>NW_012155284.1:11142867-11147307 GCF_000956105.1 Propithecus coquereli | reverse complement strand
GGAAGAAGGTATTTATCTAAAATTGATTCTTCTACCATTTTTTAAAAAAATATTACTGAGACTTCATTGGTCAAAGGATTTTTTTTTTTTTTTTTAACAATAAAGGTATCTATTTTAAGGGTACAATTCGATGAGTTTTATCTGGGAGTGGTGGTGCAAGCCTCTAGTCCCAGCTGCTTGGGAGGCTGAAGCAGGAGGATTGCCTTGAGCTTAGGAGTTGGAGACCAGCCTTGACAACAACGTAGCAAGACCTCATCTCTAAAAAAGTAAAAAACAATTTAATGAGTTTTGACAAATGTATACATGTATAACCACCACCACAAAGTATGATGGTATGATTCTCATCATACCAAAATATTCCTTTGTGCCCCTTCACCATCAGTCCTCACCCTTATCCCCAGCAACCATCAACTTGTTTTCTGTTACTAGAGATTTGTCTTCTAGAGTTGTGTTGTCTAATAGCATATAGCCACTAGCCACATGTGGCTTTTTAAAGCTAATTAAAATTAAATAAAACTTAAAATTAAGTTCTTTAGTTGCATTAGTCACATATCAAATGCTTAACAGCCACATGTGGTTAGTGGCTACCCTATTGGCTAGCATAAACATGAAACATTGCCATCATCACAGAAAGTTCTGGTCTCTTTTCTGTTCCATTAAGGTATTTGTCTATCCTTACTCCCATACTACACTGTCTTGATAACTGTAGCTTTGTAGTAAGTCCTGACATCAGCTGCTAGTAAGTGCTCCAACTATGTTCTCCTTTGTCAAAATTCTTTTGGCGATTTTAGTCCTTTGCATTTCTACATATATTTGAAAATTGACTTGTCAATTTCTACAGAAAAAAAATTTGATAGAATTTTGACTAGGATTTGATTGGGATTTATAGATCCATCAAAACTGTTATGTTAGCAGTACTGATTCTCCTAATACATGTACATGGTATATATACTCATTTCAGTATTAAATGGTATTTAATGAAGAGGTCATACACATATTTTGTTAAATTTATCCTTAAGTATTTCATGCTTTTCAATGTCATTGTTCATAATAATTTTTTTTTTTTTTTTGAGACAGAGTCACTCTGTTGCCCTGCGTAGAGTGCCGTGGCGTCAGCCTAGCTCACAGCAACCTCAAACTCCTGGGCTCAAGCAATCCTTCTGCCTCAGCCTCCCGAGTAGCTGGGACTACAGGCATGCGCCACCATGCCCGGCTAATTTTTTCTATATATTTTTAGTTGTCCGATTAATTTCTTTCTATTTTTAGTAGAGACGAGGTCTCGCTCTTGCTCAGGCTGGTCTCGAACTCCTGAGCTCAAACAATCCGCCCGCCTCAGCCTCCCAGAGTGCTAGGATTACAGGCGTGAGTCACTGCGCCTGGCCAGAATTTTTAAAATTTTAATTTCCAATTGCTTGTTGCTAATATATGGACCTATAATTTACTTTTTGACATTATCTTGTTCATTTTTGACTCCATTATATTTTATATCATTTTAAGACTGTTGTGATCAATATAGTAACCACTAGTTCCATGTGGTATTGAACACTTGAAATGTGGTTAATCCTTTTTGAGGTGGGCTATAGATATATAAAATACAGAAGAAAAGTATGTGAAATATTTCATTAGTAGTTTGAAATTGATTATATGTTGAAATAATATGTTGGATCTATTTAGTTAAATAACTATTAAAATTAATTTCACTTATTTCTCTTCTATAATGTGGAAACAACTTTTTTTTTTTGGTGCCATGACTCAGATATCAGCCGAGAAACAATATTTTAAAGTACATATTTTGTATTCATGGCTATATTATATCTCTTTTGGATGGTGCTATTCTAAAATGTTACTAACTTCAGGCTGGGCATGGTAGCTCACACCTGTAATCCCAGCACTTTGGGAGGCTAAGGTGGGTGAATTGCTTGAGTGAGACCCTGTCTCTACAAAAAAATTTTTTAAAAAATTAGACTGGCATGGTGGCCTATAGTCCCAGCTACTCAGGAGGCTGAGGCAGGACGATCATTTGAGCCCAGGAGTTGGAGGTTACAGTTAGCTATGATTGGGCCACTGCACTCCAGCCTGAGTGACAGAGCAAGACCCTATCTCCAAAAAAAAAAGTTACTAAAAAAAGTTATTTATTTGTAGATGAAGAAAAAACGCCAGAACAAATCATGCAAGACAAGGAAATCGAAGCGTATGTCATATTTTTAAATTTTATTTGTGGTCTTTATTAATATTTAATCATATTTTCTATGTAACACTGTCTTTTTCTTTTCTATTATTTTTCCAAATCATTTGTCATGCATGTATTGGGGAAGTCGTTGATTTGGGGTGGAGACTTACATGTACATGAGTGATCCCACTAGAACTTTCTGGCACCCCCCTTTACAAGATACTGAGCAAACTAGCTCAGGAGGCATGTTTACCAAGTGTGTAAATATATGTCAGTATGTTGCAGAGTGGCCTGAGGAGAAATGCAGACACTTGTAGAATACTTTTATGTAGATGTATTTTAATTATTTTCAAAGGCTTACTTTTATATATTTATTTCAATAATGAGTTTTTCTGATATTGCTGAAATTCTTTTGTTCATGCTTCTTTGATAGTAAAATTGAAGACCTGGAAAATGAAATTGAAGAGGTAAAAATTGCTTTTGAAATGAAAAATCTTGCATTAGACAGGTAATTATTACATTTTAAATATAAGAATTATGAACTGAATGCAAAATGGGTCTGGGCAAGGTGGAGAGAATTTTTTTAACTAGTCTAAATGTATTAGTCAAATGAAATAATGATTAATGGTCACACAAATTTTGAGCCATGAGAGAACAGTTATATTACAGATGTTCTTCAACTTATGCTGGGATGATGTCCCTATAAACCCATCATAAATTGAACATATCATAAGTCCAAAATGCATTTAATACACCTAACCAGAAACAAAAAAGAAAAAAATTGAAAAAATGAAAAAAAATAGGAAAAAGAAAAAAACAAACCAAAAAAAAATACACCTAACCTACCAAACATCATAGCTTAGCCTAGCCTGCCTTAAGCGTGCTCAGAATACTTAACATTAGCCTACAGTTGGGCAAAATTATCTCACACAAAGGCTATTTTATAATGAAGTGTTGAGTATCTCATGTGATGTATTGAATACTGTACTGAAAATGAAAAACAAACTGGTTGTATGGCTACTCAAAGTATAGTTTCTACTGAATGTGTATCACTTTTGCACTATAGTAAAATAGAACCATCATAAATCAGAGACTATAATCATTAATATTTTCATTTAGATAAGTTACATAGGACAGAGTTAATAAGGAAACTTTAATCAAGACAGTAGAAGTGTGAGGTTAAATCCCATTTGGTGTTTGAGAGAATTACATGGATTCATTTATACCAATAACTGTTAACCTGGTAAAAGAATTGTCATTGCGTTTAAATATATTTTTAGTTACAGGTTTCACATTTGTATTTTATAATGCATTCAACAAATATTTGAGTACTTACTGTATTCTAATCCTTGTGCTAAGTGCTGGTTTATAGCTATTAATAAGACGAACCTTGTCTCTTCTGGACATGTGATTTGAATAGTTAAAGCTGTTTCATTTGCTTCTAGCGGTAAGCTTTTTCCTCTCATCTCATATGCTGACTCATTATTTTGATCATATTTTTTAATTAAGCTGACTTTAGAGCTATTAAGATATTTCCTTTTAATGAATCAAATTTTTTATGCATGGCAGAAAGGAAGAAATAACTGTTATTGCTGAGTTAATTACCTTTTTATTATTACTTATTAGCCATTTGAATTTAAAGTAATTTATAACAGGATGTTTTGAAGTTTACAGTCAAGTATGGTTTTGGATTCCCTAAGTCTTTCCATTTCAGGCCATGCTGATCTCTTCAGTGTCTTAATGCTTCCCCTAGCCCTGCATCAAGGTGGATGGCTTAGAAAGCTCGCCCAGCGCCGGGCTAGGTTTCAGGTCCACTTGCCCTCTCATCCTGGCAGTGTACAACCATGTGCAACAGTCATATCCATCTTGGTGTTGCTTCATATTTCTATGATGTATTTTTCAAAGTGTTTCCTGTACAGTACTGTTTAAAAACGTACTTGCATTATACTTAAAGGAAAATCGATCTTTAACTTGTCATGTTTAAAATTCTTTTTAATGTACCATAAATGTTATCCATGTTTTATAATGCAAGCTTTCCCTCTCATAGGATGCGGCTTTCAACTGTACTTAAAAAAAACCTGGAGAAAATTAACATCAAGACTAGGTATGATATTTTTCCCCAAGATTTGGTAAGGATGGGAATAAGAAAGGAGATCTGTATAATGACTTCAGTTTTCTGAAACTTTTTTAACTGTTAATGCCAACCACCTTTATCTGGGAATAAGAAAAGTGATGAAATTTTTGTAGGCTCTCCTCAGAATTATAACAGC
>NW_012155284.1:11138803-11140730 GCF_000956105.1 Propithecus coquereli | reverse complement strand
GGCAACAAAGCGAGACTCTGTCTCAAAAAAAAAAACAAAACAATCCTTTCTAATTTAATGAAAAATTTGTTATTTTTTATTGTTTTCTGCATATGAGTTATATGCAGTTAAATTGTTAATATTAATTGTAACAATAAGAACATCAACAAGTAAGATTTTCACGAATCAACTGTAGGGTTTTACCTAGGGGGCCACCCATCACATAACATGTATGCTACAGCATGGCACTGTGAGTTGCCTGCATACCATGGCTGCCAAGGTAAAGAGACATGTGAGTTACATGTGCTTCACAAGGCTCTGGGCTCAAAACTAACATGAGTTAAATACAACTCACATGGCAGTTAATGTGTTAACAAGCCTCCCAAGTGACTGTGGCACTGTGAAGTATGAGAGCCACTGCTTTGTCCAGTCTTATTCCATGCCCTTTTGCTCCAGCCATACCAGACTACTTCATCTAGGTCTGCAGTACCAAACCCCCAGGCTGTAGCCTGTTAAGAAACAGGCCCTGCATCACTGCCTGAGCTCTGCCTCATCCCCCCACCCCCGCCACCCTGTTTATGGAAAAATTGTCTTCCATGAAACTTAGGAACCGGGCCACATAGCAGGTAAGTGGTGGGCGAGTGAGTGAAGCTTCATCTGTATTTATGGCTGCTCCCCATTGCTTGCATCACTGCCTGAGGTGTCACCCCCTCACCCCCAGTCCTGTGGAAAAATTGTCTTCCATGAATCCGGTTCCTGGTACCAAAAAAGTTGGAGACTGCTGATCTAGGTAATCACTTTACATCCTTTAAGACTAAAGGGTTTTTGGCCGGGCGCAGTGGTTCATGCCTATAATCCTAGCACTTTGGGAGGCTGAGGAGGGAGGATTGCTTGAGGCCAGAAGTTCTAGATCAGCCTGAGAAACATAGTGACACCCTGTCTCTACAAAAAAAAACTTAGCCAGGTGTAGTGGCATGCACCTAAAGATAGTCCCAGCTACTTAGGAGGTGGAAGCAGGATGATCTGAGCTCAGCAATTCAAGGCTGCAGTGATCTATGATTAGGCACTGCACTCCATCCTGGGCAGCAGAGTGAGACCCTGTCTCTAGAAAAAAAAAAAAAGACTCAAGAGTTTTCCTTGTTCTGCCCTATACATACCTCTGGTTCATATTTATTACTGCACTTTACTGTGGTTGTGGATTTACCTTTCTCCTCCCCCAGATTCTTTCCTCTTTGAAAATAAGTAGGTACTATGTTTTATTCTATTTTACATTCCTGGTGGTTGGCGTAGTTCTTGGCACGTAGTGAGTACTCAGAAATACATGCTGAAGAAAGATTCTATTCCATCTTCTATTCTGTTCCATTCTATATACTACTATAATGTCATTATATATTTGTCCAAACCCATAGAATATACACAACCAAGAGTGAACTCTAATGTAAACTATGGACTTTGCATGGTAATAGGGTGTCAGTATAGGTTCATGGATATGAAAAATATAAAAAATACCCCACTCTGCTGGAGGATGTTAATAATGGTGGAAGCTATGCAAGGGCATGTAACATGGGACATCTCTGTATCCTCTGTTCAATTTTGCTATGAACGTAAAATTGTTCTAAAAAATAAATCTTAAAAATTGTTCTAAAAAATAAAATCAATTTTTAAAAAAGCAACCAGTTATCAAGTTATTAGGTTTTTCTTCCCTGAATATGAATTTTTTTTTTTTTTTTAATTTTTGAGATAGAGTCTCACTCTGTTGCCCCTGCTAAAGTGCCATGGCATCAACCTAGCTCACAGCAACATCAAACTCCTGGGCTCCAATGATCCTTTTTCATCAGCCTCCTGAGTAGCTGGGACTACAGGAGCACACCACCATGCCCGGCTAATTTTTCTGTTTTTAGTAGAGATGGGGTCTTACTCTTGCTCAGGCTGGTCTTCAACTCCTGAC
>NW_012155284.1:11123411-11136373 GCF_000956105.1 Propithecus coquereli | reverse complement strand
CAGCTACTCGGGAGGCTGAAGCAGGAGGATTGCTCGAGCTCAGGAGTTTGGGGTTGCTGTGAGCTATGATAACGCCACTGCACTCTAGCCAGGGTGACAGAGTGAGGCTCTATCTCAAAAAAAAAAAAAAAAAATTACAAATTCCTGTATTCCGGAGGCATTTTATTACTTTTGAATTATACAATTCTCTGGGAATGTTGAGATGAAATATTAAAATTATCAGCTTTCAGTTATATAAGATATATAGTTAAACACTGTCTATTACATATTAAGCAAATACTGATTTGTAAAACGTGAGATTTTGCATGCAGTCATAAGACATTCTTTTACCTGCTCGTCTTTTACCTGCTTTTAGTAGCAGTGGGTGATTGGATTAGGAATGACCACATCCAGAGGCTAACTTTAAGTGGAGGATTGAATCATGAGTATAAAATCATTTTACTTTTCCTTGGCACATGTTCATGCTGCTTTGAAACTCCTATTATTCTTCCTTTCTTTGTGTTTTTTTTTTTTCCAGGCAAATGAACATATATTCTTCCTTTCTTGATTTTTTTCTTTCATAGCTTATAAGTTAGTGTTAATTTTGATTTAATGAATTCATTGCTTTGCTAAATGGAACATAGCTTTGGCTAACTTTATGGGTGCTCTTTCTTCCTAAGATTGGCCCTTAGGGGTTCAGTCATGTTTGAATGCTTACTTCCACCTGCCTTTGCAAATTTGACTGGGTTTATATACACTAGCCCTTCCATTCACTTACAGCAAGAATGTGCCTCATATAGGTCAAAGTTCTTAATGGTTTTATACCTAACAATACAACACATATTCTCAAATCTGTTTTAACATTATTTCAGTCAGTAACTCAGTATCATTGAACCATAGTTTTTCAAAGGATAATAACCAGAATTTTCATTAATTATGACTCTCATCATTCCTCCATTATCTACCACAAAAATAATCTTCACCTTTTTCAGGGTCTTTGCAAGGGCTGAGAACTGAGCTATTCTTTTACCTCTTGAAAACAGGGCATATAACACTTATTGTTTTTTTACCATAGAAGTGCAAAATGAATTGAACCACAGCTGCAGTCTTTTTTCTCTAATCTAGGATACCATTGCAAGTATCCTTCACAAGTAAAACCTATCCATGGGAACTGATGAAGCATAAAAATTTTTGTAAACATTGTAAACATTCCCTGGCATTATGGTGATCAAGACTGAAGCCTCATTAAAAGTGAAAATGAAGATAGAAGAATGTATTACTTTTTTTTTTTGAGACAGAGTCTCACTCAGTCGCCCCGGGTAGAGTGCAGTGGCATCATCATCATAGCTCACTGCAAACTCAAACTCCTGAGCTCAAGCAGTCTTCTGCCTTGGCTTCCCAAAGTGCTAGGATTACAGGCATGAGCCACCATGCCTGGCCAGAATGTATTACTTTTTTTCCTCATGATCACAGAGCTATATGCCTAATAAATGCTAAATATTTGATAAGATCAGTGAAAAAGGATTTTTTAACATGTACATACAAATTTAATTAAAAATTTTTTTTTTAATTTCAGAACCTCATTTTGGGAAGTAAAGTCAATTGGGCAGAGGATTCGGGATTTAAGGAAACTGTTCTGCAACTTGAGAAGAATCTCACCACGCTCTGATAAGAATTCTATTTTGATGTATTTCATTTTTGTCTTCAATATGTAATTTAATAGCAAATTCCAAGTGAAATGTATTTTCAGTGTCTTTGGGACTATTCTAAAACTGCACGTTTTTTTAGCTTTAGTTATCATTCTAATATGGAATCTATTATTTTAGATATGAGAGTTAAAGTGACTGGCATACTCTAAAAGAATTTGAAAATCTTAGCCTTGAAGATGGTCCTGAAAGACATCTGATCCAGCTTTCCATTGAATATGGACATTTCTTCTACATTTCTGGCAGTCTCAACTTTTAACTGGAATACTTCTGTGCATTTGTTAACCATAATTTTAGAAAAGCATATCCAAAGGGTTATCTGTAGTGGGATTGGGAACGACCTTTTTCTTTTCTATATTTAGTGTGCATTACTATTTTTTTGTATTAGTTTTATAAGTTAAGAAATAAAAGGAATAAGTGTTACTCTGTCTTATTAATTATAAAATAGAACTTGCCACCTTTTATAGCATGCCATTCTGGTTTTGGAAGATTCTTAATTTGAGCACTTTATTAATTTGGAGCTACTGATCATTTTTACAGATAATGTGTTTTCAACATTCTTTTTAGAGGGACTTTAAACTTGAGAAGATGAACTGCAATGGATAACAGCATTTGAAATCTGTTCTTTAGATTTATAACAGAAATATAAAGATTTTCCTAAACCTGAATTTTGAACACTCTTTCTTTGGAATATTTATAGTTTTACTTCACTTCTGTTGAAAAATCGTAATTTATGTATAGTTTTATTCTTTTTGCAACAGTGTATTCTTGGAAATTTTCTACATAAATAGTTGTAAAGCAAGTTATATTTTTCTTATGGAAAAACATCATTTTATAAAATCCAACCCCACAGCATTAAGTCATAGAGTGAATCCTAACCCAGTGGATTATCAGCATCATCTGGAAAACTTTGCATTTTCCTGGTATCTTTATTGTCTGTGAGTTTCTTCTTAAAGCCTAATTCTGAGAGAGAAATTGTATTAGTCAGCTTTTCTTGAAATCATGCTGAATAATAATCCCAAGTATCAGTGGCTTATAACAAACATTTCTGTCTTGGGTCTGCAGTTCCATTGATCATTCTAGGACTTAGGCTGAGGGAATAGCCACTATCTGAAATACATTCTCTTGGCAGAGGGCAGGTGCTTACAAAACCATTTCAAATTACACAAGCACAAAGTTTATGCTTCAAAAAGGTAGATATTGACCAAGCCCAACATCATTGAGGCAGGAGAGTATATTTCTCCCAAAGCAGGAGAGTGCTGGGTTTCAGAGTCATGGAAAGAATACAATCTACCACAGTCAGCTATTTTGGTCATAAATATTAACTTCCCTTCTGCATGTAAAGGGCACTCACCCCTTCCCAAGGAAGATAACAGTATCACCCAATTATGACATTATTTCAGAATTGAGGATCTCATGATAGTCTTTCATATCAGGTCCAGATGTGGCTCCTCTTGATCTGGAGACCTATGGTCTGAAAAGACAAGTTATAATACCTCACACATCCAGCATACTGCAGTGGAACGCATCTGTAGCAACTCTTAATATGACTTGGCAAATGATAGGAGGTTCCCCTTCCTAGGGGATAGGGAATGCCTCCTGATTAGGCTCTTGTGCTGCTTTCTGGAAGCACTTCTTCATCCATGGTTCCTTCACTCTGCCCTTTGGGAGGTTCTCCTTTTTTCATCATCCACCTTGGCCATATCTCTGAAGAGGGCTTTAGAGAGTATGCCCTTCTGAGCAGCTTTCTCAAACTGGGGACCCAAAGATCTTTTTACATCTTGAATAGTTACAATCTCTTAAGATCTAGGCTAGTGATGGTTTTGTTAACATACTTTTCTCAAATATGTTTTTTGTGGTGAGAGTGGTTTTGGTTGTTTCAATCTGTATGGGGTAGGCAAACTGGCTCACTGGCTCTTTTAATTCTATTGGAACAAAGCCACATCCTTATGTTTACATATTGTCCATGGCTGCCTCCCCACTACCATAGCGTAATTGAATTGCACTGAGTAGTCGCAAGAGAGACCGTATGGCCCCCCTCATTTTTCTTACAAGTCATTGACTTGAAGAATCTAGTTACCCTATAGAATGTTCTCTATCTGATGTTTGATTGCTTCCTAGTAGTTTATGTAGTTTGTTTCATCTCTGTATATTCCTGTAAACTAGAAGTTAGATCTAAATGCTTTATTAAGTGTAGTTCTAAATTTTTAATCAAGAAAATTCACAAGTTGGACTGGGAGCTTTATATTGCATCATATCAGGAGACCATCATGCTGAGTTCTGCCTAATAGATTTACATATAGCCAATGTCAGGAACAGGGTACATGGAACAAGAAGTGTGGAAGGGAGTAAAAAACCAGGTAAGATAAGGACATTAAAAGGACACAATACAAGAGGTAGAATCAGTGGCATGCTCCATGTCCATGAAAACAGCCAAATAATGGCATTGAGGATGTGGACAGAAGTCAGGGGACCTGAGAGGGGTGAGTAATCAAATGATTTGATGATAGCCAGGAGGCTGACCATAGTTGAGGAGCAGGAAATGAAGGTAGTTTGGGGATTGAGGCAGTTTGCTGTCTTAGGTTCAGCAACTTTTATCATAGTCATCCTGAAGAGATTCAGATGGGCCTGGATGAGAATTCGGTGGAAGTAGAATGCTGATACGTAGACATAAACCCACAAGCAGAGAAGAGCCAGAGCATTTTCTTGGCAGACTCCCCCCAAAAAAATCCATACCAATATGACCAGAAATTTGCACTGCATTTGACACTCTCTGACTTTATCATTAGGTAATCCCAGGAGACTTCTTGGTATTAGAGGATTTGGAAAGTTTATCTTAAAAAAGCTGTAAGTCATAGGACTTCTTTGCCCCACTTTCTTCACCTCTGTAATATAGTCATAAAGAAAAGTGAAAAATGTTTCTTTAGAAATTGGCCAAGAAAGTCTAATTGTGTCTTTTTAATGACTTCAGAATAAAAATCTAATCTTATAAAGAACAAAATCTAATCTTATAGATTAGCTATATTAATAGATTTTCATACAGGAAACTTGCCATTTTTGTGTATGTAAACAAAAGACTATACTAAGCTACTGCAGTGTTTGAGCTTTAAAAACACATTAGTCTATCTGGTTTCTGACCCCAACCCAGGTAATATATGGGGCACGAATAGTTGCTGGCACAAGGTGGCATGCCAATTGCTGAAACTCACTGGTGATAGCTTAAGAGAATATTGTGGTGGAGAGTGATGTCTTGGTCAGAGTGATTCAGGCATATGAAAAAGGGGGTTGGGTGGCCAATTCATACAAGGCTAATGGAATTGGCTGATAATGGAACTTACTGATAAGCAAATAAGCACATGAAATAATGGAACACCATGAAATAAACATGAAGATATTCAATTCCATTAGCCATTAGGGAAATGCAAATTAAAATTGCAATGAGCTATCACCACACACCTATTAGAATGGCTAAAATAAAATGACAACACAAAATGCTGGTGAGACTGTGGAGAAATTAGACCACTCATACATTGCTAGTGGGAATGTAAAATGGTACAACCACTCTGAAAAAAAGAATTTAGTAGTTTCTTTAAAAACAAAACATGTAACTACCATATGCCCCCAGAATTGTATTACTGGGTATTTACCCTAGAGAAATAAATACTTGTGTTTACACCTCTACACTAATGTTTATGGCAGCTTTATTTGTAACAGCCCATACTTGAAACAACACAACAGATGTCCTTCAATGGTAAATGTGTAAAACTATGCATCTGTATCATACTGCTCAGCAATAAAAAGGAACAAGTACTGATACATGCTACAGACTGGATAAATCTCCAGGGAATTATGCTGAGTGAAAAAGCCAATCCCAAGGTTACATCATTGGATGGTGCCACTTATCTTTGAAATGACAAAATTACTGAAACGGAGAACAGATTAGTGATTGCCAGAGCTAAGAGGGTTGTAGGGGTGGGAGGAAAGTGGGTGTAGCTATACAAGGCAACAGGAGGGATCCTCCTCGTGGTGTTGGAAATGTTCTGTATCTTGACTGCATCAATGCCAATATCCTGGTTGTGACATTGTACTATAGTTTTGCAAGATGTTACTACTGAAACTATTATAAGACAGGGAACTGGCAGGCACTGCTAAACACAGAGTCAAAAGCCCCTAACCACCCTGAACAAAAACAGGATGTGATGACAGAACAAGGCCAGTGGAAACCAAGATGGCAAGGAAATTGGCTGCTGCGTGACCTTGCAGCTCATTATACCCTAGTTATAATATTATAGCATGCTAAAAGAAACTCCCACCAACACCATGACAGTTCCAGGAGGGACCTTATAAAGAAAAGGGAGAGTTCCCAGTTCTAGGAAATCACCGCCCCTTTCCAGGAAATAACATGAATATTCCTCCCCTACTTAGCCGATAATTAAACTATTATTTAAATAAAAAAGCCAAAAGAAGGGTCGGGCGCGGTGGCTCAGGCCTGTAGTCCTAGCACTCTGGGAGGCCAAAGCAAGAGGATTCTTTCTCACACGAAGCCAAGGACCTAACTGGACTCCCAATGGATCCCAGCATTGGGAACCACTTTCCTGTAACAAAACCAGGGGAAGAGATCCAGGAAATTTCTATTCTTTCCTTTCTTTCTTTGTTAAAGAGACAGGATCTCACTATGTTGCTCAGGCTGGAGTGCCTTAGCTCCAGTGTAATCCGCTCCTGATCAGCACAAGAATTTTGACCTGCTCTGTTTCCAACCTGGTGGTCCCCTGCTCCCAAGAGGTCACCATATTGATGCTGAACTTACTGTGGACACCCAATTGGCATGGCGTGCTACAGCCCAGAACTCCTGGGCTCAAGTGATCCTCCCACCTTAGCCTCCCAAGCAGCTGGACTACAGGTGTGTGCCACCATGCCCAGCAATTTCTATTTTTACAATTGCATGTGAATCTACAATTATCTCAAAACAAAAATTTTAATTGAAAAAAACTTATCTCTTACATTTTGGGGTTTAGAAGCAGTCAGCTGACCAAATGTACAAGTTCCTGAATTTCTGAATGCAATCTATTCCCTTTTATGTCTGCTTGCAAAATGGCCAATTCTTTCCCAAATTTATCTCTTTAGTAATGAGTTTGCAAACACAGCCAGCATAATATTCTCCTTTTCATCTTCATCCTACAGCTGCTGAACTAGTATACACATGATTTTTCTCCCAAGTTACCACAACAGATGGTTTTACCAAATGAAATGATCACTGTTTTTCAAGCCTCTGCTAATATTAATAGTTTCCTTTCACCCACTGCCTCACCACAAAACCAATGTGATATATTCTAGGTTTCCGATGTGGCAGCTTCCCACCTGCATACTGATTTCTACATTAGGATAATTAACCCTAGCTGCTGCAACACACAACCCCAGAAACCTCAGTTTAGCATAAAAAAATATGTTTCTTATTTATGCAAAATCGTATGCGGATTGGCAAGTCCATTCCCTCTTGAAGCTTCACCTTCTGGATCCCACAGCCCCCAGATCACAGCAACAGGAGACAGAGAAGGCCGTGGCTCTTAACTACCTTAGTCTGAAAGTTACATGTGTCACTTTTGCTCAGGATCCATTGGTAAGAACTAGTTAAGTGATCTCACAACCCTATTTCAGTTGAGGTTGGCAATATTTGGTTAGCACTCTATCACATTTGAGTATCCTGGTTCCTTACGCAAATACAATCAAATAAATACAAATAAGCTGCCTTATTTTTACCCCTTTCTTATACAAAAGGTAGCATACTATACACACACTATATACACTATACATACTCCTGCACCTTGCTTTTTTCACTTAACCTATATCCAGGAGAGTTTTCCATTATATAGAGAGAGCTTCCTCATTCTTTCTTTCTTGTTAACAGTTACATACTATCACATTGTGGGGATATACTATAGTTTTTTAGCCAGTTCTCTTTATGAACACTTAAAATCTCCAAGTTTTTGCTAACAAAAAGAATATTTCAATACATAATCTTTTATCTTCACAATTTCCAATGTGTGCAGGTATACCTGTAAGATAAATTCCCAGCAGTATAAATGCTAGGTGAAAAGATAAATCAGTAACTTTGCATTTTAAAATTACCAAATTGCCCTCCGTAGAGGTTGTACCATCTTTTCCTTCCACTAACAATGTAGGTGAGTGCCTCTATCCCCACAGTCTCCCCAGAGTGTGTTGTCCAAGTCACATGTTTGCCAATTTGATGGATGAAAATAGTGTTTCAGTGTAATTTAAATTTTTCTTAGAATGAGTAAGGTTCACAAGAGTTCGAGACCAGCCTGAACAAGAGCAAGACACATCTCTACAAAAAATGGAAAAATTAGCCAGGCATGGTGGAGCTGCCTGTAGTCCCAGCTCCTCGGAAGGTGGAGGCAGTAGGATCCCTTGCGCCCAGGAGTTTGAGGTTGCTCCGAGCTATGGAGCTATGATGACGCCGCTGCACTCTAGCCTGGGCGACAGAGCAAGACCCTGTTTCAGATAAAAACAATGAGTAAGGCTGAATGTTTTTAAATATTTTTAAGGGCCATTTGTATTTCCTTTTCTGTGAACTGCATGTTAATGTCCTTTGCCTATCTAATCACTTTATCAGTCTACTTTTAGAATATGTGCTACTAAAACAAGTATTGAAAGCTTTTCAAAAACAGGTTCATGGGCTTCTCTACATACAAACATACAGAATCAGAACAGCCCATATTTGGGCTCAGTAAATATTTCTAAACAGCTCCCCAGATTTAGAAACCACTGACGTATGTCATCAAAACAATGGTCACTCTACATATTTGCCATAGCTTAAGGCTATATTACCTAAAAGTTATGTTAAATGGGTCACACGTTGTGTATTAAAAATCACAGCAACGTTAAAGTACTCAGGAGTCTCCAGGTAACAAAAACAAAAAATTATAACAACGTAAGCATTAACACTTACCACAGAATTTAATGTAACTTTGGAGCAATGATATGGCAGGCTTACGTTTGAATTTTTTATTTCTCTCAAACTTGAAGCAGAAGCAGTTCATTGTCAGGAGTAATGAATGGTAGAGAAAACAGAAACTGAAATCAAGCAATGCCAATCAGCAAGGGAATCTGGTGACCCTTATTAAACAAGAATTAACTGTTGTTTCTGAGGTTGCTGCTAGTTCCCAAGTTTTAACATGAGCGTTCATTTTAAGAAGCTACAGGTATTACTTACTTGGTTTCAGATAAGATTTTGAACTATGCTGAAATTAGAAACTGGTTGTCTGGAAAAGAAATGGCCCTAGATAACACATGCTAATGAGCAAGACAAATACAACATCGTAAACCTTCGTAAGCAAAACCAAACAATAGGAGACACGTGCGTCAGTTCCCCGGTGGGAAAGGGGTTGGGCGGGGCCGACGCAGGGGTGGGGCGAATTCCGGCGGGGGCGGATCCAGCGCGAGCCCAGCTCGCCCGTCCCCTGTGACGTCCCTGGAGGTCCCGCCCACAGCTGTCCACGGCTCCCGCTATCACCGCAGCTCGCTTGCGCCCCGGAAGCTGCCCCTTCTCGGGGGTCATGATGGGCAGCAAGATGGCGTCTGCCAGCAGGGTCGTCCAGGTAAAGAGATTTGGTCGGCTTTCTGCACCTTGGGCGGTAGGGATGGTGCTGACTCTAGCAACGGCGTTGCGGAGGAAAGGCGGTGGCGGAGGCTGCGCGGTGACCGCGGCCCTGAGTAGGGTTAGCGGCGGCGCGCGGGTGTGTATTTGAGAACGGGACCTTGAGCCCCTTGGGTCGGTCATTTCGCTGGGGTCTGGAGCTAAGGGTTCGAGCCTGGTGGCGGGAGTGAGGCATATTGGCAGGTAGGTACTGTGCATACTGACCTGGGCTCCTTCGCCCGACCTCATTCTCCTCCGGAGTCTGCGGGCTACCCTGGCCTGGCAATAGCCAATCGCCGTCTAGTACTGTTTGAGATGTCCCCGATCAGCCAATCCGAAGGAAGGCGGTAGCGGGGCGTGGAAGGAAGCGAACCCTGGATGTGACCCAGTGTCCCTTCAAGGTCTTGGGAATGGCCAGATAACTGGCTCCAAGCGTTATTCCCGGATGAGGGGAATAGAAAAATACATTTAAGGTTAACTCTAGTATATGTTTTAAGGTTTGTTTCCCAAGCCTTTTTATCCTGGGTTTAGACAGCTAGAATACAATTATTGTTGATCCAGATATCAACTACTAACTCCTGACAGCTTTTATTTTTGCTTCTCCAGCTGTGGTCTCTAACTTATTAATAAACAGGAGAGGTAAAACTGGTATATAAATGGACACAACTTCCACTTCTGTGGTTGGTTTATATAGTCTTTCAACCCTGAAAGCGTATTATTTTATGATTTACTTTTAGCTTTGATATGAGAAGTGCATTTCCCTTTGCACAAGTACATCTTTTAAAAGACCTAAATTCCTTAAATTGTCTGAATGATAATCCTAGATCGTGGTCTTTGGTCCCATTGCAATAAATGATCCTCACTAATTGAGCATTAACTAATTAAAGACTCCGTAGGGAGAGAGAGACTATCTCACAAAGGTCTGGTGTCCATAATATATAACCATATATATAAATAATCACCCAATTTAAAAATGGGTAAAAGACTTGATACTGCCAGGTGTGATGGCTCATGCCTGTAATCCCGGCACTTTGGGATACAGAGGCTGGAGGATCACTTGAGGCCAGGAGTTCAAGACTAGCCTGGACAATATAGTGAGACGAACCCCCCTCGCCCCCCGTCTCTACAGAAAATTAAAAATTAGCCAGGCATGGTGGCTCGTGCCTGTAATCCCAGCTAGTCAGGAGGCTGAGGCTGGAGAATCACCTGAGACCAGGAGTTCCAGCTTGGGTAACAGAGTGAGACCCTGTCTTTATTTAAAAAAAAAAAAAGTTCATAGAAAAAATAAGTTAATAGCTTTATTTCTAATAACCCCTAAACCAGAAATAATCTATATGCCCATTATTAGATAAGCAAATTGTAGTACTTTTAAAATGGAATAATACACAGTAATAATAAAGAACTCACTACTGATCTACTGATATATGCAAACAAAGAAACTGTGAGGTATACAGTGAGGAATCATCTGTGCCCCTCTAACAGGGGAACAAAGACCAGTGCTTAGATATTCAGAATACAAAGCAGTATGCGCTAATATTATGTAATAATTACATATAACATTAGCAAAATTTATTGAATAACTGTGTCAGGGCTATGCTCAGTGCTGGGACTACAGTGCCAACAAAATAGACATAGAACTTAGAATTTGGTTGTTGATCCATATCTTAAAGAAAGAGTAGATGGTTGGGTGAGGTGGCTCATGTCTGTAATCCTAGTACTCTGGGACGTCGAGAGAGGAGGATTGCTTCAGGTCAGAAGTTCGAGACCAGCTTGAGCAAGAGCGAGACCCTGTCTCTACTAAAAATAGGAAAATTAGCCAGGCATTGTGGCGCCCACTGATAGTCCCAGCTACTCGGGAGGCTGAGGCAGGAGGATCGCTTGCGCCCAGAAGTTTGAGGTTGCAGTGAGCTATGATGATGCCACTGCATTCTACCCAGGGTGACAGCAAGATCCTGTTGCAAAAAAAAATTTGCAATAAAGGGTTAATTGCCATACTTCATAAAGAACCTGTAAGCTTAAAAAAATACAGAAGATCTTTGAACATACAGCTCACAGATAAAGACATGAAAATGGCCCTTAACCATCTGAATAGATGGTCAGCCTCATTCATAACAACAGAAGATTAAAACTACATGTAGTAGCTGGGCATGGTGGCACACACCTGTAGTCACAGGTAGTTGGGAGGCTGAGGCTGGAGGATTGCTTTAGTCCAAGAGTTCAAGTCTAGCCTGGGCAACATAGCAAGACCCCATCTCTTTAAAAAAATAGAAACATAAATTTTTTTTTTTTTTTTTTTCGAGACACAGTCTCACTCTTTTGCCCGGGCTAGAGTGAGTGCCGTGGCGTCAGCCTAGCTCACAGCAACCTCAAACTCCTGGGCTCAAGCGATCCTACTGCCTCAGCCCACTGAGTAGCTGGGACTACAGGCATGCACCACCATGCCCGGCTAATTTTTTCTATATATTTTTAGTTGGCCAATTAATTTCTTTCTATTTTTAGTAGAGACAGGGTCTCGCTCTTGCTCAGGCTGGTTTCGAACTCCTGAGCTCAAACGATCCGCCCGCCTCGGCCTCCCAGAGTGCTAGGATTACAGGCGTGAGCCACTGCGCCTGGCCTCATTTGTTTCTCTTTAAAAAGACAAGTTTAAGACAAGGAAGTCTGAGCATAAGCTAAATATTACATGACAGTAAGAAATTATTGTTAACTTGATCGGTGTGGTAAAAGTATTGGGGATCACCTGAACAAAGACCAGATCAACAGGCCTATTAGAAGGATGAACTAAGGTGTCCACCATGATTATTTTTGTATTCTGGTCAATACCAGAATACAGATGATTGTCTTCAAATTGGAAAAAAATGCATTGGGGTTATGATTTAACAAGAATCCTTGTCAATGATCCATATGGAAGGTATTAACAGATGAGAGGGGATAAGATACATGCGGTTTGTTTAATGGGGGAAGGGAATGATTAAACAAGGTTGCCATATTACTGTTGAAGTTGTGTGATGAGCATATCAGGATATATTATACTGCTGCGGAAGTGCTTAATTTTCTTACTCTGCCTTTCCAGGAGTTTAGCTCTCTCCTGTAATCACTGGCTCATTTCTGTCCTCTGAAAAGATTCTTAAGAGAGATCTGTTCAGGATGCCATGGGAACACAGAGGAGGAGTTTTTAAATCAGATTTTGGAATCGGGGCAAGGTTCTTAGAGAAGAATGACATTTGCTGTGTTTTGAAGGATAGGCATGGGAATGGGGTGAGATAGAAGAGAGGGTTCATGGCAGAGGACATGAGCTCTAGATGGAATAGGGATAGAAACAGCATGGTGAAGTAGGGAAATGTAAAGTACTTCAGAATACCTGGAGTAACAGGTACATAAGACAGTGGTGGGGAATGAGGCTGGAGTGGGAAGGCGAGGCCAGATCATGATGGGCCTTGTAAGTGTCAAATGAGAGTTTGAAATTTATCCTGAAACCTGTGGAACATTTTTCAAACTTTTAAATAGGGGAGTGACAGTAGGATGGACAGAACGTTCTTTTAAGAAGATTGGCTATGAAAAGGAAGAAACAGTTACGAGAGACACACGCGCACACACATACAGAGGTCTTTTTTTTTTTTTTTTTT
>NW_012155284.1:11110672-11119560 GCF_000956105.1 Propithecus coquereli | reverse complement strand
TGCGCCTCTCTGGATACTTGATCTTTAGTTCAGGGAGAAATTTAACATATTTTATAGGGATATTTTAAACTTATTTTAACTATTGAAGAATTAAGATTAACAAGTATAAAGGTATCGATAAAACTACCCTCATTTACATTTACCAGCTTTCTTATTCCCCACTGTAAGATATTACCTGTAAAGTTGACCATGTGTTGGCCTATGTGGGCTTATATGACAAAAAACTTACATAGTGTAGGTTACCCATATGGGTTGAACTCCACTAACTAGAAATTTCATTGCTTTACAAACTTGTTCATTTTAGTAATTCACTGATTTAAAACTACCTCCTAGTCAGGTACAGTTGCATGTGCCTATAGTCTTAGCTATTCAGGGGGCTGAGACGAGATGATCACTTGAGTCTAGGAGTTTGAGAACAGCCTGGGCAACAAAGCAAGACCCTGTCTCTAAAATAAATCAATAAATTTAAAAAAACCCACAAAACTGTACTTCCTTATTTGTTTTAAAAACAACTTTGTGGGCCAGGCATGGTGACTCACACCTGTAATCCTAGCACTTTGGGAAGCCCAGGTGGGAGGATCACATGAGCCTAGGAGTTCAAAATCAGCCTGAGCAATATAGTGAGACCCCGTCTCTACAAAAAATACAAAAATTAGCTGGACGTGGTGGTGTGCCCCAGCTACTGGGGAGGGTGACATAGGAGGATTGCTTGAGCCCAGGAGTTTGAGGTTACAGTCAGCTATGATCACACCACTGTACTCCAGCCTGGGCAACAGAGTAAGACCCTATCTCCAGGAAAAAAAGAAAAAACTTTATGAAATTATATATAGCCAGGTGGGTTACTCTACAGTATTTATCTCTTAGAATTATAATACTTCAAGAATTATTTGAAGAATTACTTGATTTCAAGAATGACTTGCTTATTCAATAGTAGATAACTCAAAATAGTATTTTAAGACACCTGAACAATTTCTCTAATTACGTTTTTTTATTTTTAATTTCAGTATCAGAAGTTTTGAGATCAGCAGGGCTACCGTCTCACTCTTCTGCAATTTCTCAGCATTCTAAGGGAAGTAAATCACCAGATTTGCTGATGTATCAGGGTCCACCAGACACTGCAGAAATAATAAAAACATTGCCTCAGAAATATAGAAGGAAACTTGTGTCTCAAGAAGAAATTGAATTTATCCAAGTATGTTGTTGTGCTTTATCATAAGACTGTGCAAAACACCGTAACATTTTAGCTTTGGAATTTCATTTGCTGATTTACATGTTCTTCCCATTGTCTTGTCAAGTTGTGGTCATAGCTAAGACAGATCATCAGGTAGGCCAGGGCTGTGAGAAACAAACCATAATCAGAGCCCTCAGTAAATGTGCATGATATATCAATAACAGTAGATATACATGAAAAACAGCTCCTTGGGTCCTCAATAATTTTTCAGAGTGTAAAGAGCTTCTGAGACCAAGAAATTTGAGGACCTCCGATTTAGGTCAACCTTGAGTCCCTTCCAGTCTGAAACTATGTTTATAACAATCGATATGAGTACCCAAAAGGTAGGAAAAACCCAAAATTATTTTTAAAAAACTAAAGATTATTTGCTCAAAATTGTGTAAAGTGGCCATGAAAACATTTACTGTGTCAATTTAATATCTAATCATACTGCTTTATTTTTTCTTTTTCAGCGTGGAGGTCCAGAGTAATCACTGTGGCTGCTGTTTGTCATCAGACAAAAGAATTATCTTTACAATAAATAACTTCTAAAATGAAAAATGAGAAATTGTATATTAAGCAACTTTAATAGATATTCTGTAAAAAAAGAGATATAGAAAATTTAAATGGACATTTGTATCTCCTAATTTATGTATCTTGGTCAGCTTCTCCACAAGCTTACCTAATTAATTGTTTATATACTTTATACTTATTAAAGTATACATTTTTAAATGTTAGCCTATTTACTCTTGATTATCAAATATTACCAGTGTTGAACTATTAAAAGCACACAATGTCTAGTAAAGTATCATAGGCTTCCCATAAATTCACTTTTCTTGCTGTTTCTGTTTAGACATGGAAAGAATTTATCAGGCAGAATTGCTGTTTTAGGGACATGATTTTCCTGACATTGGATAAGAATCAGTGAAATAATGACTCCATTACTTGTTCTTAATTCTCTGACATTTTTTCATTCACAAGTTTATTGGAGTATAACTGGCTTAATAAGTATATCCTACTCTAAATGATAAAAATATAGCCAAGGTAAAAACAGGTGAATAAGGTAATAAGACTGAGGAGGCCAGGCACAGTGTTTTAACACCTGCAATCCTAGCAGTTTGAGAGGCTGAGGCACGTGGATCACTTGAGGCCAGAAGTTTGACACCAGCCTGAGCAACATAGCGAGACCCCATCTCTACAAAAAATTTAAAAAATTAGATGGCCATGGTGGTGTGCCTGTAGTCCCAGCTATCTGGGAGGCTGAGGCGGGAGGATCACTTGATCCCAGGCATTTGAGGTTGTAGTGAGCTATGATTGAGTTACTACATTCTAGTCTAGGCAAAAGAGCAAGTCCCTGTCTCAAAAAAAAAAAAAACCGAAAACAAAAAAAGACTGAGGAAATGACACAAAAGATTATTTGTAACCTATATTCAAAACAAAGAGTATAAAGTGGAAAATCAGCAATCAAAATGAACATAGCATAGGATTTCCGAAGGGCATTTGTCAGGAAAAAATGAATATAGCATAGGCATAAATGTTTCATTAGAAATTGCAATTTGTTATGTTTTGGGGGTGTTAAGGTTTGTTCTTTGGTTTATTTTACTGTTTTGATTGTGATCATGTATAGAAATTCTGATAACCATTAACTTTCTCAATGTCTGAAAGCCGCATAAAATCAAACTAAATATTTACCTTATTAAGCAACTTCTGAATCTTTAATAGGGCTTTCCTGTGCCAAGCGTATGTATATTGTGAAAGTAAAGCCTCACAAAGCTAAATAAATTCTTTCATACCTTTAATCATTTCTAGAATATGCTTTAAAGAAGTCATCTGTAATAGTAAGGGTAGCTCATAAGGAAGAGACAGTAGAATTACTTTTTGAGTGTGTTTCTCTGTTTGCCCAGTTACCTATGGGTTAGTCTTTACTTTTTTCTACTACTCCAGAGTTGATCTACTTCTCTTGTAAGTTCTGTGCTGTGGCCTAGTGTAAATGTTGCCCAACATGAATACGAGATGGGTTTGGGTTTGATGCTAGCAGTAAGCTCTTGTGGTGACTTATGAAGAATAGATGCTTTTTTTATTATTATTTAAAAATATTTAGGAAAATTACTTTAAAACTAGCACTATTCTCTTTTTTCCCCCTAATTTCAGTAAAAGGAAGCCCATGGCTATTTTCTGGGCTTCAGGTAACGAAGAGTGGTTTGAGTAATACTGTGGGCCAACAGAAACCCTAACATTGGAACTGTGGATATGTATCTGAGGCCAGTCTTTACTACTTTACTGCTGCCGTGAGAGTCAAAATGAAAAAATATGTCACTGTTAACGGAATTTGTGAGTATAGGTATGACAAAAAGGTATGTCAGTGGGAATTGCTGTCATAGGATGAGCTCTCAAGGAGGACAGTGTTGTAGAAAGAATTCTGGCTAGGCTTAGAGTTGAACAGCCTGTATGTTTATTTAGGGGTTTAGGGGTTAAGCACTTAAATATATGTAATCATCAGCAAATTGCTGAATTTGTCCAAATATCAGTTTTCCTCTCCAGTACTATACAGTGTGATAGGCAAGATCAAATTAGTGTATTATCTATTACTTTGTAACAAATTGCCCCAAAATTAAGTGACTAAAAACAAAAATAATCAATAGCTTATGGTTTCTCTGGGTCAGGAATTCAGAAGCAGCTTCACTGGGCAGTTTTGTCTCAGAGTGTCTCAAGAGATTGCAATTAGATACCATCTGAGGCTGCATTCACCCGAGGGCTTGGCTGGGTCTGGTTAATCCACCTCCGAGGTGACTTACTCACATGGCTGGCAAGTTGATGCTGACTGTAGGCAGGAGGCCTCAGTTTGTCTCCATGTAAGCCTATCCACAGGGCTGTCAGTGAATTCATGACATGGCTGGCTTCCCCCAGAGCAAATGATTCAAGTGTGCAAGTCAGATCAGTATCCTTTTATGATCTACCCTTAGAAATCACACTATTCTATTGGTCACACAGAAGAGCCTGCTTTAATGTGGGAGAAGACTACACATGTGCATTAATACCAGAAGGCAAGGATCATCATGGCCATCGTGGAAGCTGGCTAATACAAGATGTGTGGAAGTGCTTTGTAAACTTTAAAACGCCATGCAAATGCTTAATGGTATTTTATATATGCAATGACCTCACTGCCCCAGAATATCATCTAAACACTGCCTTCATTAGCCTATTTTAAATGTCCTCAAGTAAGATTTTACTTGTCAGCAGCACGGTGTAGTACACTAATTAACAACTTATATTTCACAACACACTTGGGAGTCTCAAGTCTCACAGGTATACCATCAAATTTAGCTCACTAGCTTATTTCTATGACAAATGAGGTTAAATTACTGTTACAGTGGTATGTGAGAAGAAACTTTGACTTAAGTCATGTGACACCATGCATCACTAGGTATGACTTGCCACAATCAAGTAGTAAAGATACTGTGTTTTCTGCAATGTCTGAGAGTTTTGCCTAGACCCAAGTAGTGACAAGGGGTTGAAAGATTATAAACAATAAGAGTAACTGCTAATGTAAACGAAGCACTTGGCTGTTAGACATAATTCTAAGGGCTTTTCAAGTATGGAGTCATTTAAGCCTTACAGCAATCCTTTGAGTAGGTCCGATTACAGAGGAAGAAACTAGGAACAGAAAGTAAGTAATTTACCCAAGTCATATCTAGTGATTGAATAGTGGTGGGGCCAGTATTCATATGTAGACAGTCTGGTTCCAGAGTGAAAAAAAAAGCAAACATGACTAAATTATAGGCATTGGTTTTCTGCTGCCTTCCTCAACATATCTCTGAAAATTAGGATTTCCAACTGTTACAAACAACAAATGCAAAGAAAGGGGGAAACATTTCTATGTTGACAACTGCTCCAGCTCAGAACCTGGGAATTATCCTTTTTTCCCCACAACTCATATCCAGCCTGTCAGCAAATCTTATTGGCTAGAAATTAAACTGGTACCACTCTAGTAGAGCCATTTAGATTATTTTAATAATTCTCTAACAGGCCTTCTTGATTTTCCTCGCCCCTTTAAGTCCAGTTTCTCTCAACAACCAGAGTGAACCTTTTAAAACATCAAGTCAGATCATATCGCTTGTCTGCTCCAATCCCTCCAGGGTTTTTCAGCGATATCTTTCTTCTGCCACCCTATTTAAAGCTGCAATGCCCCTCATCCCTCTCCCCCTTCCCGTCCCCTTACCTGTTTTACTATCTCTATGGCATTTATCGCTATGTATCATAATACATTTTTATAGAAAAAATTAGCCAGGCATGGTGGCACATACCTGTACCCCTAGCTACTTGGGAGGCTGAGGCAAAAAGATTGCTTGAGCCCAGGAGTCTGAGGTTGCTGTGAGCCAGGCTGACGCCATGGCACTCTAGCCCAGGCAACACAGTAAGACTCTGTCAAAAAAAAAAAAAAGACAAAAAGACATAATATATTTGACTTGCTTTATCTCCTCTCATTGGAAAACAGGGATTTTTGTTTTCTTCCCTCAGAGTCTACAACAGTGCTTTGCACATAGAAAGCACTCACTATATATTGGTTGAATAAAGGAATTGTTGTTATGAAAATTTATGATAATCAAGAGGTTGGGTACAGATCACAGCTAATATTTAATTGAGTACTCACTATGTCTAAGCTTTCTGCATGACCCATTTAATCCTCACACCCACCTATGATGTCTATTATTTCCATCTTACAGAGTAGAAAACTGAGGGCCAGAAGCCTCTTCCACAGCACATGTTTCAGTTGAGTTGTATTTTGTTTCCCTGGGTCTGATTCTTCATAAAAGGACTGTACTAAGAATGCTCTTGACCAGCTCTTAAGAACTTGGCACCCGAGACCGCGGGGTTTGTGTCCATAGCAACCGTAGCGACAGGACGCTCTTGTGCAAGAACCAGAAAGCGAGATCAGGTACAAAGCCAAGCCTTTCACACTCATACACACCTACCAAATCCCGAACTCAAAACACCATATCCGAACGCTGACCCCTCTCAGCTAGTGTAGAAAATATCCAAGTTAAAACGATAATAGAGTGACACAGCAGCCACTGAAAAGACTCCACTTCCGGCACCAACAGGCATCACGTGACAGATTGGGTACTCCAGCAGCTTCCGTATGGCTGGCTCCGCCCGGGCCCCATTGACCACCATCCACGCCCATTCCGGAAATGGGGCGGGGCTACTAGAGCGTCGGCGCACAGTGAACGGAAGTGGCTGTTGGAGACTTTAAGGTGGCTTTAAATTTCTGCTGTCCGGGGAGCGCACCGTTTTTGTCTGGAGTCGGGCTTAGCGGCGCTGGATGGCTTTGGACGTGAAGTCTCGGGCAAAGCGTTATGAGAAGCTGGACTTCCTCGGGGAGGGACAGGTGAGGCTCTCTGGTGGGCTTGGGAGGGCCCGGAGCGGAGAGCACCGCGCCGCCTCATCCTTTGCAGGTTTTCTTGTGGAGGCCAAAGGACTAGCCTGGCTGCTTGTTCTCCCGGACGCACCTGCTGCCCCTCTTCTTTACATCCTGGACGTGAACTGAGCGGCCCTCTCCTTTATGAAGAATAGGCTGAAGCAGGACGTGGACTGCCCCACGACGTTTCAAGCCACTGCGAGTCCGCTCAAGAACCCTGGGTTCTTTGCTTCCCAAAATGTAAAAACGCAAAAAGGCAAACATCAAAAAACTCCCACAAATTTGTATTATTCCTATTTTTCTTTCTAGTTTGCCACGGTTTACAAGGCCAGAGATAAGAACACCAACCAAATCGTCGCCATTAAGAAAGTGAGTTACTGTTTATGTTTTCTTCAACTTTTCTTGAAGATGTCTGTATTATGAGTTGATAGCCATTTTACTGCTCTTGACCAGACTCAGATAATGAGAAGTTACTCGTGTCATTTTCAAAGACAAAAGGATTAAGTTCCATCTTGTGTCGCTAGATGGAACTCTGGGTTTGAACCAGTTTTTTGTTCCATTAATTTAAATTGAAATGAAGAGGAAACTATGTTATTTTCACTGCATACATTCGGGTGTTGGCTAAGGGGGCAAGTACTGCCCATCTATTCAGTCCTCAGAACTATTTGATACCACGATCTTTCCAGATCTCTGTTTTCTACTTCACCTGCATCCACTCTGTGTGCCATCTGTGTTTTCTGTGTAAGGTGTACCACGAAAGGGTTTCACTAGCATTAACAACACTGATGTGGTGCATTTTCTAAAATGATTTAAGTAGCTTGTTATATGCATTCAGAAGACTTCGGACATTAGAAGACTTGCCTAATTAGCTTTCCCTTCCACCTACAGTTTTTTTTAACCATCCAAACAACCTGTGAAGTAGGTAAAGCTAACCCTGTTTTACACTTCAGGTACCTGAGGATATGAGAGATTAGGTGATTTGGCAAAATCACACAGCTAATAATTACTGAAGCTAAGACTTTTTTCCACATAGCCCATACTCCTGGACTCCAGTGATCCTCCCAAGAAGGTAGGACAATAGGCACAGGCCACCGTGCCCAGCTCAAAAGCTAGGATTTAAATCCAGGTGCCCTGATGTTTCTTTTGGTCTTTTTGCTACTTTGAATCTGTTTCTTCTCCTTCAAAAACCCTAACCCCTTTGAAGAAGTCATCAGACTTACATTCATTCCTCTTCCCCATTTTTGTCGTCTTCCAGCCTCCCAGGTACTCCGTCTCATTCACTTAATACCTGGCTCTCTCTCTTCCTCTCCTCAATTATTCCTGCCACCATTATCTTTTTTTTTTTTTTTTTTTGACTTCCCTCAAGTCCTTGTTTTCCAGCTTACATTATATGATCTGCCACTGTAGCTGCTCGCTTATGAAACCCTTAACTCTCCTGACCCTTTTATCACCTTTTTAGTTCCCTCTGGTTCACCATATCATACCCACACTGACCTTTTCTGTCTCTTGGACACATTAAATTCATTATAGTCCCAGGATCATTGCATTTGCTCTGCCTTCTGATTGATATATTTTCCCTCTAGAACTTGGTATGGCTGATTCAGGTTTCACTCAAATGTCTCCTCATAAAGGCCTTCTCTGTTCATTCTAGCCAAAACAGATGTGCTTCCCTCCTTCCCTATTTTGTCATATTTCTCTATTTAGCATTTATAAAAATCCAAAATCCTCTTATATGTGAGTTTATCGTCTGTTTAATTCCATTCACATACCTAGGACTGTGGACTATGGCTAGCAGGTGTGTAGGGGCTCATTAAAGATGTATTGAGCTTCACATCACAACTTGATAAGAGAAGAGAAATTTAAAAAAAAAATTTAAAAATGTATTGACTTGACTGACTGGCATAATCTCTTCATATTGGAATATTGATAATAGTCCTAGTGGTTTTTTTTGTTTGGTTGGTTGTTTTAAAGAGACAGGATCTCACTCTGTCACCCAAACTAGAGTACAGTGACTCAATCATTGCTCACTGTGACCTTGAATTCCAGGGTTCAAGCAATCCTTCTACCTCAGCCTCCCAAGTAGCTGGGTCTACGAGTACACAACACAGGCCTAGCTAATTTTAAAATTTTTAGTGGAGACATGGGTCTTGCTGTGTTTTCCAGGCTGGTCTCGAACCCTTGGCATGAAGCGATCCTCCTGCCTCTGTCTCTCAAAGTGCTGTGAGCCATTTGCCAGGCCTGTTATTTGTGGGTTTTTTT
>NW_012155284.1:11106743-11108685 GCF_000956105.1 Propithecus coquereli | reverse complement strand
CCTGTTTCAGTTAACTTTAATTACTAGTGAGGTTGATCATCTTTTTGTAGACTTACTGGCTGCTTAGATTTTTCTCCTATCTGTTTTTCTGTTGGGTGGCTTACATTTTTTTCTTCCTGTTGATTTGTTGAAGTTCTTTATATATTCTGGATATTGATCCTTTGTCAGAAATATACATTGCAGATATCATCTCCCAGTGTTTGGCTAGGCTTTTTTGTTTATTTATGGTATCTTTTGAGGCACTGAAAGTTAAATTTTAATATGGTTGAAGTTAATTTTTTCCCTTTATAGGTTTCCTTTTTCTGTGCTTTCCTATTTCCAGATAATAAAGATATGTCCTGTATTTTCTTCTAAAAGTTGAAGAGTATTGATTTTAACATGTAGGTCTTTATTCCATCTGTAACTAATTTTTTTCTGTGTTGTAAGATATGAGGATCCAATATTTTTTCCCTAGCTGTCCCAATAGATTACTATAGACTACTATTGGTTGTCTGTCCTTTTCTCAGTGAGTTGTAATGCCAAATTCCCCATGTACTTGTAATGCCAAGTTCCTATATTTGGGTCCATTTCTGAGCACACTATCTATTCCAGTGATTGGTTTTTTTCCCCCCTCCTTGCTGAAATACTATAGCGTCTTTCATTACTATTGCTTTATAAGAAGCCTTAATCTGTTAAGTCCCACGTGTCTTGTTTTTCTTCTTCAAAATGGTCTTGGCTACTCTAAGCCAGTTGGGAAATTTGAAACAGGAACATTTGAATAGGCATTAGGTACTACTGTGGCATTATTGTTAATTTTGTTAGATGTGAAAATGGCATTATGGTTAGATAAAAATGTCCATGTTTTAGAGATGCTTACTTAAGTATATAGGGATGAAATGACATGAAGTCTGAGATTTGTTTTAAAATATTTTAGCCAACAAAAGAGGATAAATGAATGAAATAAGCATGGCAAAATATTGGTCATCATGGAATCTGGTTGATAAAGTAGAGGGCTTCATGAGATTACTCTGCTTTTTATTATGTTTGGAAAATTTAAGAGTTTAAACGTTCTCTATTCTTAGCTCCTTCCTTTTCCATATAAATTTTAGAATCAATTTGTTGATGTCCGTGAATAAATGCTGTTGAGCTTTGGATTTAGTTGCGTTGAATTTAAAGAGAATTGATAAGTATGATACTGAGTCTTCTATGAACATGATACGTGTGTTTATTTTGGTTTCTTGCTATTAAGCATGTTTTAATAAGTTTTATAGTTATTTTGGAGAGCTTTATTCCTAAGCATCTTACTTTTTGGTGCTGTATTAAGTGGCCTACTTTTAAATAAGAAGCTTTGTTTTAGTGTATAGGTGGAAGATTTTTTTTTAAATGTAAAATAGCTGTGCTTTTCCAGAAGTAATCTTTTCTTGATTACTGACAGTTTTTATATAAAGTAGTAAGAGAATGTTCTTTAACCAGGTAATTCATTTCATGTAAGACTAAATCTGTTAATGCAATTTGTTGTGCTTATTCACAGTAACAATAGTTTAACCATTTTCCACATCTATCACAATTTGTAATTTTGCTCTTTGGAAAAGTGTACCTAAGAGCATATTATCGGAGATATTACCAACTATCCAACATGTTATTTTCTGCTTATATATCATATCTTTCCTTCCAAGTAGGCTAAATTGAAGTGTTTTTCTTTTTTAAATTATCTGGTGTACCCTCAGTTATTTGGTGCACATTTAATTAACCTTGAAAAGATAGAAGAGACTTTTTTTTAATTCTGTTATTTGAGTGGTAGTTCAGAAACTTAAGGGACAAAAGTAGGTACTTGATTCTCTCTTCTATTGTTAATTTACCTTTCTGGTTCATGATTCCTGCTCTATTTTCTAAAGCCTAATACTAGATACATATGAGTTGCTACATGTTTTTTTGCTGTGGCTAAATCTTTGTTTATATATTA
>NW_012155284.1:11070860-11095992 GCF_000956105.1 Propithecus coquereli | reverse complement strand
ATGCTCTCCCTAACTACCTAATTCTGGAAATTCTGACAGTGCTTCCTAAGGAGAGTTAGGTAACCCCTCTGAAGAGGCTAATTTTAGGTCTACAAATTGTTTTATATGGTAGAGTTCATTGGAATAATAAAGTATATCTGCGTATTGTATACCTGCTTTACAGGTTATAATAAAGGATAATAGTCTTGTGTTGACACCATCACACATCAAAGCCTACATGTTGATGACTCTTCAAGGGTTAGAATATTTACATCAACATTGGATCCTACATAGGGTAAGGTTTTTAATATTGCTTCTTTATGCTAGCCAAATTTCATGTAGCCAGTTTAGTATAATGGTCTGGATATGTAAATTGTTGAACAAAATAAAGATACAGCTAGACCATTTTATCCCACCTTCCTATATGTATTCCCTTCAGTTGTTCCAGCAGGTGGTTCTGTGAGGACTCCAAATTACCATGTGAACTTTAGAACTGGAAGAGATCCAATCCTTCATTTTTTTTCATAGATGAAGAGCTAAGTTGCTAAGTAACCTGACCAAGGTTATATTTTTTTTCAAGGGCAGCAGCTGATAACCAACAGGGTATTACAATCTAGTTCTTTTGGCTTTACATTCAGTATTCTTTGTGCTATACTGTAGTTATGGGGAAAAAATACAGTGAGAGTCTTGGATTAATTTATACAATGCCAAAATACCTTTAGAAAAATAATATTTCTAGTAGTTCTAAAATTCTATGAAGTCTTGAAATAAAATTTATGAAATAGATCATTTTTAGGAATATTCAGCTGTTGGAAGAAGGCCGATAATTTAGCGAGGTAGATGTTCTTAGGTGCTGTATTTAAATAAGTAGCTAAGAATATATAATTTAGAACTAGTAATTGTCATATCTTAAATTTGGAATCCCTTCTAGGTTAGTGCTGATGTCTTTTTAGCATAGATTTTGAAGTATATCTTCCTCACCCTTTCTAAATGCATCATGTTTTTATTTACTAATATATATATTATTATTAAATTAATTGTGGCAACCATTTATTGGGTGCTTACTATGAGCCAGTCATTACACTAGACTCTTTACAGAAAATACTAGATTTAATCCTCATAGCAACCTTATGAAGTAGGATAAATTGAGGCTCAACGAAATTAAGTACCTTACCCAAGTTCTCACTATATAATATAACCAATCTTATTTTGCTCTTCTGGGATTTTATATCAGTGGGAAAAAATTGATGTTTAAATTTTGGGTGTTGGTGTTACTCTGTTTTTGCTAAGTTTAAAGTTAAGCCAACTAAATGTAGCACTATGGTGTTCCCCACCTTGTTTATTTGTTTGTTTTAAATTTCCATCATACAGGATCTGAAACCAAACAACTTGTTGCTAGATGAAAATGGAGTTCTTAAACTGGCAGATTTTGGCTTGGCCAAATCATTTGGGAGCCCCAATAGAGCTTATACACATCAGGTTGTAACCAGGTAAAAATCCCTTAAGTAACTGAAAGCTTATGTTGTGTAGGCTATTGATCATAAATGAGCATCAACTAGCTTCTCTGAAATATCTTGGCAGAATTCAGGAATCATTGTTGGTATCTTCCTAAAAAATACAGCCCTTTTTTATTTTATGTATATTTTACCACGATGAAAAAAAACAGCACTTTTCCAAACAGAGTTGAATTAACTCAATCCTCAGACATTTACCTAGTAACTGAGGAGTAATTTAAACTTTCATCTTTTTACTTCAATAAGCTGGAACATCAGTGGCTATTCTTTTACCTAATCACCTGATTTATTGGGCTCATATTTATTATATTGGTCAGTTCTGATTCTTTATCCTTCTTTGTGAGTGAAAATAAAGCAGTATCTTGGTATTTGAGTTTTTCATATTATTATTAGTAATTATATTTTTATACTTTTAGTGTATAAAAACAGAAAATCACATGAAATAGATAAGGACAATAGATTTTATATTTCTTTTCAGGATGGCATTTGTTAATTTCCAAGACTCTTTTAAGGTTCTGTAAACATTTTTCCAGGTTCTCTATTTTAAATTATTTTATTACCTTCTTCCATATAGATCTCATTGAGTGTCAGTTACCTAGCTGTAAGCAGAAGTAGGGATGTGAATAATTATTCATGTGATTGCTGGAATAATTAAGCCCATCATTCAGGAACTCTTAGAAACAAGGACTCATATACAAGAGCATTGTTAAGTGGTGCTTTCTTATGTACCAGTTTCTCGTATTAGGTTATAAAGTATGGAATGTCCGATATCCTTGAGTACGAAGTCTGACAGTTGTTATCTCTGACATTTCCTTTTGACACTTCTTGGTTGGTTTTTGTTGTTGTTGTTTGAAAATCATGAAGATAACATCCTCAATCTTTCAGACTCACATTTTGGCTTGTGATTATCTTTCAAAATTTTTTTTAGAGCAATTTTTGTGAAACCATGATAAGTCAGAAATTTGTGTTATTTTTTAATATGAGTTCCATCATGGAACAAGTCCAGCACAGACAGCTTGAAATATCAATGAAGTGTTGGAGAAGGACGTCGCTAATGAATCCACAATACGTTGAGGGTCTGAGAAGTTCCACTCTGGTGATTTTAATCTTGAAAATGAGCCATGTGGGCAACCTGAGACCAAGGTGCATAATGATGAGCTGAAAGCTGTAGTGGAAGCGAATCCATCTCAACCTACGGTTGAATCAGCAGCAAGGCTTGACATTACTGCTCCAACAATATTGGACCTTGTGAAACAAATGGGCAAGGTAAAGAAGCTGGAAAGATGGGTACTACATGAATTAAATGAGCGTCAGAAGAGAAATTGTCTTGAAGTTTCGAGATAGCCTTTCTTTGCTGACACGACATAAAAGCAAACCGTTTCTACACTGTATTGTTTGAAAAATGGATTCTTTTTGATAATCACAAGCATTGGGCACAAAGGTTGGATAAAGATGAAGTGCCAAAACACAATCCAAAACCAAATATTCATCAGAAAAAGCTAATGGTGTCTGTTTGGTGGTCCAGCGTTGGTATTAGCCACTACAGCTTCATGAAACCTGGTCAATCAATTACAGCAGATGTCTACGGTGACCAGTTGGACAAAATGATGAGGATGCTTGCGATTAAGCAGCTGAAATTGGTCAGTAGAGATAAAAGCAAACAAAAAACAATGCTTCTCAAACTACAGAAGCTGGACTTGGAAACTCTCTGCCATCCACCGTATTTACCAGACCTTGCACCAACTGACTGCCACTCATGCTCCAGGCTTTGGACCACTTCTTGTAAGGAGAAATATTCAATTCTCAACAAGCTGTGGAAAATGCCATTCACGATTTCATCGCCACTTGCTCTCCAGGCTTCTTAATCTGTGGCATAAGCAAGCTACCATTAAGATGGCAAAACTGTGTCAACAGTTTAGGCACATACTTTGATTAATTGTACTACTTCTCGTTTGAGATATAATAAATTAAACTTTTGATTCAAAATTGGACATTTCATATTTAATGACCTAATATTTTTTTTTTTTCCTCTGCAAATCAAATGCTGCTAATAAGTCAAATTAGGATGAGGACTCAGAATTGACAATGTGATTAGCAGCATGGCCCTCACCGATAAGCTTGACAGTAGTAGTCTGGTGGCGTGGTAGGCCTGCTTAAAAAGGGTTTAAGAGAGAATGAAGGAAGAGGAATTGGAGACAGTATGAATAGATAATTCTTTGAACTAACCAGAGAATGAGGAAGTAGCTGTCGGGGGAGGTGGAGTCCAGAGAACTTTAAAGCTGGAGAAATAATAGAATGTTTGTACATTGATGGAAAAGGTCTAGTAGAAAACAAAAGACTGATGATGTAGGAGAAAGGAGAGAATTGCAGGAGCATTATCCTTAAAACTCAGCAAAAGAGTATGGTATCTAGTGCTTAAGATGAGGAGTTAGCTTTAAAAACAGATATGATAGTTCATGCCTGAGAAAAACTTTAATAATTCCATTCTAAAATGATACTACTTCTTTTTTTTCTTCAGGTGGTATCGGGCTCCTGAGTTACTATTTGGAGCTAGAATGTATGGTGTGGGGGTAGACATGTGGGCCGTTGGCTGTATATTAGCGGAGTTGCTTCTAAGGGTAAGTCTAAACTAATGCACACACTTCAATACAGTTATTCTCTTTTTTCTCTTATTTATTTATTTATTGATTGATTGATTGATTGAGACAGTCTCACTGTGTTACCCAGGCTAGAGTGCCGTGGCGTCGTCTTAGCTCACAGCAACCTCAAACTCCTGGGCTCAAGCGATCCTTCTGCCTCAGCCTCCCGAGTAGCTGGGACTACAGGCATGCGCCACCATGCCCAGCTAGTTTTTTCTATATATTTTTAGTTGTCCAATTAATTTCTTTCTATTTTTAGTGGAGATGGGGTCTCACTCTTGCTCAGGCTGGTTTCGAACTCCTGAGCTCAAACAATCCGCCTGCCTCGGCCTCCCAGAGAGCTATTTATTTATTTTTTGAGACAGAGTCTTGCTCTGTCACCCGGGCTAGAGTGCCATGGCGTCAGCCTAGCTCACAGCAACCTCAAACTCCTGGGCTCAAGTGATCCTCCTTGCTCAGCCTTCCGAGTAGCTGGCACTACAGGCATGTGCCAACACAGCCAGGTAATTTTTCTATTTTTGGTAGAGATGGGGGGTCTCACTTTTGCTCAAGCTGGTCTCGAACTCCTGGGCTCAAGCTGTCTTCCTGCCTTGGCCTCCCAGAGTGCTGGGATTACAGGCATGAGTCACTGTGCCTAGCCAGTTATTCTCATAATTTGTGTAAGAATTATCTTTCTGTCACTGTCCTTACAACAAAAATAACCTACAAATAGATCAATTTTAAAAAAAGCTTCCAGCCAGGCACAATGGCTCATGCCTGTAATCCTAACACTTTGGAAAATCAAGGTGGGAGGATTGTTTGAGGTCAGGAGTTCAAGACCAGCCTGAGCAACATAGCCAGACCTTGTCTCTACAAAAAATAGAAAAATTAGCCAGGCATGGTGGTATGCACCAGTAGCCTGAGCTACTCGGGAGGTAGAGGCAGGAGGATCACTTGAGCCTAGGAGTTTGACGTTGCAGTGAGCTATGATCATGCCATTTCCCTCATACCCAGGCAACAAAGTGAGACCCTGTCCCCAAAATATAATCTTTAAAATAAAAAATAAAAGCTTCCCCCAAATGCAACACTTTTAATTAATGCTAATGTAAAATGAGAAAACCTGCCATTTAGGACAATAAGGATTTTACCATAGATAGTTATACTTCAGAACATAGAAATTAACTTGTAATATGGCAATATCTCTATAGTAATTAAATTTGTTAGGATGAAATGTAGTCATCCTGGTAGGTTTTTTGTTTGAGGCTGTTTTTACTTTAGGGGGATACGTAATACCAACCACCACAGCTGCTACTCTATATAATTTTAAACTTTGTGTGAGACCCTCAAACAGAGCAGACATAGTGGTACTATAGCATTTCTCTGACTGAGACCATCTGTTAGTAAAACATCCCCTCCCTACACTCACAGGAGAGAAAGGTGTGCTGACTTGGAAACTTCTTTTTAGCTATCCAGTTTAGATGTCCAGAAAGACTAGCCCTGCCTTCTGAATGATGAAGGTAAAGGAATACTGAGGAATCCTTCTGATGCTGGGAGTTTTTTCTCCCTACCTTCCAGTTCCTGCACTCCCTCTCCTCAAGCCTTATGTGTTTAAAGAAATACAAACCCAAGATTAAATAGCTTTTTTATTTCCTTGAACACAGAAAATAACTTCTGCATACCAAAGAGAAAAGTTACACTAAACTAAAGATGTTTAAGAATGTAATTTCTGCCAACAATAGTGGCACACACCTGTAGTCCCAGCTACGAGGGAGGCTGAGTCAGGAGGATTGCTTGAGGCCATCCTGGGCAACATAGCAAGACCCTGTCTCTCTCTGTTTCTGTTTTTTTTTTTTTTTTTGAGATTGAGTCTTGCTCTGTTGCCCTGGCTAGAGTGCAGTGGCATCATCATAGCTCACTATAGCCTCAAACTCCTGGGCTCAAGTGATCCTCCTGCCTTAGCCTCCAGAGTAGTTGGGACTACAGGCACTTGCCACCAAGCCAAGCTAATTTTCCTATTTTTTAGAGAGACAGGGTCTCACTTTTTCTCGGGCTGGTCTCAAACTCCTGACCTTAAGCAATCCTCCCACCTCAGCTTCCCAAACTACTAAGATTACAGGTGTAAGCCACTGTGCCCAGCCACAATCCTGTCTCTTTTTAAAAAAAGAATGTAAATTCTGTGTATCATGTTGAGATGCATAATACCCTACAGGTACCTGCAGAAGAAACCCACACATTCAAACTGAAGATGATATGGTAGTCCCAGTGCTAAAAATGGGGCCTATGAATCAGCTGGTGTGATAGCTCTGCTACTCATAAGAACGGCATATACCAGTAATTCACACCGAGAATCTGTCAACCTCCAAAATTCATTCATGGCCAAGAAAAAAACAGAATTCCATAACCCCTAATATTATGACTTATCACTCCATTCAGAAAGTAGGTGAAGAGGGTAGACAGGTTAGAGATAGTGGACCTGGTCAAAATCATAGTTGAAATCTTATCAGCCACTGGTATTGTTTCTGGAATTATCAGTAAGGTTATGAGGAAAATGATAGGCAGACCCTAACTAGCTAAAGAATCATACTGTGGTGTCATATTTTTTGTCCTACAAAGTTTTTTAAGGAAAGATTTTCTATTTCAAACTGTCCCTGTGCCCAATTAAAAAGGTGGTTTATGGAAATGTTGTCCATATGAATGGTTAGCTAGGGATCACCAGATAGTTATTAAGGATCTTCAGATATTTGATGAAAGCTTCCAACATGAAGTACAGACTGAAACAAACTAAAAAGGAACTTGGAAAAAACAAAAACAACCAGAGCAGAAGAACATTCTCCACCACCCCTGTCCAAATCTTCAGACACTTAAGAGATTATATTCCATCTATAAAACAAGCACAGAATTTTTTTTTTTTGAAGGAACAAAGAATGAGAGATACTTGAAATTTTAAAAATGAGAGATCGCTAAAGGCAAAGACAGTGAAAGGATTTGAAAAGTAAGCTGGAGAACTCTTTCATTAAGTAAAATCAAAAGATAAAGAGGTGGGTGGGCATGGTGGTGCATCCTTAAAGTCCCAGCTACTTGGGAGGCTTGAGGCGGAAGGATAACTTGAGGCCCAGGAGTTCCAGACCAGCCTGGGCAACATGGTAAGACCTTGTCTCCAAAAAAAAAAAAAAAAAAAGACATGGACTGTAGTAGAGGAAAGATAAGAAAATTAGCAGATGATTCAGGATTGATCCTAGAGTGCATCAAGAGAGAATGAAGAAAATGGAGAGTGGGAAATCTTAAGAAAATAGCCCAGCATTGATAGATGTGACTCTTTAGACTGAAAGTGACATAAAGAGTACAACTATTACGTATCTTTAAAAATTAAAAAACTTTTTTAAAAGGTACCGTAAGAACCCTACATAAATGAAAAAAGACTCATGCCAAGGTCCACCATTGTGAAATTTCAGAGTATCAAGGGATAAGGAAAAGATTTTATTTCCACAGAGAGGAAAAACAGCTTACATAGAAAAGAAAATAAAAGATTAGGGAAAAGAATGACATCATACTTCTCAGCAGCAGCATTGGAATCTGGGAGACTTCACATTATGAGAGAAAATGTTTCTTCAACCTAGAATTCTATGTTTATTCATATTTACAATTAGCTGTGAGAATAAATACAATTATACAAAAAGTTTATATCCAATTCCTTTCCCAGGAAGTAATTGGAAGATATGCTCTTTGAAGGCATAAGAGTAAACCAAGAAAAAGACATGGGATCCAGGGAACATGAGAGTCAATAGAGGAAAGAGATGAATAGAATTCCCTGTTTAATAGTGAAGGAAGGTCCTGAGAAAACAGATATGCATCAGGCCTGAAGAGTGGCCAGTGCAGACTGGAGCAAGTGGAATGAAGGCTTCAGCCCCTATGGGTGGTTTCCAGAAAAAACAAAAAGGAACTGATGGATTATGATAGATTTGATCATAGAGAAATTGATATTGATAACTGGAATCTCAGCCTTTGTACAAAGTTGCCCAAGAGGGGGTGGGAAGAATTAGAGGAGGAGGGCTAGGAAATCATCACCTCTAGAAAAGCCAAATTGTATAATATTAATACAACAAGAGAAACTAATGTGAAGATGGCTCTACACTGAGCAAAAATTACATAGTTATAAATGGGGAGAGGTGATGGGTCAAAGGACCAATTTTTATCATAAGTCTATGGTACTATTCAGTGTCTTAATAAGGTTCTTGTATTAATCTAATATAAACAAAACATTAAAAACACAGGCTTAAGTTTGAGTTCTAAAGCAGCTCTTCCTTTAGGGGTAAAAGAGTTTATTCATAGGGATATTTTCAAACAATGCAAAAGCAGAGAGAGTAGTGAAATGTGCCTTTATTTACCCAACAACCAGCTTCAATAGCTTTTAACACATGGCTAATTTTACCAGTACCCTCCCACACTAAATTTTTTGCCACAAATCCCAAACATCATATAATTTTATCAATGTACTTCAGTATTTTTCTCCAAAGGATAAGAATTCTTTATCATAATCACAATACCATTGTCACCTGAAAAAATAATTTCTTAATAACATCAAGTCTGTATTCACATTTCCCCAGTTTTTCTCATAAATGTCTTTTATAGTTAGTTGGGTGGTTCAATTTGGGATCTAAAATCCACATGCTAGATAGCTCGTTTTAATTTAAATTTTTTACATGTCCTTAAAATCTGATTAAATTGCCAGCTTGTCCATAATTTGCATTGGTGGTCTGCAAAGCGAGGATACTGGTATCCTACAAAAGTAAGATAATCCTTTGGGGTATAAGAAGAAAATGTGAACATGTCCAAAAATATCTTGTAATGTTATTTAATATCCTTTTTAGTTTCTATTTTTTGAGTACATTTAATATGCGTAATAATATAGTGTTATATAATCCCTAGTAAATACGGATTATACTAAGTCCATTCAGAAAATCAAAACATTAATTTGATCAGGAAAGTTTAATACAGTATAAAGAATTAATAACTATACCAGGAGATAGCAAATATAGAAATAGCAGATATAAGGATCAGCCACCACTACTGCTAGGGCCAAGACTGATCACCTGGAGAAGAAGGTCCCCCAGGGATGAGATTTAGACCTTGTTGAAGAGGGCAGTTGTGGCTCACTGGATGGCAGAGAAGTCACTGTGGAACTTTGCTGGTTGAAACTTGCTAGAAACCTACTTTCTGAAATATGGCAATTTGTGCTCTAAGATGCCAGGGAAAGCTGTTGCAAAACAGATGTCTCTCTGGAAGCACTCTGCTAGAAAACTGCCTAGGGGCAAGTAGGGAGCCTGCTGGTCTCACTGCTGGAGCAGCACTGGAGAAACTGCCTCTTCTGCCCACGCAACAGAAGCCTGGTAACTAGAGAACGTGAGGGAACTGCAGGAGTCAGCTAAGCAAGACAGCTGGAACCAGGAAGCAAAACCTTTCCTTCTTGTAATGTCTCTCCAGCATCTTCTGTTGGCAAAATTTCAGTGCCTGTTGGCATAGGAAAAATATTTAAAGGGTCCAGATCCATTTTCACAGAGAAAGCAAAAGGCTGAATTTGGAACTGAAAAGAAAAAGAAGTAAATTGATAGCTGGCACTGGGGTTGTTTTCTTTTCTTTGTTGGTAGTGCACAATAATAAAAATGTTGGATACTTGGTACTTAATCTCATGTTTTCCCAGTGAATCTGTAAACTTTTTCAAGGCCCTTAACAGTGCTGGAGGCCACTTTATTCACTGAGTTTATCTTCCACATATTTACATAGATGTCTGAGAATGAATTGGAAAATAATATCTGTGCATAGCAGGGATTTTGATCATTTCTTAGCAGCTCAAAAATTTTAAACTTGTAATTATTTATCCTCTTTTAAAATTTGCTGGTACACCTCTTCAAAGAACGAATTTGCTAAGAAATTGCTTAAATAAGACTGGCATGTTGGCTGGTGCGAGCGCAGTGGTTTGTACAACTAATTGATTACAACCAGTTACAGATTCCTTTGTTTTTTCTCCACTCCCACTGCTTCATTTGACTATGTAAGGACCGTCCCTGGGCAAAAATTGGCTTAAGCCCAGAGTCAGCGAAACTGGGTGTGTGTAGGGACCGTCCCTGGGCAAAAATTGGCTTAAGCCCAGAGTCAGCGAAACTGGGTGTGCTCTCCTTGGCGGCAGAGGTCAATAGGCCTGGGCCCGGCCTGTTGGCCAAACAGAACTATTCCTCATGACAGACAGCTTTATGATAGATAACCAAGAGCCTGGGGTCTTGCAAACAAGCCAAGGCTCTCATTGTCCTGCATACGGTAATGAGATAAAGAAGTTAAGATGCAAGAAGTTAAGATGCAAATGTATGCTTCCCTTAAGCAATCGTCAGGAAGGAATAAAAATGTATTTTCCTCAGGGCACCCAAGGTAGTCACGTACCAGGAAGTAGCTGCCGGACAGAGAAAAGTATAAGAATAAAGCGACTGGTGGAATTTACTACTTCAGTCTTGTACGTCTTGTGTGTGTGTCTGTGTGTTTCTTTCTGTGTCCATCCCCCGTTCTGCAATCCGGGCCGTGACAGACTAGCCTTCAAAAAAATAATAAAAAAAAAGATTGGTGTGTTGTCTTCCTCCCAGCCTTTGCACTTGCCCTTTTGCTAAAAGTTTCCTTCTTCCATCTTAGACTGTTCCTTAGGATAACTCCTATTTGTCCTTCACCTTTCACACCACTTCCTCTACGAAGCTTTTCCTGACCCATCTAGAGTGGATTAGGTGCTGTTCCTGTGTGGACCAAGATCCTGTGCTCTAACACACTGTATTGTAAATGCCTATTTACATGTATCAACAATGTTCACCACCTCCACCCTGGGGAGGCAGGGAATGCCTTATTCCCTTGTTTTAATGCCTAGGGCCTAGCACAGTGCCTGTTATATGGTAGGTATTTATTAAAATTTGGAGTGAATAAAATGGGTAGTGAAGATGCTGTTTACTTGGTTAGCAATGGCATGATCTAATGCCACATCAAATACATCTCATACTAAATTTTTAATGTTAGAGCTTTTAGTTCTTTTAATTAAATATATAGTATTTGTATAACAAGTATCAAAAGCCACCTTTAAAAAGCTGCCTCTTAATTTCTTTCAGGTTCCTTTTTTGCCAGGAGATTCAGATCTCGATCAGCTAACAAGAATATTTGAAACTTTGGGCACACCAACTGAGGAACAGTGGCCTGTAAGCCTTCATGCATTTTCTTTGGAATTCAGTTAGGATTCTATGAAGTTATTTTAATTGTCATATTCTTTATATACTGCTGTCACATTGAATATTCAAGAAATTTTATTATATACTCATTACAAAATTTTATTTTATTTTTAGTCTTTTTTGCTGACTTTAAACAAAATTTTAAATGATAAAGTATATAAAGTAAAACATTAAAATTGTGACATACCATCCAACCTCTTATATACATGTAGCCCTTCCCCCACCCCAGTAATCTCCATCCCAGAAGTAACCACTATTAAGAGTTTCATGTAAAGCTGTGTGATAAGTGTGCACACACAATGCATTTTCTTTTCTTTTCTTTTTTTTTGAGATAAGAGTCTCACTCTGTCACCCTGGGTAGAGTGCAGTGGCATCATCAAAGCTCACTGCAACCTCAAACTTCTGGGCTCAAATGATCTTCCTGCCTCAGCCTCCCAAGTAGCTGGGACTATAGGTGCGTGCTACCACACCCAGCTCATTTTTTCTATTTTTGGTGGAGACCAGATCTTGCTCTTGCTCAGGCTGGTCTCAAACTCCTGACCTCAAGCAATCCTCCCCTGCTTGGCCTCCCAGATTGCTAGGATTATAGATGTGAGCCACTGCACCCAGCCCATTTTCTTTCATCCATTCTTTAACAAAAATGGGAGCACACTATATTTTTTTGTGTGTGTGACCAACTTATTCCTTTTACTTAATATAGATCACTGACTTTTTTCCTTTGTAATAGCTGTGTAATACTCCATTTTATAGGTATTTCATATTAGTTTATCAATGTCTTTTTGATGAATTTAGGTATATTTTTAGTATTTTCACTAACAAGATGTTTCAGAATTATGATTATTTTACTCCATTACACTGTCTCCAAAAAAGAAATTTTAAGTCTGTGGTAAAATTTTAGCAACTTAATTGCTAAATTTTACATATTACAATTCAGTAATATATTCTCACTCGTGCTTACAATAAAATTATAGATCCTTTGATTTTACTTCATATAATAGCCCCATCCTCTAAAGAATAAATAAATATTAGAAAAGGGAACTTCTAATCATATTCTTTATCTTCTGATTAAAACTATAATGAAATTATCTGGAGCTAAAATTAATATCCAAGGAATTTCTTTTCTGCTATTATTACTTCAACTTCCTAATTGGAAGTTTGCTTTATGTTCTAATTGTAAAACATGTCCTAATGCTATCATTTATTAAGCACTTAACTATATGCTATTAATAATGGGCTTTTCATAAGTTATATTTAATAGAGAACTGAGGCTTAGCAAGGTTAATTTACCTAGGGCCACACAATAGGTAACAGATCTAGGACTACAATTTGGGTCTGTCTGACTCCAGAGGCCCTGTTCATAATGCACTTTTCCCTTTAACATGATTTTCTAAATAGTAATTGCTTACTGATGCTTCCCTTAGATTTTTTAAAAATTAAACTTTTTGTTTTGAGATTATTGTAGATTCACATGCAGTTGTACGAAATAAAACAGAGATATTCCCCCAGTTGTAACATCTTGCAAAACTTAGTACATCATCACCCTAGGATGTTACAGTCAAGATACAGAGTATCACCACAAGAATCCCTCATGGTGTTCTTTTATGCCCAGCTACTTTCCCCCTACCCTCTTTTTTTATGTGTGTATGTAGGTAGGTAGGTAGTTAGTATTTATTTATTTTTAGGCCACCTTCACCTCATCCCTCCCTCCTACCCTCTTCTTAACCCCTGGCAATCACTAATCTGTTCTCCATCTCTGTAACTTTGTCACTTCAAGAATATTATATAATGGAATCATGTAATATATAACCTTTGGGGATTGAGTGGGGTTTTTTTCTTTCTTTTTTTTTTTGGAAATAAGGTCTCACTCTGTTGACCAGGCTAGAGTGCATAGGTGTCATCAAACTCCCAGGCTCAAGTGATCCTCCTGGCTCAGCCTCCTGAGTAGCTGGGACTACAGGTGCGCACCACCACGCCTGGCTAATTTATAGAGACAGGGTCTCACTATATTGCTCAGGCTGTTTTTTTGTTTTCATTTCTTTTAGAGACAGGTTCTTACTCTCACCCAGGCTGAGGTGCAGTGGCACAATCATAGCTCGCTGCAGCCCTGAACTCCTGAGCTCAAGTGATCCTGCTGTCTCAGTATCACCTTCCCCAGTAGTTGAGACTGCAGGCACATGCCACCACACTCAGCTAATTTTTTAATTTTTTTTTTTTTTTATAGAGACAGGGTCTCACTATGTTATTCAGGCTGGTCTCGAACTCCTGGCCTCAAACAATCCTCCCACCTTGGCTTTCCAAAGTGCTAGGATTACAGGCATGAGGAACCATGCCCAGCCTATGTTTTTAATTTGGATGTCCACATATTCATTGCTGTTATATAGAATTATAACTGATTTTTTTAATGTTTATCTTAAATCTTTCAGCCTTGCCTTACTAGTTCTAGGAGTTTTTTAAATAGATTTCTTGGGGTTTTCTGTGTAGACATATCATGTCACCTGCAAATAATAGTTTTTCATTTGAGAGCTATGTGCCTTTCAATCCTTAAATTTGAATTATAAAAATATTTTGACAGGACATGTGCAGTCTTCCAGATTATGTGACATTTAAGAGTTTCCCTGGAATCCCATTGCAACACATCTTCATTGCAGCAGGAGACGACTTGCTAGATCTCATACAAGGCTTATTCTTATTCAATCCGTGTACTCGAATTACAGCCACACAGGTATTTTTAACATATCTTCTTAATATTAGGAAATATAAGGATAATTTTGGCTGTAGCATTGATAAAATAAAAATAGAATTTTATAAAACTAACAATATTCTTTAAATGGAAAGATGTGGTTTTGTTTGTTTTAAGGAATAGCACACTTTGTATCTCTTCCCCAAGCCACAAGCACTATTAAATTATATGCTCACACAACTATAGGAGAGTTACACTTGCTTAGGAACATATAAATACATACCTGTTTCATATAATTTGTTTTTAAGCAGTTTCCCTACAGAGGAAAAAAAACCAGGGATTTTTATTTGTTAAAAAACTGGCACATTTCAGTTGAACTCTTTTTTTGTTTGTTTGACACAGAATCTCTCTATGTTGCCCAGGCTGGAGCACAGTGGCATGATCATAGCTTGATACAGCCTCGAATTCCTGGGCTCAAGCAATCCTCCCTCCTCAGCCTCCCAAGTAGCTGGGACTACAGGTGCATGCCACTATGCCTGGATAGTTTTTTAAAATTTTCGTAGAGATGGGGTCTTTCCCAGGCTGGTCTCAAACTCCTGGCTTCCAGTGATCCTCCTGCTTTGGCCTCCCAAAGTGCTGGGATTACAGGTGTGACCTACTGTAGCTGGACTCAGTTGAACTCTTACATATTAATTTAAATCTTTGTGGCAAGCCTAATGCTGAAATTGGTTTGTTTGGTTTATTATTTCTTTTCATCCCATTAAATGTAATCCAGATAATCCATGCTGGTCATTGTCACATTCAGAAAGTGGTAATGGGGAGAAAATGATATGGTTGGGTACAATGGTACATTTACAAGAAATTGAGATATTCTTTTTTTTTTTGAGACAGAGTCTCACTGTGTTGCCTGGGCTAGAGTGCCGTGGCGTCATCCTAGCTCACAGCAACCTCAAACTCCTGGGCTCAAGCAATCCTTCTGCCTCGGCCTCCCAAGTAGCTGGGACTACAGGCATGTGCCACCATGCCCGGCTAATTTTTTCTATATATTTTTAGTTGTCCGATTCATTTCTTTCTATTTTTAGTAGAGAAGGGGTCTCGCTCTTGCTCAGGCTGGTCTCGAACTCCTGAGCTCAAACAATCCGCCCGCCTCAGCCTCCCAGAGAGCTAGGATTACAGGCGTGAGCCACCGCGCCCGGCCAAAATTGAAATATTCTAAGTAAAACAAAAACTGAAACTGACAGTTGTTTAAGGAAATAATAAGAAAAATTTGGAAGACCAAAAATATCTGCTCTAATAAAAGAAGGGAGACAGGCCCTGGAAAAAAAAAAGACAAAAAATAAGAAAGAAGGGAGAAATATAATCCAACAAAAATGTTAAGACCTATAGATATGATTTAAAAAGACAACATTTTGCAGACATCTGTATTAAAATTGGAATGGGGCCGGGCGCAGTGGCTCACGCCTGTAATCCTAGCACTCTGGGAGGCCGAGGCGGGCGGACTGTTTGAGCTCAGGAGTTCGAGACCAACCTGAGCAAGAGCGAGACCCCGTCTCTACTAAAGATAGAAAGAAATTAATCGGACAACTAAAAATATATAGAAAAAATTAGCCAGGCATGGTGGCGCATGCCTGTAGTCCCAGCTACTCGGGAGGCTGAGGCAGAAGGATCGCTTGAGCCCAGGAGTTTGAGGTTACTGTGAGCTACGCTGACGCCACGGCACTCTAGCCCGGGCAACACAGTGAGATTCTGTCTCAAAAAAAAAAAAAAAAGTTGGAAGGGGATACTTTCTTGGATCTCTGTGTAACCCAGAATTAGCTTAATTTACTTGTGGAACTGCTATGATTTGGAAGTAATACTTTAGATATGCAACTGTTGAAGTAAGGAATCTCCAAATCATTACTGCAAATACTAGTAATATAATGTTGGAGGGGAAATGCTTGAAAAGTTTGCATGGACTTCTTTTTCTTCCTAAAAGGATTATCCTAAAGGAAGTATCTTAAATCGTTGTGCCTTTTGGACATTACTGTGCTACTAATATAAATAGATAAGTATGGCTTGAGAAACTTATCATTTAGGATGAAACTATTTTTATTGGAATTGTGAACCCAAGTCAAGAAAATATATTATAGAACATTGGACTGGTAGTTAATAGAAATAACTTTGGGTAAATCCTTCCAAGTAAAATTTCTATTCACTTTGCAGTGGATTATTGAATTGTACTCTATTGGTTCCAATCTATGGTATCTTTTTAAAAGCCTTATTTTTAAGAATATTTACATGATTTGGAATTTGAATATATACGGATATTGTGAGAAAGTTTCTCTTTGCATTTTGAACTATAAAGCTCAATGTGTAGAGAACTGAAATGTACAATGTCTTACAAAGGATAGTTCATAATTAGTACAAGTTGAACATCCATAATCCAAAAATCTGAAATCCAAAATGCCTGAAAGTCTCAAACTTTTTGAGTGCCTATGTGACACCACAAGTGGAAAATTCCACAGATAAGGACTTAACACAAAATTTGTTTCATGCAGATTATTAAAAATACTGTATAAAATCACCTTCAGGCTATGTGTGTAAGGTGTATATAAAACATAAACAAATTTCCTGTTTTGACTTGGGTTCCATCCCCAACATACCTCATTATATATATGCAAATGTTCCAAAATCTGAAATACTTCTGGTTCCAAGCATTTTGGATAAGAGATACTCAACCTATATAGGCTATTTAATTGTGGAAAAATTAGAAGGGGGTCTCTTTTTCTTACAGTAATGGAATTATCAGCCAGTCTTAGGATCCTGGATGTTTATGTGTAGTACTTTGCATGTCCAAATACTTGATATTAATTTTGTTTTGTTTTGGGAATGGAAGTGTTCACATAGTATTTTTAATGCTCCTGGCAACTTTGGAAGTTAGGTTATCCTTCACACATTTCAGATACTCACTTAAAAACCTTTCTTTGGTATCTTTTAAAAGGCATTGAAAACTAAGTATTTCAGTAATCGGCCAGGGCCAACACCTGGATGTCAACTGCCAAGACCAAATTGCCCCGTGGAAACCTTAAAGGAGCAGTCACATCCAGCTATGGCAACAAAACGGAAAAGAACAGAGGCCTTGGAACAAGGTAAAATTCCCATTTGTATAAGAAATGAAACAAATTCAGAAAACTGCAAATAGCTCATGTATAGTTAGTGACCGAAGGGCAGCTAAGAAATGTAGCTTGTGAGCTATTTACTTTTTATAAATTTAAATTGTATAAAATGTAATATGCTGTTTTAGCTGTATTTGCTTTCACTGAGATTACTTCAGGCACATTTAAGTATACATCAGAGTTATGAGAACCATCGATGTTTCCCTTCTTCGCTTCATAAATTTCTTCTGTACCTTGTATGCTTGCTGGTTAAGTGCTATTGGAAAAATCTTAGTCAGTGAAATAATGTAGTTGAGATGCAGTGACTGGTTAAAATTTGCTGTAAGAATGTGCACATTGTTAAATGTGAACAATCTTTTTATTTTTTTTTTTGCTTTCTAGGAGGATTGCCCAAGAAGCTAATTTTTTAGTAAAAAAGAACACTGGAAAATATTTTACTACTGAAGGAAATAGTACAAAAGGCATATAATGGAAAAATAATAAACATTAAGTAAATGCTGTAGAAGGTATTTGTACATATTCTACACATGTAAAATATGTAAAACTGTGGGTTATTTTTATTAAATGTATTTTAAAATAAAATTTAATTCTGGTTTTTCTTATTAGAGTACAAAAGGGAGAATGTAGAATTGAAAATGCATTAGTGAAACCCTAATTAAAATAATTGTTAGTTATTTTGAAGATCTGGTGAATACAGCATCACAAATCTGTAGTAGTATGGGTGGTTTTTGGTTTTTTGTTTGTTTTTGTTTTTTTTTAAAGAGATAGTGTCTCACTCTGTCATCCAGGCTGGAGTATAGTGGTGTGATCATAGCTCACTGCAACCTCCAACTCCCAGGCTCAAGCAATCTTCCTGAGAAGCTTGGACTACAGATGCACATGCCAAAAAAATTTTTAAATTTTTCACAGAGATGGGGCTCTCACTATGTTGCTTAGGCTGGTCTCAGATTCCTTGGTTCAAACAATCCTTCTGCCTTGGCCTCCCAAAATGCTGGGATTACAGGTGTGAGCTATAGCACCTAGCCTTGGTGGTATTTAAAAATAGAAAAAATATTAGTAGTCAGCCTGGGTAACATAGTGAGACCCTTTGTCTACAAAAAATAAATAAAAAATTAACCAGGCATGGTGGCACATGCCTGTGATGCCAGATGCTTGGGAGACTAAGACAGGAGGATTGTTGGAGAGTGTCCTAAAAAAATTAAAAATGGAGTTGCTATATGATCTAGCAGTTCCACTTCTGGAAAATACCTAAACGTACACAAGCAGGATCTCAAGGAGATATCTGCACACACGTTTAAAGTACCATTATTCACAATAGCCAAGAGATGGAAGAAACCCAAGAGTCCATCAATGAGGGATGAATAGATAAACAGAATGCGGGAATTCTGACATTATGCTACACTATGGATGAACCCTGAGGACATTATGTTAAGTGAAATAAGCCAGTCACAAAATGACAAATTATGATTCCACTTATGAGCTATCTAGAGTAGTCAACTCATAGAAAGTAGAATGGTGGTTACTAGGCGATGCTGGGGAGGTAGAAATAGGAGGAGTTGTTTAATGGATAGAGTTTCAGTTTAGCAAGATGAAAAAGTACTAGAGATTGCTTGCATGATAATGTGAACATACGTAACGTTACTGAGCTGTGTGCTTAAAATGGTTACAGTAATGGTCAATTTAATGGTTATAGATAGTAAATTTTATGTTACACTTTTTTACTACAACTATTTAAAAAAAGCAGCAGCTACTGTGTCTATGAGAATGGCTTGTTGTACATTCAGCTTTTTGAACCTATTCCCTTATAGCAGCAGTTCTCAAAGTGTGGTCCATGGACCCCCAGAGCCCTAGGACTCTTTGAGGGGGTCCACAAGGTCAGAAATATTTCCATAAGAGTAATAAGATGCTAATTGCCTTTGTAGCTGTGTTATATGTGCATTGAAGGTGCAGAAGCAATTTTAAGTACAACTGCTAGGACCTCAGCACCACACAGTACTAGCAGTCTGTATTCATCACTGGCATGCCCTCAAAGTTTGTGAAACACCGGTTTTATTTAAGAGTGTCCTGAAGCAGTTCAGGACACACGTGATGGCTTATGCCTGCAGTCCCAGCAGTTTGGGAGGCCAAGTGGGAGGATCACTTGAGGCCAGGAGTTCAAGGCTGCAGTGAGCTATGACCTTGCCACAGCACTCCAGCCTGGCCAACGGAGCTAGACCTTGTCTCTTAAAAAAAAAAATCTTTAATCAGTTCAAATTATTGATTTTATTAAATTTCAACTTCTTTAGTAAACATCTTTTTAATACTGTCTCTGAAAACAGGGAAGTAGCACAGAGCTTCTGGCTACGGAAGTGCAGTAGCTGTCTCAAAGAAAAACCCTGGTGTAGTAAGTTTGGAGCTGGCCTACCCGCTTTTTCATGTAATACCATTTTTACTTGAAAAGAACATCTGACAGAAGGCATGGTTATTCAGATGTGGGTAATTGGCAGAATTTTTCTTGAAAGTTCAAAGTGAGCCTGCTACTTGAAAACAGCTGACGGCATTTGTTACTGATCAAATTTGAGCTTTCAGGCCGGGTTTGGTGGTTCACGCCTATAATCCTAGCACTTTCAGAGGGTGGTAGTCTGAGACCAGCCTAAGCAAGAGCAAGACCCATCTCTACAAAACATAGAAAAATTAGCCGGGCATGGTGGCCCATGCCTGTAGTCCCAGCTACTCGGGAGGCTGAGGCAGGAGGATCACTTAAGCCCAGGAGATTGAGGTTGCTGTGAGCCATGATTATGCCACTGCACTCTAGCCCAGGTGACAAAGCAAGACCCTGTCTCGAAAAAAAAAAAATTTTTTTTTAAATTTCTAATAGTAAATATTGACATATGTCTCACATAAACCAAGTTCCTTGGAATGGTAAGGTTGTGAGATCAAACAAGTTTAGGAATCACGACCTCATAGAATATTTAGTAGAGCACCTGGTATTATAATTCTGCAATTTGGCCTTAGTGCGAAAGATTGCACATACCTAAAGCAGCCTACTTGTTTAGTGGCATAGATTTTGTGTGCAGGCCACCTCAATCATAGTTGTCTTCCAGTCATTTCAGACTTGCCTTTAGTTCATTTTCAATGTGTTGCATCCACATGCTATTCATGTTTTTTCCTGCCATGTCACAAAGCATTTCATGCAGGTGTAGCGGTGAACGGGCCTGCTTTAGTCATCATGGCCTCGCCTCCTGAGGAAGGGATAGGCTGTCCAATGGGAGTCTGTGTGGTCAAGTGGCAAAAGCATTGGGCTTTGCAGTCAGAAAACCTGAGGTTTGGTAAACTGGCTGCATAAACTTGCCCAGTGGAATCAGTGTGAGGGGGAAAACAGACTTGCCTGAAGGAAAAAGGTGAAAGCAAACAAGTTTATTCCATGCTGGCTACAGAGGCATGCACACCTCACATTACCCATTCACTGGAATCCATCCCAGCAGCCCATCTCAGCGGTCTTCTGACATTGCTAGAACATCTTTTCCTTTCTCGTCAGATGTGTTCTTGTTAGAGTCCCCTATTCCGGCCCTTTCTTGGGCCTTATTAAGAGGAATTTCCCTGATGTGCATGCTGGCAAAAATGCTATCGATGCTTCTTTGATAAGGACCCCTCACCACTGCCACCACCACCAACTATAAATCAGAAGTTGGTCTATATAACATGCCAGCAGGGTTTTCTAAGTATGCCACTTGCTAGCTGGGTACCAAGGGCACATCCCCTTACTACTATGGACCTTGGTTTTCCCATCTGTGATGGAATAGAACTAGTTTTGTCATTGTTTTTTCTAATGTTCCAGAGAAATTTTTAGCCTTTTAGAACTTGCCAGTCATTTTCTACATTAGAAAACTGCTTGTTACATTTAGAAATGATTTTTCAGAATTCTTCAAATCTAGAGTGAATGCCAGGCTTGAAAGCCTTTGTCAGCTCAAAAATGGATATCCTCTATAAGAGGTTTATTTGGCCACCTAATTTTTCACAGCTAAGTTTTACTGGCAGAATTTGTTCAGGAAAAGAATATAGGCAGGGTAAATCCATAATACAGATTGTTACACTCAACAGTTTTATAATTTTTGGCTTTTTTCATTTATTTAGAACCTCGTAAAAGTCCTATACATTCAACTGAGAGGAAAGAGCAAACCTCCAACAGAAGCAGCACTCACTTTCTGAATGTGGGTTTTATTCAGTTGTGCCAATCAGAAAAGAGCATTTGCAAGAGTATTTGGGCATCATTAAAATGATGGGGTGGCAACTGAAATGAATAGTTAAAATGAAATCTTGGGGATATCTGTGGATTTCATGTCTTCATGCTGTCCCATGCAACAACTGTAGGACATCGGCCTCATGCAAAGCTGAAGAAGTATGACAGAAAGCAGAATAATCCTTAGTAGAGGGTCTTGGAGTTAGAGCCTTGGTTCTGAAACCTGACCTTACATCAGAATCACCTGGGAAGCATTTTCATTAGGAAAAATAACCCAGGTAGTATGCTTATGGCTAAAAAAAAAAGTGAAATTCCTTTCCACCCCTAACCTTCTTAAGTTTCCCTTCTCAGAAGCAGTTACTGTTAAGTTTCTTATGCTTCCTTCCAGAGATATTTTGTGCATATAGAAGCAGTACTTGTCTCCCCACCCACACATTTTTAATGCAAATGACATTTCCTGCTCTACAATACACACATAGTTCTTTATTTCTTAGCCCAAGTCTTCTAAGCGAGACAAGGATCAGGTGCTGGTGCTCCATTTAAGAGGCACCTGACACTAGTAACAAGTGAGGGAAGTGAGGCTGGGAAGAACAAGAACCAATGAAGGTACGCTGTCACCGCTTCGTGACAAGCTGTGGAAGGAGGGACCACTGGTTGCTCAGTAGGTGCACTCACACTGGGCAATCAGAGAAAACCATGCCTCCGAACAGTCTGGAAGGAAGAAAGAAAAGGGGATTTTTCCTTTCACTCCTGTTCCCATTGGTCAAGTTTCACCAAAACAAACAAACAAAAAAAAACTGTCGGACGGGCGCGGTGGCTCACGCCTGTAATCCCAGCACTCTGGGAGGCCAAGGCGGGCGGATCGTTCTGAGCTCAGGAGTTCGAGTCCAGCCTGAGCAAGAGCGAGACCCCCTGTCTGTACCAAAAAATGGAAAGAAATTAATTGGAGAGCTAAAAATATATGTAGAAAAAATTAGCCAGGCATGGTGGCCCGTGCCTGTAGTTCCAGCTACGCAGGAGGCTGAGGCAGAAGGATTGCTTGAGCCCAGGAGTTTGAGGTTGCTGTGAGCTAGGCTGACGCCACCGCACTTGCCCCAGGCAAGAGAGCGAGACTCTGTCTCAACAAAAAAAAAAACTGTCCTGTGAAATTGTCCTGCACTTCCTGATTGCATCGTGTGTCCCCTTTGGCAGCCATTCAGGAGCCAAGGTCCCATACCGATGATGCATGTTTTATCCAAAATTAGAAATAGCAGCAAAAGTCAAACTCAGGGCTAAGAATCTACTAGCTCCAAAGCTGCACTAAGCTGAGCTGGTTGACAACCTCAATAAAATTGTAAGCATCCTCTTGAAGCGTGGTACGTGGCAATTACAGAAGAGTCAGGCAGGTAAGGGTGCAGGAGATAATGGTGCCAAAGGAATCTGAGGATGCTCATAAAATGTGTCTAACATATGCATTTTACTTGATTCACTTGCTCTATCTTAGGGATCATATGTAAATATGTAAGTTTTTCATTGTAAAATATAAAACGCATATACCCGTTTTCTTTCCTTTATAATTATTTTTCTTTAATTAAGCTAATATATGCTCTTAAAATTTTCAAATAGAGAAATAGAGTAGGCCAGGCACAGTGGCTCACACCTATAATCAGAGCACTTTGCAAGGCCAAGGTGGGAGGATCACTTGAGCCCAGGAGTTCAAGACAAGCTGGGCAACATAGTGAGACGCTGTCTTGACAAAAAAAAAATTAAGTGTGGTGGTGTGTGACGGTATTCCCAGCTACTTACGAGGCTGAGGCAGGATGACCACTTGAAACCAGGAGTTCAAGGCTGCAGTGAGCTATGATTGCAACACTGCACTCCAGCCTGGGCAACAAAAGGAGCCTCTGTCTCCAAAAGAAAAAAAAATAGAGTTCATGTGTTCCCTGTCATGCCCTTCTAATCTCCTATTATACTTTCCACCAGAAACAACCACCTTTATAAGTTTGGTGGATAGTCTTACTGACTTTTCTCTGTGCAAGTCATGTGATGTTATGTAACAACACATGAGTTTCTTCTCTAAATAACAGTGTAGATGCATACTATTCATATTTCATTTGTGGAGCTCTTCCATGGAGATGTGTACAGATGTACTTCACTGTTTGCAACTGCTGCACAGATTGGATAGGATGGATGCTGCACATTACTGACCTAATTATTTTCCTATGGACTGCAAACTAGTACAACCTCTGTAGAAAGTAATACGGAGATACCTCAAAGAGCTGCTACAAGTAGAACTACCATTTGGTCCAGCAATCCCATTACTGGGCATCTACCCAAAGGAAAAAAAGACATTCTATAAAAAAGACATCTGCTCTAGAATGTTTATAGTAGCACAATTCACAATTGCAAAGATGAAACCACCCACGTGCCCATAAATACATGAGTGGATTAAGAAAATGTGGTATGTGGATTACTACTCAGCCACAAAAAACAATGGTGATCTAGCACCTCTTGTATTATCCTGGATAGAGGTGGAGCCCATTCTACTAAGTGAAGCATCACAAGAATGGAAAAACAAGCACCACATGTACTCACCATCAAATTGGTATTAATTGATCAACACTTACATGCACATATAGTAGTAACATTCATTGGGTGTCTGGCAGATAGGAAGGGGGAGGAGGGGATGGGTATATTCACACCTAATGGGTGTGGTGTGCACCATCTGGAGGATGGACACGCTTGAGGCTCTGAAACAGGTGGGGCAAAGGCAATATATGTAACCTAAACATTTGTACTCCCATAACGTGCTGAAATAAAATAATAATTATTATTATTTCCCTATGGGCAGACATTTAGGTTCTTCCCATTTTTTACTTGTACAAAAAACATTACAATGAAAATCTGCATACAGTGGCTTTGTGACATTTACATGGTTTTTAAAGGATGAGACTAATAACTAAAATGGAAACGAGTATGGCTTCAGAGAAATATTTTCTACTGTTAGTTCAGTAAGACAGTAATAGATGTTCCTGGTGGTTGAGGGGGAAGTACCATAATCCAAAATTTGGCAAACATTATATAATTTTCCAAACAATAACTCTTTTCCTAATTCTTATGAAATGGATGCTCAATAGTTATTAAGCAAGACTGATTATATAATGTAAAATAGGAAATTTATTGAAATATCAAATACTTGTTCTGAATTCAGGGGACATCTATAAAGACACCTCGATTTCTTGACTCCTCCAAATTATATTGTTATCCATGACCATATGCTACTGCCTCAAAGGTCAGTTACATAAATATATTCACACGATTATTCAATTTCTCTTTAATTGGCCTAACATAAGTAACCAATCACTGCAAAAAAAGATGATGATGTCAGTAACCTACATCCCACAGTGAAAATTTCTGAGTTACTCTAGATTATGTCATGGAATAAGAGCTTTTAGCTTTGCGGTGTTGTGTTTGTTTTTTGAGGTAGGAACTTGCTCTGTTGTCTGGGCTAGAGTGCAGTGGTGTCATCATAGCTCACTGCAACCTTGAACCCAAGCTCAAGCGATCCTCCCACCTCAGCCTCCCAAACTGCTGGGATTACAGGCGTGAGCCACCGCACCCAGCCAGCTTGTGTTTTTTAAAAGTATTCTGTCTTGGCTGGGCGCGGTGGCTCACGCCTGTAATCCTAGCTCTCTGGAAGGCTGAGGCAGGCGGATTGTTTGAGCTCAGGAGTTC
>NW_012155284.1:11064544-11070610 GCF_000956105.1 Propithecus coquereli | reverse complement strand
AAAAAAAAAAAAAAAAAGTATTCTGTCTTTAATTCTCAATGTTTTGTAACAAACAAGGGATTATTAATAAAATATCTCATGACTAGAAAACTGCAGTGTTTATATTATTTTCCAGTGACCCCAATAAACTTTACTCTGACATCCAGATCTTGATTTATATAAAATCGCATAGCAAGTAAAAGCATAACCCTAGAATTCACCTTGGCTCAGGCAGCTTCTCAAGATCACTGAGACCCCATTTCCTGGCCCATCACATTACCACCTCACAGGATGCAATCGGAGAGAGAGCTGTTAAGTAGATCTGGCTACAGATCTGTGCAGATTTCACTATTAAATGTTACCACTCTGACAAAAAAAGAAGCTATGAAGGTGACTAGCAATGACTCTGAATATATTTCTGCCAAATTCCCACAATCGCAACTTTCTAATTGAAGTTAACTTAAGGAAATTGTTATTTTTAAACTTTATATGGTAAATGAAAAATCCCCAAAAAAGGCAACGAAAACAAGATAAATACGAGGTCTGTCTGGAAAGTATCCAGCCACTGTTAATTTAATGAGCACAGTTTCTGTGACATCAAGTAACCCGCATGCGCATGCGTGAACAATGCCAACTTCACTGTACCAGTCAGTGGGGCGCTAGACGCCGCTGAGTGAGCAGGTGTATGGTGTGGCCGTGGCATTCAAAATGACTGAGTGACTAGAGCAACGAATCTGCATCAAACTTTGTGTTAAGCTTGAACATTCCTCCTCGGAAATTATCTGGATGATTCAGAAGGTTTTTGGGGAGGATGCAATGAGTGCAGCACAAATAAGTGGGGTACAAACGCTTCACAGATGGTCGAGAATCTGTCGAAAGTGAACAATGTTCTGGAAGGCCTGCAACAAGCAGAGCACCTGAGAATGTTGAACGTGTACGGGTTAAGAGATGCTGGGAGAACCGTGCGAGGTCCCAAGGTGCCTACTCTGAAGGGGACTGAGGCATGATTGTCCTATCACAATGTTTCTTGTATCTTGTTCAATAAATGTCTATTTTTCATATTACAGGGCTGGATACTTTCCAGACAGATCTCGTATATTTAAAAAAAATTAACATTCAGTCACCCCTAGGCATTGTTACTTCTTAGAGCATTAAGATACACTGTTACACTGCTGATGTAGCCAATCTAAGACCCCTATAGTCAATTTAAATCATTAAATAATTTTTTTGCTTTCCACCAAAATCATTTTGTTGGTTTTTAAGATGTTGGCAAATACTGAAAACTTCATACTCTGTAGTAATATCATTTATAAATGTGTCAACAGAGAATACTAAATAATTTCTTGTAGAAAATATAGAAAATGTTTGATTTAAGCTGCCTCCGAAAATTTAGAAATGCCTGGAAAACATACAGCTTCTCAAGATGTAGCAACATTTACATAACCCTTTTTCAAAGTCTCCTGATATAAACAGCTCTCAGTTCTAATTTCAACTGGTTTGTCTTCAAAATATGATACTTGATGGCAAAGAACAGGATCTTTTAAGAGTTCTTGTGTAGTTTGGATCTGTTTGAGGGTGCTGATTTGAACAAATGCAGCCCACAGAATTAAAAGTTTGGACACTTGAATGTACAGGATCATGCAAAACAGAGAATTCTGAAGTTTTGTGCCGGGGGTTTTTGAATGGAAAATTCGCTTTCATAGGATTTTTTTCTTCACTCTCTTTTGAGACAGTGTTTTTGTCTTCCAATGCCTGAGCAAGCATGTAACTAACTTTTCTCTGATGTGCCAAAGCTTCTTCTTTATCATTCAACTGCATGCACAGAAATTAAAAATGTACCAATTAGTCAATAAATCACAGAATATATTCAGAGAAAGAAGGACTGCAGTATTTTATCAAACATTCAACCCTAAATCTGTCAAGTCAATCAATATAATAAATTAATTAGGTGTCACCTGATCCTCAAACATTATGCTACATGTTATTGAGGATTATTTTTAAACACAAAAGACAGCATTCCTTCTACTGAAAGTTTTATAAGTCATCTAGAGAGAAAGGAGGAAAAAAATCATATATAGGGGTATAGATGTGTCTACATATATAATATCAACAGGTACTTATTTCTAAAGGAATGTTTGAGTTATAAATTGTTTTTATACATCTATATGCAAATAACTAACACTCTTTAGAGTTATGTTCGTATAACCTGAGTCTCTCAGTGTCTTAGTTTAGTCATCTGTGGAGTGTGACTAACAGGACTGATTTCAGGGTAGTGGTAATGATTAAGGGACACAATGTGTGAAGAAGTGCCTTGAACACTTTAAAAATGCTGAATAAACAGTCTTGTCACGAACTGCATATACAAATCCAGACGACAGAGCTGGCTAGAGTTAGTTCCAGGAGCCCCCTCTTTTCAGAGGTGGAGCTTTAACCCTGCACAGAACATGAATAGAAGGAAAGAACATTCGGGGAGTTTAAGGAGCTAAAGATCAAGAATTTGGAGTACTGTACCCCAGCTGGGAAAAGAGCATAAAAGGCAAGTACAAGTAAAGAGAGGGAAAGAGTTGAATTAATAGGAAGCAAACAGATTAGCTTAACCACAACCTGCAACAAAAAGAAAGCAAAGATACTAACCAAATCTATTAATATCTTAAAGACTTCTTGAGGGTTATCCTGGTCTTCTGTTCGCTTGGAACTGTTTTCTGAAGGGAGCATACCCAAGAGTTTCTGCCCTAAGGTCTTCTTACTCCTCTGTGATGGATGTCCTAAAATTGAACATGGAATCCAGCTGAGTCAAAAATACATTCATTAATATACTTCCAGTAAGAGAGGTAACTGTGAACCAAGGCTCATTCCTAAACCAGTTTGAGGGTTGTTCCCTTCAGGAGACCCTTAGGACAAGTGAATCAGGCAGCACAGCGTAGTGGGAAGCACAAGGCCTTCAGAGCCAGGACAGCAGTTCAAGTGAGAGACCGAGAGCATCACCCTGCCACAGGCACGGCTGCCCCTCTGTGCCACTGACGGCTGCATGAAAATGCAGCCTCATCCACATTATTTGAAAACACTACGCAGACCTAGCAAAACATGTCTGCAGCCTAAAGAAGGCCTATGAACCACGCAAACTCTGCTTCAGAGCCAGAAACACTCAGACTTGAATCCTCATTTATCCGTATACTAACTCTACAACCTTGGATGAGTGTTCTGAGCTTCATTTTCCTCACCTCTTAAATGAGAATAATATTATCCACTTCTCAGGGAACTGTGCCATTAAACAACATACCACAGGGTCTGGAGGGAAGGAGGAATAGGGAGTTTTGTTGAATGGTGCAGTCTCTGTTTGGGAAGATGAAAAAGTTCTGGAGCTGGATGGTGGTGATGGTTACACAGCAATGTGAATGTATCTGAATGCCACTTAAAAACAGTTAAAATAGGCAAGGTGCTCCTAAATCCCTTGGAATTTCTTGGGTGATAAGAGCATCTTTCGTTCTAATGAGACTCTTGATGGACTCCTGACTAGCCTCAGCATGGAACCTGGCTGCTAGGGGAGCCACGCTTGTGATTAGAGGGTCGGAACTTTCAGCCCCAACCCCAACCTCTGGGGAGGGAAGAGAGGTTGAAGGTTAAGTTGTTCACGTGGCCGATGACTTAATCAGTCATGCCAGGGGCAGGCTCAGTGGCTCATCCCTATAATTTCAGTACTTTAGGAGGCCAAGGCGGGAGAATCATTTGAGCCCAGGAATTCAAAACCAGCCTGGGCAACATAGTGAGATCCCATCTCTACAAAAAATAAATTAGCCAGACATGGTGGCACATGCATCTGTAGTCCAAGCTACTCAGGAGGCTGAGGCAGGAGGATCACTTGAGCCCAGGAGTTCATTACAATGAGCTATGATTACACCACTGCACTCTAGCCTGGGGAACACAGCAAGATCCTATCTCGAAAAAAGAAAAACTTTTTTAAAAACTAAAAAAAAAAAAAAAAAAAAAGAAAAAGAAAAATCAATCATGCTTACATAAGGAAGCTTGCATAAACACCCAAAAGGACTGGGTTCAGGGAGCTTCCAGGTAGCTGAACATATGGAGGTTCCTGAGGGGTGGTGCACCAAAGAGAGCGCCCTTCCCATACACCTTGCTCTAGCCATCTCTTCATCGATATCTTTCGTAATATCCTTTAAAATAAACTGGTAAATATTAAGTGTTTCCCTGAATCCTGCGAGCCATTGTAGCAAATTCATTGACTCTGAGGAAGTGGTATAAATGACAACCTACTTTTCGACTGGCATCTAAAGTGGGGGCTATCTTGTGGGACTGAGCCTTTAACCTGTGGGAGCTGACTCTAACTCCAGGTAGACAGTGTCAGAATTGAGTTAAATTATCAGACATGCTGCTGTTGTCTGCTGGAGGACTGCCTGCTTGGAATGTGGGGAATCCCCCCTCAATATCTATGTCAGAAGTGTTGCGTTGAATGGTGAGTGTTAAGAGTAGAAAGAACACTTTGATCCTCTCTCTTACACTGAGAAAAGCAAAAATTCTGAAACATAAAATGAACACATTCTCGAATGCTGAAATGAATATGAGTCTACCTCTTAAGACAAACGCAGCTTTGTCTACATAGCACTATCCTAATGGCCAACCTCCATGCAGAGCTGGGGGCCTTCCATGTAGGTTACAGAACGTGGCAGGCTTTCATAAGATTATTTTGACCCTGCCTTTCCTCTTCTTTTCTTCTTTCTCCCATCACTCTTCTTTCTACTCTCATCAAAACAAATAATTAAAATGTGATTTCCAAAGGGATCAACATGAAACACCAAGGCTGTCCTCAGAGACTATACCTTTGAAAATTTTGCAATCCAGCTCCTATCAAGGGCCTAAACTGAGAGAAGAGGTGTCTGAGGAAGATCATCTACACATCTGTTGTCCACGGCAGAACTAGATACTCTTACTGTATTCCAGTGATTCCTAAAAGGCCAAATACATGGACCATGTTAGCTTTTTTCCCTGGCAAAATCACCTACACTGAATTGGACATTATACCTTCAGCTTTTATCAAAGGATTATTATAGAAAATGGCCCTATAAATATTGACTTTGTATTTATTATAAAATATTGTTGAGGACTTAGCCATTGTATTTCCTCAATGAACTCTAAAAGTCTCATGTCAGAAAACACTTTTAGAATTTAATTTCAGGACCACGTGAATGTCTTTTTGGGAATGAGTTATGAAACATTACATTCTCCTTTTTTGCCTTGACTTCTACCTAATGAACACTCTACATATATGGTGTTTATGATTTGCTTTTACCTACTTTCATAATTTTGATTTACTACTTCTATTTTTATTATCCCTGTAAGCCACTTCTTACCTTTTTGGCAAAGGGGTAAAGTTTAGTTAATGGAACTAAAATTCGCAACAGTTGACTTGTATATTATTACTAATATACAATGTTGGAAAAGAAATATTTCAAACAAAATAGGTATCTACTATTAAAGGTTGCATTTTTAATATTATAAGATGTTTATTAGTCCTTTCAAGTTCATCTGAATATAAACTTGATATTAGGATTATGGATTTGACAGATTAGAAAATATTTAGAAATACAGTCACTTCAGAATTTCTATACTAAAACATTTAAACTTTTTATAAACTTTACCGTTAATCTTTCTTGACTGACAAATGGTTTCAAATTCTAATTTGACATTTCAAATTGAAGCAACATGAATTCTATTGAATGATATCGATAAATGAAAATTGGTATTAACTATTTAGGGAAACTAAAATTTCTAAAAAATAACAGCTACTTTGTTTATATTGCAAGATCTATTTCAATTCTCTCATGCTACTTCTATATATTTTTGTATACCCTAATAATATTTAAAATTGGCCATGAACTTTTGATGGGTTCATGAGCTAAAACCTAAACCTAAACTTGTTTTATTTTTTATAAAATTATCTTATTTGTCCAATTTTAAGATTTTTTCCTCTACTTCTCAATTTCTCTTCTAGAAGTACACATTTCAATAAAGTTTAATTAGATAAAGACATTTAATGTAGAGTTTAAATGTCATTTTCAATATTACTTCCTTCTT
>NW_012155284.1:11057864-11063149 GCF_000956105.1 Propithecus coquereli | reverse complement strand
GCTGTGATCATAGCTCATTGCAACCTCGAATTCCTGGGCTCAAGTAATCCTCATCCCTCAGCCTCCCAAGTAGTTGGGACTAAAGGTGTACCAGCTAATTTTTAAATTTTTAGTAGAGATGGGGTCTCACCATGTTGCCCAGGCTGGTCTCAAACTCCTGGGCTCAAATGATCTTCCCACCTCGCCCTCCCAAAGTGCTGGGATTATAGGCATGAGCCACTGTAGCTGGCCTAAAGCCCAATTATAATGGCATCTATCATCTGATTAAATGTCTGGCATGTTCATGGCACTATGCTAAACATTGTATGTCTATTTCCTCTATTCTCACAATAACGTTCTAAGGTAGTTATTCTCCTACACTTAACATAATAAGAAAACTGAGGCTTTGTCAGCATTGCAAGTTTAAAAAAAAAAAAGAAAGAAAGAAAACTGAGGCTTATTCTGTTCAAAGCCACACAGCTAGTAAATGGTGGAGCAAAGATGCAAACTTAAGTCTGGCTGGTACAAAGCTTCCTTCCACCGTACCTTGCTGCTCTTCAAATATGTTTCAAGCCTGGACATGGTAGCTCACGCCTATAATCCTAGCACTCTGGGAGGCAAAGGTGGGAGGATCGCTTGAGGTCAGGAGTTTGAGACCAACCTGAGGAAGAGTGAGACCCCGTCTCTACTAAAAATAGAAAAAATTAGCCAAGTGTGCTGGCACATGCCAGTAGGCCCAGCTACCTGGGAGGCTGAGGCAGGAGGATCGCTTGAGCCCAGGAGTTTGAGGTTGCTGTGAGCTAGGTTGACGCCATGTCACTCTAGTCCAGGTAACAGAGCAAGGCTGTCTCAAAAAAAAAAAAAGAAAGAAAGAAATATTAACTAAAAACTTAGGCAAATTACTTCAGGTGGCTTCAAATATCATGCCAAGTAGTATTTGTATTTTGGAACCAGGTAAACAAAATCCAGTTGATAAGTTAATGCTATCATATAAAACTAAGCATAAGTTCCACAGCCAATAATTATTAAAATGAAGTTAATTATTACAGATACTTCCAATTATTCTACTACTAGTAGAGAAACAAAACCAAAGCTATTGCTGTTGAGATAATGCAATACCTCTTGTTTGAGCTGAAGAAGTAGTTTCCGAGTGGATGCTGCCATTTTGGCACAAGAACAGGGGCTCCCTCCAGGACCATGACAGATGCAGGCTCCGAGGACTGCAAGCTTTAAATCCAAAAGCATTACCCCCATTAGTGAGTGTTGCACTGTTTTAGCTGCACACAAACACAGGGGCACCCACACACATACCCATGCACATTACTATTCAAGCATCTGATCCAAAGAAACTGGAAAGGAAAAAACAATAGAAGAAAGCTGAGACCAGGATTTTAGGATGGATATTAACTACAAATGAGGAAAGACTGCCATTACTTGGAACAAAAACATAAAGGAATTTTACCTTCCTTCATTTTACTCTTAAAACCTATAATCCTGGCATCAGTCCCCATAATTCTGAGTCCTTGGCAGGAGGTTAGCCTAACAAAGTGGTTAACACTGACATCCATAGGGTTTCCTGTGACCGTTTGGCCCTGAAGCCCGAAATTCACTAGTGTCAGTTCCCTCCGAGGAGAGCTGTGTACTCAGAAGATGAGTGCATTTTAATGTCAATGAGGAAAACAATCATCCCTCCACTCCTAAAAAAAATGAATAGTCCATATGGGTCACTCCTGTGTAAAAGAAAATAAAATTTCAAAGCCCTCTAAATTTATTATGTCAAGGAGGACGTTAACCCCTGGCGACTGAGACATTTAGCATGTTTGAAATTCTGTTTCTCAGATTATAGATCAACTCTCTTCTTCATTGTTCTTGTTCTGTAAATGACTAGGAGAGACCAGAGACCAGACTTTCCCTGCTTCCAATCACTGATCTTTGTTATAGATTAACTGCTTGCTTTATTGTCTTGGGCCTAACACAGACCAGATGGTGCCCAATACCCCAGGAATATTACATCTTCAGTGTGATATGTTAAATATACCTTTCCCAAAACAAAAAGACCACCTTAACTAATCAGATTGTTGTAACTATGCATTAAGCCTTACATAAAAAGATGCTGAAATTCTGTTAAACTTCTCTAAACTTTGTCTGTATAGGTGATCCCAAACTTCTACCCTTTGGAACACTGACTTCCATTCTTTGGAATCTGTTCTTTCTGGGCAGCCTGTCCTCAAACTTTGTGCTTGAATCAACTCTCTTTAAACTAAATTGTGATCCTTTTGATTATTTTAGGTTGACACCTGGTTGACCACTGTAGTTGGAAGAAAAGTAAGAATTTTATTTTTTTAACCCATTTTTGAAGCTAACCACAAATTACTTTCCCAACATATTCCAATAAGTACCAATTTAACAGGGGTAATCTATGCAACATAGTGTGTCATGTCTTTTAAAGTTTCATATGGAACTGACTATGAAATTATTATGTAAGCTTCTTCCAATTCCTGTAAATTTCATATAGATAGGCTGTTTTAGAGAATTTTAGGGAGGAAAATTCCATAGCCTCCTCTTGTATAAAGGCCAATTCAGAAAATTCTTTCTCACATCAAAAAAAAAACTGTGAAGCACAGAGTTAGCTTTCAGTTGGGACAAATGTACAATGGTAGATATGTGGCAAATATGTATTTTCCGTTTTCTTTTTCCTGCTCCTAATAATTACCCCTTCCAAAATTGCCGAAAGTAACCAAGACACAGGTAGGACCAACATAAAACACGCCAGGTTTCGGCAAGGACCTCTGACTCCTAATGCTACTTCCTTCCCTCAGTGCTCCTTCACCTGGAACAAGGTCGGGACCCTTGTTCCTGCCCGGTCTGGGGTAAGGTTGGTCCCATAGCCTACTAAAGATTAAAACAAAACAGTTTATTTTTCCTTTTTTTTATCGGCAATCGAGCAAATTCCAGATCTACCACCTACTAGCTGTGTGAGTTCAGGCAAATTACTTAACCTCTCGGTGCCATTTGTAATGTGGGGATTATAATCAGGGGTATTGTGAGGATTAAATGTGTCAATTTATGTAAATTACTTAGAACAACATCTGGTACTTACCAAGGACTAGGTAGGTATTTGCTATTATTATTAACAATTTTGCTTTTTTGAAATCCCACAGTGAATGAGTGGCAGCCCCTCTCACTCCATTGTTAGGCTTATTTCTTTTAAGTCCCAGGATCCCTTTTTTTTTTTCTCTTTTTTGAAACAGGGTCTTACTCTGTTGCCCAGGCTAGAGTGCAGTAGCAGAATCACAGCTCATGAAACCTCAAATTCCTGGGCTCAAGCAATCCTCAGCCTCCTGAGTAGCTGGGACTACAGGTGTGCACCATCATACCCAGCTACATTTTTTATTTTTTGTAGAGATGGGGTCTTGCTATGTTACCCAGGCTGGTCTTGAATTCCTGGCTTCAAGCGATCCTTCCACCTTGGCCTCCCAAAGTGCTAGGATTACAGGCATGAGCCACCACGTCCAGCCCCAGAATCCTTTTGACCTTATTAACCAAACTCCCACATTACAAGCCATTAGCAATGCATCAGCAGACCTTTGTTCTTAACCTGGCTCTACCATTGATTGACCTCGTTGGAAAAATACTTGAACTTATCTGAGCCTTAGTTTCTGCCTCTCTAAAATAGGGATGATACCTGCTTTGCAGCCCTCACAAGACTATGAAGTAGATCAGGTAGAATAATGTGTGTAAAAGTACCCTGAAACCGTAAGCCTCAACCCAGGTATGAGACACTACTACATAGCTTCTGCTAGAGCTATAAAAATAAATAAACAGGGCAGGAAGTGGCCAGCACATTCCCTAGTGTTCAAGAATGTCCTGCATGAAAGGCATGGTATCAGCAAGGCTGGAAGAACCGACAAGAACTGGCAAGCCCAGTGGCCTCTCTAACTCTCATTCTCAAATTGCTGAAGTATGCACTATTCTAGAACATGTAACAAAGGGCAAGGGGGGAAAGAAAAGGAAAGTAGAAAACTTCCCTCCTGTTCAACTTTCATATTTGCTTACCCACCTCAAGACCTGAAACCTCTGCAAAGCCACTTTTATCATGGCACATGTTTTCCTGAGCCATCTTCTGCTGTTTAATATCAAGCATGGCGAGGACCTCCAAATACTGTTGATTCAAAACTAGAAAGGGCCATATAAGAAAGTGTTAGTTTTGAAGTGTAACTCTAACCTCATCTAATCTAGTTATACCAACATTGCATACTCATTTCTTATAAGCAATGCATAAACAATAGACATTACCCCCAAGATCTGGCTCCATCCGGAAAACCTACCTGACAGAAAAGTAGGCAGCATGTGAGATAATACATATGCAATACTAGGTGAGATGTTGTCGTTTTTAATGTGGAAGAACCTTAACTTTGCAATAGAAGTCTACTCCTTGTTTGCTCTTGGAGAATTTTCAGGATTTTCAAAAACGGAATATGGAGAGGCAATTTATTCAGAGACTTTATGGATAGTAAGATAAATGGATAGTGAGATCTCATATATTGTATGAATGCCAAATGTATGAACTACCCAAACACTATCAGATTTTTCTATTAGTTAAGAGTTTTCACAAGAGGCTCCCAAACCAAACATTTAGAACAAGAGGGGTCCTGCTATCTACTGTAGAACAGAAAACAGTAACTTTTCCCCTCCCACTGCAGGGTGGAGTGGTAGGGAGGAAGATGAGAGCTTGTGATCACAAGCAGCTTCTGCCCTGAACTAATCCAACACAGGAGGCATCTTCATCGGTCCAGTCCCTAGTGCCAACAAGCACCACCTGTGTGTGCAGATCTCAACCAGAGGCATTTACACAGCTCAGTAATGACACGATAGAAAGTGCCACTCTCAGCCTCAGGACATGATTTAGAACTTGTTTTGTCCCCTTCAAACCACTACTTTAAAAGTTTCTGCTGAGAAGGGAGAATTAACATCTCTTAAAAATTTTTAAAAAGCTAATATCAAATACCTTTATAGCTTTCCATCAACTTTCATCATAAGGTGGTTCATTATACAAGGGACATATAATGTAAAATTATAACACATAATTTCTACTTTAGTTCCCCAAACATCAGGTTCTCTACCACTTTGCTTTACACTGAAAACTAAATGAAAAGAGGGGAATGGGGATAGAAATTGCTTAATAGGTATAAGGTTTTACTTTGGAGTGCTGAAACTGTTTTGGAATTTCACCTTGATAAATTGTTTTTAATTTAAAAAACCCCCTAAATCGGCCGGGCGCGGTGGCTCACGCCTGTAATCCTAGC
>NW_012155284.1:11048419-11050135 GCF_000956105.1 Propithecus coquereli | reverse complement strand
ACTCTAAAAATAAAACTGATGTTAATGAATTGGTTAATTATTATATTCAAACATAAAATACAAAAACATGAATGTTTTTGGTGTTTAGCTTAAGCTTGATCAGTATAATAATATGCTTATCTAAGAAATAAACTATATTTAATTTCTTTCCAAGGTGAATGACTAGAAGTCTCCCATAACTTCAATTATTCTCTCCTTAATGGAATCAACTGAGAAATTAAATTGAGCTTTCTAAAAGTTTGAATTTTATTTCACTGGCAATAAAAAAAAAATTAAGGTAGAAAGTTACAAGCAAGAGTATAAGAAGTAAAAGGAAGAAAAATAATTTTATGAAGATTATTTTGAGAGACATTAAAAATTTCTTGAAGCTGGGCATAGTGGCATGAGCCTGTAATCCCAGCTACTCAGGAGGCTGAGGTAGAAGGATTGCTTCAGCCCAGGAGTTCAAGTCTAGCCTGGGCAACATAACAAGAGTTTATCTCAAAAAAAAAAAAAAATTCTGGAGAAGAATGTTTATTCTGGAAAAAGAAAAAAAAATTCTCAAAACAATTTTCTTTGCTATTCTGAACTTTCATCAACATGACAGTATCCAAGGCAAAACCTAAATCATATTTTTACTATGATGAAACAGGATTCCAAGGAAGGACAGCGAAACACTGAGTTGGCAAAAAACATTTCTGTTCTATTAATACTTATTGCAGGCAGAACAACAGCCCCAAAGACATCGACGTGATTAAATTAAGGATTTTGAGATGGGGGATTACCCTGGATTATCCAAGTGGGTCCAATGTACTCATAAGAATTCTTATAAACAAAAGAGGGAGGCAAGAGAGTCACTGTCAGAGTGATAGGATGTGAGAATGACTCAACCAGCCATTGCTGGCTTTGAAGACTGAGGAAGGGGCTGTGAGCAAAGGAAAGTAGGCAGCCTCTGGAAGCTGGAAGAGGCAAGGGAACAGACTCTCCCCTGGAGCTTCCAGAAGGAACACAGCCCTGCAGCACTTTGATTTTAGTCCAGTGAAATTTGTTTTGGACTTCTCACCTACAGAACTGTAAAATAATAAATCTGTGTTGTTTTAAGTCACTAAATATGTGGTATTTTAGAAATTATCTATTAGCAATAACAAACTAATATAATACCCTTACCTAGGATAGGGCCAACCTTGACAAAAAGACAAAAGACCATAATTCAACAAAACAGGAACTAATACTATAATATTATCATTAAATCTTATTTATGCCCCAGCACTTTCCTCATGTTTTTATGAAAGCATTTTAGCATTATGTTCAGTTTTCAACATTTTGCTTACAAAACAGAATCCATCCTCTAAGGAATTGGAAGAAAAATCTATAAATAATCCTATTCTAATTTCGAGAAGAATTTTGAAGGATGGGAATGAACCCCATGCTGCAACATGCTTTTTGTAAATCTGAAACCATGTTTCTCAAATTATTCTCATGTTCCCCTAATTTGTGTGTTCAACTTTGGTGGGGGAAGTTTCAGGAGGGGAAGTTTTACATCATGGATTACAAAAGATTCAGCCAGAAAAGAGCTGGTGCCACAGTACAGGTATGGACTCATCCATGAATTCCCAATCATTTTGGAGTTGTAACATTCTATCACAAAATGATCCTGAATTTTCTTCTTGCCCTAATGCAAGGCATAATTTCTTTTTGGTTATGATAAATTTAAATAAATTTTTTTTTTTTTTTTTT
>NW_012155284.1:11042597-11048369 GCF_000956105.1 Propithecus coquereli | reverse complement strand
TTAGTAGAGACGGGGTCTCGCTCTTGCTCAGGCTGGTTTTGAACTCCTGAGCTCAAACAATCCACCCGCCTCGGCCTCCCAGAATGCTAGGATTACAGGCGTGAGCCACCGCGCCCGGCCCAGAGGCTTACACTTTTAAATAAAAATACCTATCAAACATTTCGTAGGCTGGGCACTGTGGCTCATGCTTGCAATTCCAGCATTTTTGCAGGCCAAGGAAGGAGGATCACTTGAGGCCAGGAGTTTGAGACCAGCCCTGGGCAACACAGCGAGACTCCATCTCTCAAAAAAATTAAAAAAAATTAGCCAGGTATGGTGGCACGTGCCTGCAGTCCTAGCTACTTGGGAGCCTAAGGCAAGTGGGTCACTTGAGCCAGGAGTTCGAGATGAGCCTGGGCAACACAGTGCGACCCAGTCTTTACAAAAAATTTAAAAAATAGCTGGGCACAGTGATGCACACCTGTTGTCCCAGCTACTTGGGAGGCTCAGGCAGGAGGATCACTTGAGCCCAGGAGTTTGAGGTTGCAGTGAACTATGATTCTTCCACTGTACTCCAGCCTGGGTGACAGAGAGAGACCCTGTCTCAGAAAATAAACAAACTGACAAACAGTTCCAATGCTGATATAATTTGAAAAACATGGCTCTTATACGATATTTTAAAATATAGTTTAGACTATTTTTTTAAAAAAAAACGAACACTAACAGAAAAATATGAAGCTAGTAAGTGGACAAGGAATAATAATTTTTAGAATATTTTACAGCCAGCTCAAAAAAGAAGAAAGCCTAAGCTACATTTGAATTATACATGTTTTAAAGATTTTCAAAGAAAAATTATGAAATAACAATATACAAACCTGTCACATTTTTTAGTCCAAGATTCTTCTATATTTTTAAATCTATTCTGATCAAATTCTATTTCCCACTGTAAGGCATTTATTTCCTATGGAAAGAAAATAGCACTTTCACGGCAAATTACCACAAGTAAATCATTTCAGGACATTATGAATAACTAAAATAAATCATGTAATCATTTTACAGAAATGGTTTAAAGAGGAAAAATTAGTTATTGCTCAAAAAGAGTCTATAACATTTGTAAACACACAAAACATGCCTCTTTAGAACTCAAAAAAATTTTGCCAAAGCTCACTTAATATAGAAATAATTTTAAATTGTTTATCTTCAAAATTTTCTGGACTGAACCCAGATTTCTCAGTGCTCACCCCCGACTCCATGTAGACAAAATTCACTCTTGTAAGTCTTAGCCCAAATGGTGCCATCAAGGGATGGCACAAAAAGCACAGGAAAGGTGACCATTTAGGATGATTCCTAAGTACCTTTGTAGTGATGATGAGATGGACAGAAAGAGGCAGGCCCTGCCAGGCAAGCAGAAGAATAAAAAAATAAAAAGAATAAGAAAAATAGGAAGTATTCACACAACTCAACAACAAAAAATCCCAAATAATCCCATTAAAAGTAGGCAAAGGGACATTAATAGATATTTTTCAAAAGAAGACATACAAATGACCAACAATCATATGAAAAAAATGCTCGGGGGTGGGGGAAAGGGCAACATACGTAATCTAAACATCTGTACCCCCACAATATGCTGAAATAAAAAAAAAAGAAAAGAAAAAAAAAACGCTCAACATCACTAATCACCTGAGAAATGCAAATTAAAACCACAATGAAATATTATCCTACACCAGTTCAGAATGGCTATTACTAAAAAGTAAAACATAATAGATGTTGGTGAGGACATGGAGAAAAGGGCACTCGCATACACTGTTGGTGGGAACATAAATTAGTACAACCCCTATGGAAAACACTATGGAGATCTCTCAAAGAAATAAAAATAGAACAACCATTCGATCAAGCAATCCCACTATTGGGTATATGTTCCAAGGAACAGAAATCATTATATCAAAGCAATACCTACACTCATGTTTATTTTAGCACTATTCACAATAGCAAAGATATGAAATCAACCTAAATACCCATCAATCAATGATTGGATAAAGAAAATGTGAGACACACACACACACACACACACAGGAATACTAGTAAGCCATAAAAAAGAATGAAATCATAGTAGAGGCCATTATCTTAAGTGAAAATAACTCAGAAAGTCAAATACTGCTTATAAGTTCCCACTTATAAGTGGAAGCTAAATAATATACACATGTGGACAGAGAGTGGGGAATAACAGACATAATAGACATTGGAGACTCAGAAGGGCGGGAAGGTGGGAGGAGGGTAAGGGATGAGAAATTATTTAATGGGTACAATGTACATTAATTATTCTGGTGATGGTTACACTAAAAGCCCAGACTTCACCACTACACACTATATCCATGTAACAAAATTGTATGTGTACCCCTTAAATTTATATAAATTATAAATAAATAAATAAGAAGTATCAATTTGGCAGCCCACTTATTACCTTATAATGGGGAAATAATTTCTTAATTCTTTGCCCATGTGGCAATTTGTTTTAGATTATAAGCTCCAAAAGGGAGAAAGTAAAGCACATCTAGCGGAGGGTATGCACAAATGACATATCTACTAGTACAGTGAGTTTAACGAAATTCTTTTTAAAGCTTATTGGATTGAACAAGTCTACACTAAAAGTGGCAAATACCTTCTCCAAGAATCTCTTTTGTTCCATAGTTTTTTGAAGCACTGCCTGGGTATGACTTGTGGCTTTGCCAAGTATTGCCTAAGAAAATAAAAATAGCATCAACATAAATTAAATTTCTAATCATTCCTATAATGCACAGTGAAGTTCACATTTTCATTTTAAGATAAAAAATTAACTCGAGAATTTCACAGTGACCATCTTTTGTGGAAAGTTTGATAACGCAAAAGTCAGAAGATCTTGTTTTGGCTCTTTTCCAATCAATGTGGGAATGAATGAATTTTCCACACAAAGAAAAAATTCATAGCAGTATTATCAGTCAAAAATTGGAAACAACCCATATGTGCATCAACTGGTGAATGGATAAACAAAATGTGGTATGTCTATACAATGGAATATTACATGGTAATAAAAAGAAAGTACTGACACATGCTATGACATGCACGAATCTCAAAAACATGATATCTAAAAGAATCCAGATGCAAAAAAATCCAGTCACATACTGTATGATTCTTTTAATATGAAATAGAAAAGGCAAATCTATAAGACAGAAAGTATATCAGTGGTTGTCTAGGGCTGGGAGTGAGAATGAGGAATGCCTGCAAACAGGCACGAGCTTCCTTTATGTGGGTGTTGGAAATGTCTAAAATTTGACTGTAGTGACAGTGGTACAACTCTAAGTTTAGTAAACATAAATCACAGTGTACACTTAAAATAAGTGAAATTCATGGTATATAAGTCAATTATAAAGCTGTTAAAAAAATCTATACCACCGTTAAAAACCCCAACTATATTAAAGCACTGCTGCTCTTGTTTTAAAAGCCAAAACCATACCAATTATTATTGAAATGTGTAAGTGATAAAAGTTTAATAATAACTTTTTACCATGCTTTGAAGAATTTTCAGTGCTTCCTCTTTACTTTCAAGTTGTCGTTGAGATGCCTCAAGTTCAGTTTTTAAAATTTCTACCTCCTGAGGACAGAAATAAAATTAGTCTTCCTATCCACAAGATATGCAACCCCAAAATTATCACTTTGGCTAGTCTCCATTTACCCTTGGCTCAAAGCACTTACAAATGAGGTTGGAAATTCCTCTAGACTTTGTAAGTGAACCAGACATGCTAAAATTGAGAGCTTCACTATCAGGTGCCAGTTGTAACTAAAAGCCCAGATCTCTTCTTTTTACTCACTTAGGCCAGAGAACTAATAATACAAAATTAAAACTCTTTTCCTGGCCTCAAGCTATCATCCCACTTTAGCCTCCCAAAGTGCAGGGATTACAGGCATGAGCCACTGTGTACCTGGCCTCAATTCTATTACGTACTAAGTTAGATTGCAATTCCTTGTGTTAGGTAAGGAGGCAGCCTCAGGCCAAATTTACTTTAACAGATGTAATCAAGTTAAAATGAAATCGCAGTGGATTAGGGTGAGCCTAATCCAATGACTGGTGTCCTTATAAAATGAGAGAAATTTGGACAGAGACTCATGGGGAGAAGGCCATGTCAGCAGAGTCAGAGACTGGATTTATGCAGCTACCAGCCAAAGAACGCCAAAGATTGCAGCACCCATCAGAAGCTAGGAAGAGGCAAAGAAGGATTCTCCTCTAAAGTCTTCAGAGAGAACAAGCTGCCAACACCTTGATTTCAAACTTCTGGCCTCCAGAACTGAGAGAGAACAGATTTCTGTTGTTTTAAGCCACCAGTTTGTAGTGCTTTGTCACAGCATCCCCTAGGAAACTAATACAGTAGCTTCCATGAGAAGAATCATAAACACATACTAAGGTGGGCTTCCTGTTTCCCAAAGGATAGGCACCCCTCACAGAAACTGCTGTTCCCACTCAGCTGGATGGGCTCCTCAGGCCACCTGGGAGAAGCTCTGATCTTCTGACTTCAAAGAGGTTAAATTAAGTCAGATATATTTCAAGCCATATATAGGGAAGGCAGATGAAAGGAAGCCATAATTATTTTCAAGGAGGAGATTAGAGAAGCAGGGTGGAGGGGAGAACTAGTGGGCATGTTTACATAAGTAGGCTTTTTAAGAGATCAGGTAAGAAACAGAGGAGGCACAGGTAAAAAATTAGGAGATTTAGACTGTGTTCATCAAGAATATCTGGGAAGCCAATAATTGCCTTCCACACGGGTTTAGTAGTCTTTAAAGAAAGTATCTATCAACAGACTTTATTTACATAAGAATTTTTATATTAGCAAGAGTATTTACCTCTAAAGTTTCATGAAGATATTGCCTTAATTCTTCAGTTGACAATTCTGAAGTCGAATCTATTAGAGGGAGAAAAAAAACTTGGATATTTTCTTTAACTAATTAAACAACAGGATATTTGGTTACAAATTATCAAATACAGGTTTTCCCTAAATTGGAAAAAGAAAAGAATTATAATTGACCAGATAGTGATCAAAATAGGTAGCTTAAAACATTTCACAAATGAAAAGATACACACTGTACTTTTGAATAAAAAGACTTTAAAAAAAAGCACTCTAAAAATAAAACTGATGTTAATGAATTGGTTAATTATTATATTCAAACATAAAATACAAAAACATGAATGTTTTTGGTGTTTAGCTTAAGCTTGATCAGTATAATAATATGCTTATCTAAGAAATAAACTATATTTAATTTCTTTCCAAGGTGAATGACTAGAAGTCTCCCATAACTTCAATTATTCTCTCCTTAATGGAATCAACTGAGAAATTAAATTGAGCTTTCTAAAAGTTTGAATTTTATTTCACTGGCAATAAAAAAAAAATTAAGGTAGAAAGTTACAAGCAAGAGTATAAGAAGTAAAAGGAAGAAAAATAATTTTATGAAGATTATTTTGAGAGACATTAAAAATTTCTTGAAGCTGGGCATAGTGGCATGAGCCTGTAATCCCAGCTACTCAGGAGGCTGAGGTAGAAGGATTGCTTCAGCCCAGGAGTTCAAGTCTAGCCTGGGCAACATAACAAGAGTTTATCTCAAAAAAAAAAAAAAATTCTGGAGAAGAATGTTTATTCTGGAAAAAGAAAAAAAAATTCTCAAAACAATTTTCTTTGCTATTCTGAACTTTCATCAACATGACAGTATCCAAGGCAAAACCTAAATCATATTTTTACTATGATGAAACAGGATTCCAAGGAAGGACAG
>NW_012155284.1:11040680-11042547 GCF_000956105.1 Propithecus coquereli | reverse complement strand
ATATTTTAATTTTATTTATTTATTTTTTCTGAGACAGGGTCTTGCTATGTTGCCCAGGCTGGTCACAAACTTCTGGGCCAAAGTGATACTCCTGCCTCAGCCTCCCTAGTAGCTGGGACTACAGGAACATGCCACCGCACCCAGCTTAACATAGTATTTTTAAAGAACCATCAAAATACCACTCTTTACTTACCTGCACTTTCAGACTTTAGCATTTTAATTTCTTCTGTTTTCAGTTTCAAATTCTCTTTCAGGACAGCATTTTCACAGTTTAGTCTGGGAAAAAAGCACCCTTCAAATAAGTAGAACATTAACACTTTCTTGCTGAATGAGAATATTTCTATTTCCATAATTAGAACACAAAAACATATAATTTTTCCTACTTCAAAGTAGTCTAGAATTTACATATGTCACAAAAATGAAGACAATTTAAAGAAGTGTGGTGAGGTTTTTAAACAGACTCTTAACCTTTTGTATACTTTGTTGAGAAATAATCAGAACTAGAAATATTTCTAGGCATCTATTTTGCATACTCATTCTCTTTAATTTTAATTCAACTTAGTAACCATTTGAACACCAACTATGAGCTTAGGCCATCTTAAAAAAAAAGTGTCAAGGCCGGGCACAGTGGCTCATGCCTGTAATCCTAGCACTCTGGGAGGCCGAGGCGGGCGGATTGTTCTGAGCTCAGGAGTTCGAGATCAGCCTGAGCAAGAGCGAGACCCCGTCTCTACCAAAAAATGGAAAGAAATTACTTGGACAGCTAAAAATATATGTAGAAAAAATTAGCCAGGCATGGTGGTGCGTGCCTGTGGTCCCAGCTACTTGGGAGGCTGAGGCAGAAGGATCGCTTGAGCCCAGGAGTCTGAGGTTGCTGTGAGCTAGGCTGACGCCACAGCACTCACTCTAGCCAGGGCAACACAGTGAGACTCTGCCTCAAAAAATAAAAGTGTCAAGATAGGTTCACCAATTGTAATAAAGGTCCCACTCTGGTGGGGGTGCTGATGAGGATGGAGGCTGTGCATGTCGGGGGGCAGAGGGTATATGGGAAATCTCTACACCTTCTGCTCAAGTTTGCTGTGAACTACAACCACTCTAAAAAAAAATAATAAAAGTCTTTAAAAGGGATAAAAAAAAAGATACATAGGATACATCATGTTCATAGCAGCATTATTTGAAATAACCAAAGGTGGAAGCAACCCAACTGTCCATCAAGGGATGAATGGAAAAACAAATGTAGTATTTGTACAATGGAATATTATTCAGTCTTAAAATGGAAAGAGATTCTGAAACAGGCTACAACATGGATGAACCTTGAAGGCATTATGCTAAGTAAAAGAAGCTAGTTTACAAAGACAAATATTTTATGATTCCACTAATAGAAAGTACCCAGAGTAGTCAAATTCATAGAGACAGAAAACAGAATGGTGGTGTCCAGAGCTGGAGAAGCGGGAAATGGGGAGTTACTGTTTAATAGGTATAAAGTTGCAGTTTTGCAGGTTGAAAAGACTTCGGTGGATGGATGATGGGGATGGTTGCACCATGCGAATATTCTTAATGCCACTGAACGGTACACTTAAAAATTGTTAAGATGGTAAATTTTATGTTATATGTATTTCACACACTTTAAAAAAATATACAGGGAGGTTTATCTATAGAATAAAAATTGGCATTAATTACAAGATTTCCTGAATTACTTCCTAAATTGTCCAGTGTAAGAGAAGCTTACAGAAAAATTTTTTTGGTAATTAAAAACAGAAGCCAGATCTTCTGTTAAGCTTATTTTATTTTATTTTATTATTTTATTTTTTGGAGATGAGGTCTCACTCTGTCACGCAGGCTGGGGTGCAATGACATGATCATAGCT
>NW_012155284.1:11016164-11028420 GCF_000956105.1 Propithecus coquereli | reverse complement strand
ATGATAAATTTAAATAAATTTTTTTTTTTTTTTACAATATTTGAGAATTTCATGACATCCTACAATAACTGGAAGCATCTATGTTCTGCCCAGAATACTCCTTTCCTAGAAAGCCGCCAGGCTTGCTCCCCGCTTCATTCAGGTGCTCAGAGGTTACCTCCTTAGATAGACCTTCCCTCCCCTTGGCCTGAAACAGTAGTGCCCCATCCCCACAGTCACCCACTATCCCTTCACTTACCACGGCCTGATGTTACACATCTGTTGATTTGCAGGTTTATTTTCTATCTCCTCTACTAGAGTATGACACCCATGACATTAGGGCCTTTGCCTATTTTGTTCACTGACATTATTCCCAGAAAGTAGACCTGTGCCTGGCACTTAATGTTACCCAATAAATATTTGTTGACTAAGAAAAAAAAAGTACATAACAAGAAAAAAGGTCAGTAACAACTTACTGATACCATTAACAAATATATATTATTGATGCTTAATAACTACTATACTTCAAAAGATGTATGATACTTAGAAATATAAACGTCAATTACTTTTGTACTATCATTGATCCCAAGAGGTGAATAAAAATAATTTCTAAAATCCACTATAGTTACCTATTTTCATGTGTTGGAAGGATTATAGCATTGATAAAATTCACAGAAGAAAGAAAGAAGGAGAGGAAATTTGGCATTCTTACCAGTGCTACTTTGTCTTCTGTAACTGGAAATTCTGGATCCTTGAGGGTATGTATCTTGCACGCTCTTATGTTTGGAATATTGAAAAATGCCTCCACTTCTTTCTTCCTCCTTTCTTGGCAATGGGGGAGCGCTAAAGTTCTTTCCATCTGATCTTTTTCTAGATGTAAGTAATTGTGAAATTTCCACTTCATAAATACCACCAGGTCTTCTTCCAAGGCCATACCCCAAATCACCTTCTGTCATGTCATCTTCTTCTGTTTCCCAGAGCTGCACCTCTGACTCACTTGATGACCTCACCACCTTGCTCATTAGCCAAATGCCGTCTTTATCATAAGGAAAAACAGGTTGTAGTTAAGAAAAATCGTAGTCAAGAAACCATCAGTAGATCCCACTTCTGGGTATTTACCCAAAAGATTTGAAATCAGTATGTTGAAGAGACATCTGCACTCTCATGTTCACTGCATCACTGTTCACAATAGTTAAGGAATCAACCTAAATGTCCATCGATGGATGAATAAAAAAAATGTGGTATATCTATACAATGGAATACTAGTCAGCCTTAAAAAAGAAGGCAATCCTGTCATTTGGGACAACATGGATGGAATTGGAAAACATTATGCTAAGTTAAATAAGCCAGGAACAGAAAGACAAATACCGTATGTTCTCACTTAGATGTAAAAATCTAAAAAAATTGAACTCAAAGCTCTAGCCCGGGCAACACAGTGAGACTCTGTTTCAAAAAAAAAAAAAAAATTGAACTCAAAGGAACAGAGAGAAGAATGGTGGTTACCAGAAGCTGGGAGAGTGGGAAAATTGGGAAGCTGATGGTCAAAGGGCACAAAGCCTGAGTTAGACAGGAGAAATAGGTTTTTTTTTTTCCTTTGAGAAATATTGCAGTGTGGTGAATACAGAAAATAATAATGTACTGTACATTTCAAAATTGCTAAGCCAGGTACAATGGTGCACACCTGTAATTCCAGCTACTTGGGAGGCTGAAGCAGGAGGATTGCTTGAGCCCAGGAGTTTGAGGCCAGCCTGGGCAACATAGCAAGACCCCATCTCTAAAAAAGAAAAATCACTGAGAGAGTAAATTACAAATGTTCTCACCACAAAAAATGATAAGTATTTGAGGTGATGAATATGTTAATCAGCTCTATTTAATTATTCCACACTATATTCATAAATCATAATAGCATTTTGTATTCCATAAATATATGAGGGGGGTCTTCAAAAAGTTCATTAAAAATGTGTATTACGAAAAAATTATACAAAGATTTCAAAAACTTTTTTGCCCCAAAATAAACTCGTACTAACTTGTAACATGTCTGAACGGAATCTAGTTTGAGGCAATAAGGATAAGATACCAGTTTGAAAAGCACTCCTATCAGAACAACATGAATTTTGCTATAATTGAAGCAAGAACGAACATCAAATTTATGGTGAAGCTTGGGTGAAAGAATGGTCAAATCATAGATGCTTTACAAACAGTTTATGAGGATGATGTTCCAAAGAAATCAGCAGTTTACAAATGGATAACTCATTTTAAGAAGGGATAAGATGATACTGAAGATGAAGCCTGCAGAGACAGACCATCCACATCAAATTGTGAGGAGAAAATTCCTCTTGCTCATGCCTTAATTGAAGAGGAATGACAATTAACAGCACAAACAATAGCCAACACCATAGACATCTCAATCGGTTTAGCTTACACAATTCTGACGGAAAAATTAAAGTTGAGCAAACTTTCCACTCGATGAGTGCCAAAATTGTTGTCCCCAGATTAGCTACAGAGAAGAACAGAGCTTTCGGTGGAAATTTTAAACAAGTGGGATCAAGATTCTGAAGCATTTCTTTGAAGAACTGTAAGAGGAGATGAAACATGGCTTTACCAGTGAGATCCTGAAGACAAAGGACAAGCAAGGCAATGGCACCAAGTGGTAGAGGTGGTCAGTCAAAGCAAAAGTGGATCGGTCAAGAGCAAAGGTCCTGGTAAAACAGTTTCTTGGGATGTGCTATGCATTTTGCTTGTTGACTTTCTGGAGGGCCAAAGAATGATAACATCTGCTTATTATGAGAGTGTTTTGAGAAAGTTAGCCAAAGCCTTAGCAGAAAAATGCCAAGAATAGCTTCACCAGCGTCCTTCTCCACCATGATAATGCTTCTCCTGGTTAATTTCATGAGAATTCTCTGAGGGAGAAAATCATTAGGCGTCCACTGTATAGTCCTGATTTGGCTCTTTCTGACTTCTTTTTGTTTCCTAATCTTAAAAAAGTCTTTAAAGAGCACCTATTATTTCTCAGTTAATAATGTAAAAAAGATTGCATTGACATGGTTAAATTCCCAGGACCCTTAGTTCTTTAGGGATGGACTAAATGGCTGGTATCATTGCTTACAAAAGTATCTTGAAGTTGACGGAGCTTATGTTGAGAAATAAAGTATACATTTTTAATTTTTTTCTTTTAATTCAATTTTTCCACAAACCTGTTTGTTTGTTTTTAGAGTCACGGTCTCACTCTGTCACCCCAGCTGGAGTGCAGTGGTGTCATCATAGTTCACTGCAACCTCAAACTTCTAGGCTCAAGGGATCCTCTCACCTCAGCCTCCCAAAGTGTTGAGATTATAGGCATGAGCCACTGGCTCAGGCATCAGGACATTTTAGATAAGAAAAGGTCCAACCCCTTATTTCAAAGATTACTGTGAATTGCAGGGAATCAGGAAAGGCTTTTAATAAATCCAATAATCCACTGATCAGGATAAAGCACCTCTGCCTTTGCCAAGGAACAGAATACTCTTTTTTTTTTTTTTTGAGACAGAGTCTCGCTTTGTTTGGCTGGAGTGAGTGCCGTGGCGTCAGCCTAGCTCACAGCAACCTCAAACTCCTGGGCTCAAGCGATCCTACTGCCTCAGCCTCCTGAGTAGCTGGGACTACAGGCACGTGCCACTGTGCCTGGCTAATTTTTTCTACTTTTTTAGTTGTTCGGCTAATTTCTTCCTATTTATAGTAGAGACGGGGTCTCGCTCTTGCTCAGGCTGGTCTCGAACTCCTGAGCTGAAGCAATCCTCCCACCTCGGCCACCCGGAGTGCTAGGATTACAGGCGTGAGCCACCGCGCCCGGCTGAGAATACTCTTTTTGATATAAAAGGTTATAAAGGAAATGGTTCCATTTACATATGCCTAAGGGCAATACAAAATTCAGAAAAGTCTCTGAAAAACGCGACTTCCAGCGACTAAGAGCATCCCATGTTACAGTACGCTTCCTACCTTCTGCCTCTGCCTTCTCAGCCCTTTATTCACTTCAGGAGTTCAGGGCACTTACAGTCTCTCCTACAGCTCCACTGGGTTCATTTTCCATTTCTGTACAGACATAATTAGCAGAGGTTTTATATCTGGGACAGTGAATAGGTGGGAGGGAAGACAGTGCCCCTCCCTCCTTCTTTTCCTCTGTTTCTCAAATCATACCATCTGTGTTCAAAACCCTCCCCTGTTTTACAAGTCAATCACAGTAAAAACCAAAGCCCTTTCAATGTCCAAAGGCCCTACACTCATCTCTGACCTCACTCCTATATATATTTTTCCTATATACATACCTATCATATGGTTTAATTTATAAATTAGGCACAGTAAGAGATTAACAACAATAACAATGCAGAACAATTATGACAATATACTGTCATAAAAGTTATGCCAATGTGGCCCCTCTCTCTCAACATATCTTACTGTATGTAATATTTTCGGACTGAGGTTAATCTCAGGTAACTAAAACCTCAGGAAGCAAAAGCGTGGCTTAGGGTGGACTATTGGATTTGTACAGCTGGTTCCTCACCCTCTCTTGGTCTTTACTTCAGTGTCACCTTTTCGGCCAGGCCTTTCCTGCCATGCCATCTAAAACTGCAAACTCCTCTCTATTCCACGTCTCCGTTTTCTTCTTCTAGTGCTCATGACCTTCTAACATACTCCTCCATATTTTACCTATTTTTCAAATTACACCACTAAAATGAGGGCCAATAAAAAGGGGGAAGGTAATACAAAAGTGGGAGTCTAGCGAAGTGGAAGATGGCTCAGGCTTGCCTGGGATGCATCCCAATAGGGAGGGCGGCCTGAGCACCTCCCACGGAGCCCAGGCCTCGATGGCCTGGGGTAGAATCGGAGCTCTGTGAGAGGAGCAGGTTTTGTCTGTTTGGTTCATCGCTGTATTCCCAGGGCCTAAAGCAGTATTTGAGACATAATCGACGCTCAGTAGAGACATCTTTAATAAATGAATAAAGGAAGGAATAAACAAATAAATACAGTTGTCCCTCAGTATCCCAGGGGAGCTAATTCCAGGTCCCTTGGGATACCCAATTCTGCGGATGCCCCAGTCCCTTCTATAAAATGACATAATGTTTGCATATAACCGAGGCACATCCTTCTGTCTACTATAAATCATTCTAGATTATTAATAATATCTAATACAATGCCTATACATCACTTTATTTGTGTGGATTCAGCACAATACCCAGCAATCAGCAAATTCAAGTTTTGCTTTTTGGAATATTGTGGAATTTTTTTTACAAATATTTTTGATCATAGTTGGTTTAATCAACTGATGTGGAACCTACAGAGATCCCATTCGACCTCAAGTCATCCAGAGCAGGTTGGGATCTACTGCACTTGCTTCTAGGGCAGAAAAACAAAATAGTCTCCCCAGAAAGGCTCCATACTAGATACTGTGGGGTTACTGCCTGCCCTTCTTCCAGCAGAAAATGTCTCCTGGCAAAAATGCCTACAGAGAAATCACCATCACTGAGCCCTCCTCATAGGGACACCACCACAGTCACCTACCTGGTGACAGTAAAGTAGCTGGGGAGCAGCCGAAATGCTCAGCCCATCCCTGCAGTACACAGTTCAGTTAAGAGAGGCTTTTGCCACCAGGCATTTCAAAACAGCTGCTTTGGGTAGCTGTTTAGAAATATTTCATCCTGGCGGGATGTGGTCACTCATGCCTGTAATCCCACCATTCTGGGAGACCAGGGTGTCAGGATTGCTTGAGGTCAGGAGTTTGAGAAATAGTTCATCCTTTTCTCAAGGGTCATTAAAAAAAAAAAAAAAACAGGCTGGGAGCAGTGGCTCACACCTGTAATCCTAGCACTCTGGGAGGCTGAGGTGGGAGGATTGCTTGAGCTCAGGAATTCAAAACCAGTCTGAGCAAGAGTGGGACCCTGTCTCTACTAAAAATAGAAAATTTAGTGGAGCATGGTAGTGCACACCTGTAGTCCCAGCTACTTGGGAGGCTAAGGCAGGAGGACCACTTAAGCCCAGGAGTTGAAGCTGCAGTAAGCTATACTGTCGCCACTGCACTCTAGTCAGGGCAAAAGAGCTAGACTCTGTCTCAAAAAAAAAAAAAAAAGCGTATGGTCAGGATTAGGCAGGCAGCAGAGAAGAAAATGGAATTGGTCAATACAAGGGAAACATGCCGTAAGAGGAAAGAGTAAGCAATTTCAAGGTTAGCTAAGAATATTTGTCAACACACCACATATTCAGGCACCATGGGTATATCTTCCTGCTACTCAGGGTTTAATATAATGAATTTTCACATGGTCCAATGCTCTACTGTTTCTTAAAATGTAACTTCAGGGACTGGTGGCTGTGTACCCTCCCACTTTTTATATGCTAATAGTAATATTAATACATAATACAGTACAAATTAAACTTCACTTTTAGAAAACAGTACCTCTAAGAAAGTGAAAATATTTAAAGTTACTAACCTTCAGCTGGGCACTCTGGTTCACGCCTGTAATCCTAGCACTCTGGGAGACCGAGGCGGGAGGATCACTTGAGCTCAGGAGTTCGAGATCATCCTGAGCAAGAGTAAGATCCTGTCTTTATTTAAAAATAAAGAAAAAAAATAAAGTTACTAACCTTCTATTCAACTAGTTTCACGTATTCAGTGTTGACAACCCAGGCGTAGCAGGATATGTAACAGAGAAGGCACTGATTCAGGAGCTCTGGGTTCAAACTTCACTCTACCACTTGCCACTCTTTGTTCCTGGGCAAGTCATTTAACTTCTCAGAGCCTGTTTTATCTCCAAAATAGGTTTAAGCATAACTACTCTGTAGCATCATTTTGGGCACCACTGATAAGTTTTGAAATCAACTACAGTAGCCAAATCAATGTTTATTGCATTTGAAATTGAGTATTACTTTCTTCAATTGTCAAATGAAACGAGGGGTTTAGATTTTTTTGGTTGTTTAGAGCTCTAAAATTTTTTCTTTTCTTTTTTTTTTTTTTGTGGGACAGAGTCTTTCTCTGTTGCCTGGGTCAGAGTGCAGTGGCGTCATCGCAGCTCACTGCAACCTCAAATACCTGGATTCAAGCTACTCTCCTGCCTCAGCCTCCAGAGTAGCTGGGACTACTTGGCATATGCCACCACACCCAGCCAATTTTTCTATTTTTTGTAGAGACGGGGTGTCGATCTTGCCCAGCCTGGTCTCAAACTCCTGGCCTCAAGCAATCCTCCTGCCTTGGCCTCCCAGAGCGCTAGGACTACAGGTGTGAGCCACCGGGCCAGTCCTTGTGCCTTTTTAATAGTCCTTACTTCCTACCTGACCCAGGGTTTTATTGCACAGGCTAAACTGTGCATCCTCTAGTGCAGGGAGTGTGTCTCATTTAATTATGCATAACAGGAGTTCCAAAGATACTTGATGGATGGAATTGAAAGAAAAAACAGATTCTTGCCTGGAAAAGTTGGGCTAGAAGACTCTATACCCACTATTACCCACTAGCCTGACAACTCTGCCTTAGCAAACAAGTTGGTCAAACAGACACCTAATTCCTGCCAGGCTTAGCAAAGAGGAACTAACTTGAGCACTCCCCTGGTGAAGAATGGCTTGTTTCACTTTGCTGTAGGATTTTGTTTTTTAACTTTTCATTTTAAAATAATTTCACATTTATATTAAGTTGCAAAGATAGTACTAGGAACTCCCAAATTCCTCTAATGTTAACATTTGTGTACATTTATCAAAATCAAGAAATTAACATTGGTACATGCTATTAACTAAACCACAGACTTTATTAGGATTTGCTCAGTTTTTCTACTAACGTTCTTTTTCTGTTCCAGAACCCAAACCAGGATACTACATTGCATTTAGTGAGCTGTAGTTTTAAGGCTCAAAAATAATAGGAAAAACAAAACAAAACAGTAAAGTTGGAAGGAAGAGAGAGAGAGAGAGAGAGTCTCTGAAATCTATTTCTTATTTTTTCATTATCGGACGAAGCCATTAAACTGGTATGAGGCGAAAGGGGGTCAGTTTGTAAGCCTGTCCAGAACCTGCGGAGTTTCCACGAATCTGAGCACACCCTCGCCCCGATCCTCCCCACTCCTCGTTCCCATCTGCCAGGTCTGGCCCCGGGTACCCTGCCAGCATCCATCACGATGACTGGAGCCCGGAATCTGACTACGGGAACAGCCCCTTCGAGCCCCCAAATCCCCGCGCCCCCTCATCCTCTTTGCGCGCTCACCTGACGGAGCCTCCTCTTCCTGCGCGTGCGCCGCTGCAGCTGCCGTCGCCGCCGCGCGTCCTCCCGGCCACGTGACCGCGTGGTCAGCCCGACACCGGAAAGTCTCGCTACGCAGCTGGCGTTTACATTGCGCGGCCTCCCTGCGTGACTGTGTGCAGCCTGATGTTACTTCTGTGAAACTCCAGAGCCCACTACGGTAACAGACATGCAAATAATAATGTGAAAACCAGAACAAGACGGGGTATGTGTTAATTCATATAAAATTAAATGGTTCAAACATTAAGTCTCTACGAGTCCTGTAAGAGAAAGATGGGGTCTGAGCTGAGGTTCAGAGGTCGAGGCGGACCTTGAAAAACACTTTCAGAACTAAGAAACCAGAATAGCACCGTAGGCCAAAGAAACTGTTAGAGCAAAGGCGTGGCAGGGGGAAAGAACAAGCGGGAATGGCCCTGTGACCCTGGAAAGCTGTTTCTGGGGACGACCTATTCCTGTTGATTTCCCGAGAGGAACGCTACATCCCTCTAACCCCATCAAAATGTGCTGGGTCATCAAACTTCATTACCTTGGTGAAACAATTTTGTTATTATTTCCTAATATCCAATACCGTTGGGATAACAAGTGAGTTTGTAGTGGTCAAAAAACTTGGCTGGGTCTAAAGATTACTCTGGTTTAGAAAAAAGAGAACTAATAAACCCTTTCCTCACAATAACAAATCTCTTTATTGTTTAAGAGTAACATAAAAGATCAATATACTTACAATTTTAAAGTCAGTTTGCTCAATACCTATTATGGTAAGGAAAACACATTAAATAGTTTTTGCAAACCAAAAATAATTTTTCTGCACTTAAAACTTTGACTTAACTATTTAAAATGGCAGTATTTACCCTAAAAATATTTCAAGGCTCCTCCTCCCCAAAAAACTTTAAGATAACCCTGTTTTCTTTGTCAGAACTTTTCCAGAAGGCAGAACTTTAACGACATGCATATAGAAGTTATTTTTTAAAAAAGACATGTGCAATGTTGCTAAAGTATTGCATAACAATACATACTGAATGTCTTTAAAAACTTGTATCTACAATTTGAGTACATTTCAAATCTGATGTGTGTTTTTTAACAGCTTTATTGAGATATCATCCACATACCATACAATTTAAAGTATGGCTTTTAATGTATTCACAGAACTGTGAAACCATCACACAACCAATTTTAGAACATTTTCATCCTCCCAAAAAGAAACCCTCTACCCATTAACAGTCACAATAATTTCCCTTGAACTTCCTTAGCCTAAGACAACCATTAATTTACTGTATGTCTGCACATATTTGCTTCTTTTGGACGTTCCATGTAAATGAAATCATACAATATTATGGTCTTTTATGACTAATGACTAATGTTGAGGATCTTTTCATGTACTTATTGGCAATTTGTATTATCTTCTTTGAAGAAATGTGTATTCAAATCCATTGTCCATTTTTCAACTGGGGCTATCTTTTTTTGATTGAGTTGTAAGAGTTCTTTATATGTTCTGGATACTAGACCTTTATCAAATACATAATTTGAAAATACTTTCTACTGTTTTTGTAGGTTGTCCTTTCATATTCTTGATAGTGTCTTTTGAAGCACAAGAGTTTATTAATTTTGATGAAGTCCAATTTATCTATTTTTTCTTTGGTTACTGGTGCCTTTGGTGTCATATCTAAAAAGGCTTTGCCTAACCCAAGGTCATGAAGATTTACTCCTATATTTTCTTATAAGAGTTTTATAGTTTTAGCTCTTACATCACAGATCCTTTAGAGTTAATTTTTGTGTATATGTAAGGAATGATCCATCTTCCTTCTTTCTGTGTAGTTAGCCAATAGCTCCAGCGTCATTTGTTGAAAGGATTGTTCTTTCTACATTCAATTGTCTTAGCATCCTTCCCCTCTGCTACCCTCCCTCTGCTCAGGCTCCCCAAAATAAAAAAAAAAAAAAAGAAACACACACACACAATTGTCTTAGCAACCTTATAAAAATAAATTGGTCATAAATATAAGGGTTCATTTTTGGTCTCTCAGTTCTATTCCATTAATTGTTATGTCTATTGTTATGCCACTACCAGCTGTCTTGATTACTGTAGTTTTGTAGTAAGTTTGGAAGTCAAGAAATGTGAGTTCTATAACTTTGTTTTGGCAGTTCTGAGTACCTTGAATTTCCATATGAATTTTAGGACTAGCTTGTCAATTTCTGCAAAGAAGCCAGCTGGGAATTATGATATGGATTATATTAAGACTGTAGATCAGCTGGCAAGTATTGCTATCTTAGCAATATTAAGTCTTCTGATGGATGAACATGAGATATCTTTCCATTTACTGAGGTCATCTTTAATTTCTTTCACCAATGTTTTGTAGTTTTCAGAATACAAGGGTTTTACTTCTTTTGTTAAATTAATTCCTAAGTATTTTATTCTTTTCAGTGCTATTGTAATTGGATTTTTAAAATTTCATTATTATATTTTTCATTTCTATCATATAGAAATACAATTAATTTTTGTATATCGATCTTGGATCTTGCTGAATTTGTTAATTTTTTTTTTTTTCTTGAGACCAGGCCTTGCTTTGTCACGCAGGGTGGAGTGCAGTGGCATGATTATAGCTTACTGCAGCCTCAAATTCCTGGGTTCAAATGATCCTCCTGCCTCAGCCTGCCAAGTAGCTGGGACTATAAGGTACACCACCATGGCTGGCTAATTTTTGTTTTTTTTTTTGGAGACAGAGTCTCACTCTTTCGCCTGGGCTAGAGTGCTGTGGCGTCAGCCTAGCTCACAACAACCTCAAACTCCTGGGCTCAAGCAATCTTCCTGCCTCAGCCTCCCAAATAGCTAGGAATATAGGCTTGTGCCACCACACCTGGCTAAATTTTAAATTTTTTTGTAGAAATGGGATCTATGTTGCCAAGGCTGGTTGAACTCATGGCCTCAAGTGATCCTCCTGCATGGGCCTCCCAAAGTGCTGGGATTACAGGTGTGAGCCACAGCACCCAGCCAAGATCTATATATTCTGAGATGATACAATTTCCAGATATATTAAATGAAAAGGAAGGTTACAGAACTGTGTGCATGGCATGCTACTATATTCTTTTTATAAAAAAGTACACACGTATACACACATGCTTTGAAGGCATAAAATCTCTGAAAAGATGCAGCGACAGTGACATTATTTACTAAAGGGAGAGGAACCTGGGATACCTCGGGAAAGGGTGGCTCTTTTCTACCTTTTGAATTTTGTATAGAGTGCAAGTATTACCACTTTCTTTTTTTTTTAATTTAAAGAAAGAAAAAAAGGGAATACTCTGATGCTTTATCTTTAGTTTTATTTTAAGAGATCATCTCCATTTTCTTTTGTAATAAACTGAAAAGATATCTACCCATTTGGTCATATTTATTTATTCTTTAGCAATTGAAGCTTTAAAGGATAACAGTTTTTACTCTCATTCCTTGATAATATTATATTCATTACATTTCAGATGTTTAGCTTTCTCACAGAGAAAAAGAAACCCAGGCATAAACCTTTAAACTATCCACCTACTAGTCCTGTAATACAATTTTAATAGCAATACTGATATGTAGACAATTTCTATGATGTTGGCAGAGATATCAACAAGAGTGATTTTAAAGTGGCTAGTCTTGTCAGTCAAGAGTTATGAACTTTCACCCACTGCTCAATCCATTTCAAGATCTGATTTATATTACTTTCTAGCTCTTCTGGGTTATTGCTGGGCAGCTCATGGACGATTTCTTCGTTATAAGATGCTGCGGCTTCTTCATAAAGAACTTGAAAAATCTCACACTCAATATTGTCTTTTAATTTCTTCTCATTGTAACCCCTAGAAGGCAAAAAGAGGTTAAGCAAACTAAATGACATTAACTGGAGTTTTAGGAACATACCAGAAATTGGACATTTTTGAATACATAAACATTTACACAAAAATACTTCTCACAGTCTCTTTACCTAGAGAAAACAGACTGGCATCTAAGAGTTTCTTGACATGAAGGCTAAACTAAGGATTCTTTTTTTTTTTTTTTTTTTT
>NW_012155284.1:11006346-11014239 GCF_000956105.1 Propithecus coquereli | reverse complement strand
AAAAAAAAAAAAAAAAAATCCAGATGTATTAGGCCAAGGATATGAAACTTATCAAAAGCAACAGGTCCTTGATTCCAGAAAATTAACCGTCTGTCACTGAGCACACATCTTCATGGGGCCTGGGGAAGAGGTGTCAGTACCCCGATGCTCCTGAACAGTATCTTTACTTCTAGATTGCCAGCATCCCCAAAAGCCATTCCTCACAAGAGTTAAATAGTCTTATTTCAGAAGACGAAACAAAAATCATGGGCAAAGGTGTAAAGCATGCAAATTTAAATTTAACATAAGAACTTTCCAGCAAGCCACAGCTGGCAGGCTGTGGTGGCTCACACCTGTAATCCCAGCACTTTGGGAGGTTGAGGAGGGAGGACTGCTTGAGGCCAAGAGTTCGAGACCAACCACAGCTGGCTTTCAAAGTAAGTCTTACTTCAGGATGTAAAACATACATCTGACCTTAAATCCCTAGGAGGTACATAATTTAAGGCAGGCTTAGATCTTCCTTTAGACATCTCTGAAAGCATGTTATACAGTAGTCTTTCCACTTCTTTTTCCTTAATATTTTGGTATAGGCCGAAATTAGATTAAAATGAGCATGAGTTCTGTAGGAACCAAAGGGTAGTCTGAGGGTAAGTAGAAAGCACAGAGCCAATTGTAACTCTTTGTCTTGCCTGGAGGGTCTGTGGACTGATTCTGGGCACAGGAACAAAGTCTCTACCACCCTTGTGTGGCCTCTGCCTCCTGGGGCTATTGCCCCCTTCCAGAAACTCTATTAGCCTAAACAATTAAACTGTCTTGGTGTGGGGAAAACTGGGTAACAATTTAGAAAACAGTCTAAATCCTTTCTTTGTAACACAAACTCCAGATGGATTAAAGAGCTAATTTCTAATTCCAAAGAAAATTAGTAAAAAACTAATCTATAAAAGAATGATTCATTTGAGTTTGCTGAGTGATACAATAAAAAGACTCAATCATTTAAAATGTTGAATATCTGTTCAATGAAAAATAAAACTTTAAAGAAAAATAATAGACTGGGAGAAATATTTATAGTATGACAAAGGACTAAAATGTAGACTATATAAAGGCCTTAAAAATCAGTAACAATCAGCTCAATAAACAAGAATTCACACAGGATGGAAAAGTGGAAAAGACAGTAAACACACATGAAAAAATGCTGGACTTTCCTAGCTATTAAAGAGATACAAATTAAAATGAGCCTTTTTATGCCTGTTATATGTCATATCTATTTATTTAGACATTTCCTATACTATGTAATTTCCAATTGGGCAAAATTATAAATGACAAAAAACTTCAACAATAAGGAAATAGTTAAATCTTGGTTTACCAACTTGAAGAAATATTGTACAGTTAAAATAAATATATAGTTTAAAAAATACTATGTAGTATAGACTAGGCAGCAATATAATAAATGCTCATGCATACAAATATAAAAAGCAGAATTCAAAGTTGTCTGCACAGCTAGGTGCTGTCGCACGTGCCTGTAGTCGCAGCTACTTGGGAGGAGGCTGAGGCAAAAGGATCTCTTGAGCCCAGAGTTCAAAGCTGTAGTGTGCTATGGGTTGTGCCTGTGAATAGCCACTGCACTCCACCCTGGGTATCATAGTGAGACCATGACTCAAAAAAAAAAAAAGAAAGTTGTCTGCACTATGGACAAAAATCAGAATAAAAATAAAAAGTGAAAATAAATTAGTAGGATTTGGAATATTCTTCCATGTATTATTTTTATAATATTGTTATTTCTTTACAATATCATACAATCTACGAATACCTACAGCTGATTTTGTACTATGTGCTAATCTTGAGTAATAAACACTGAGATTCCTTCATATTTTAATCCTTGACTTTTAAAAGACCACTGAAATCTTTAAAAACATATGGTGTTTTTAAAAACATCTATAGCAATTTTAAAAAATTAATTATGGTACAGAATAGTTGTATGTTTATGGGGTACATGTGATGTATTGATGTAGGCATACAATGTATGATAATAGATATAGCAAAAAAAATAGATATAGCAATATTACCTTTTAGAATTAAAGTCTTTATACTGTAATACTGAAATGCAGAATTTCTTACATCATGTTAATATATTTTAGTAAAATAGTATAATCTAAACTTTAAAATATTCATTTCAAAAAACACTTAGGGAGAATGAGGATATAATAATGAACAAAGTGAACAAGAAGACAAACAGTCCTTCCCTCAATGAGTTTAAATAAAATGGTAGAGGATAGAAAAGTCATCTGGAAATTTAATGTTATGGTTCATGGTGCTATGGGAGCAATAGGATGGGCACCTAACAAACTTGGGATATTAGTGGAGGCTTCCTGAAGGAAGTGACTTCTAAGAGACTTGAAGCAGTTAGCTACAGCAAATAAAAAGATAGGGAAGACTATTCTGAACAGAGAAAACAAGACATGCAAAGGTAGAGAGACTAGGGAGGGGCAGGCCCTTTCACGGGAGGGAGAGTCTTTCAGACGGTTAGAAAATAAGTGGTACCGGGTCAGATAAACTGAGACCAGATCAAACAGGGCATTGAAGGCTACATGAAAGAGTTTAGATTTCATCCTGAAGCAAAGGAAAATCATTAAAGCATTTAAAGCATAAAATGACATGATCAGTTTCAAATTATTAAAAAATCATTTTGGTTCGCATGTGCAGAATGATTTGGAAGGTACCAAACCTAGAAGCAGGGACACTTTATTGAGGCAAGGGCATATTTTTAGGTGAGTGATAATTACAGATTATAGCCTGTACCAGAGGAGTGACTGTGGGGATGGAGAGCAATGAATGGATTTTAAACTTCATTTCAAATTTTAAAAAAGAAGAAAATCTTATGCTACTTTAGAAAGTTTCGACGGGACACCAGATTGAAAGTTGCCTATACATAGATCTTTTTTTTTTTGAGACGGGGTCTCCCTGTGCTGCTAGGCGACAGTGCAGTGGCTATTTATAGGCACCATCCCACTACCGATCAGCACAGGAGTTTTGACTGTTCCATTTTGACCTGGACCTTAGGCAACCTGGTGGTCCTTCGCTCCCGGGAGGTCACCACATTAATGCCAAACTTAGCGCGGACAAGCCATCGGCACAGCGCACTACAGCCCAGAAATCGGGGACTCAAGCGATCCTTCCGCCTCAGAAGCCGCAGTAGCTGGGACTACAGGCGTGCGCCACCGCGCCTGGCTATACATAGGATCTTAATATAGCGAAGATCAAAAAGCTTGATTTGATTAAATGACTGAAAGACTAGAAAATTAAATCAAGTTCCTGAAAAAACTTTTGTGGTTTACTTAAGGAAATTCCAGGTACAGGCATATTATCTACAGAAAAAAAACCAACCGTGGGGTCAGAGTTAATAAGGTAATTCTTACCTTCAAAAATCTCACCAGCTGTTGTTAGTCAAACTATAAAATCATGACGTTTTAACTGCCATCCCAGAATTTATGCACTCCAGGGAAAGCTGTTGTTTAATCATATTGGGATGCTATCTTTAATCATATATTGATGTTACTGCCAATACTTAAAACATTTTCAGATTTCTTCCTTTGGAAACATTTATCATTTACCTCAATTTAACAAGAAGCTTATAAATTATAAGCAATGAGTACAAGAAGTTAATTGGGTTAGGATGGAGTGCCTTGAAAATACCTGGCCTTTTATGTAGAGAGAAAACAGCAATAAATTCTGCCCCTGAGAAGTTAGCCAAAGATGTGATACCTGAGTTGGAGCTTTGAGTTGTCGATAAGGCAGATAAGGGCATTTATAGACAAACAGTATAGCATGTATAAAGACAAGGAGGTGGAAAAGTCCCAGTGTGTTTGAGAATAGTGTACTGTGGGTCACTGAGGGGGCATGGGGAGAGAGCGGCCAGCTTATAAAGAATCTCCTCTATTTCATTGAGGTGGATGGACTATGCGAGTAAAAAGTTCAAATCATGTCACTCCCCCTCTTCCTTTAAAGGAAATAATGTAGAAGAGGGAGGAAGAGATACTGGAGATGAAGTAGGAGATTCTAGGATTCTAGGCACAGCACCAATGGTCTCAGGGATGGGATATGGGTATTACAAGGATATTTCAGAGAAACTATCAAGTTTAAAGGCTGAGTGGATCTGTGTGGAGAGAGTAAATACGTACTTGTATGTGTGGGAGGTAGGAATCAGGAGTGGGCAAATGGAGTCAAAAACGACTTCAGAGCATATGCTTTAAATGCATATGCTTTAAACAGGTTAATTTGGAGATATATGTCTGGGAACTACCCAGATGGTTATGCCTAGTAGGCGTCTAGAAATCTGGCTGTTTCATGAAATCATGGGGGAAACAGGCAAGAGAAAGAGGATCAGGGGCAAATATTAGGTAAGAGCAGTGTCAGAGAGGTCAATAGTAGAGTTAGTTTCAAAGCCTTCCAGTGGTAGCTGATAAGGGGAGGGAAAATGGGATTCAGAAGAGGGTAAGAGCAGGGATCAACAAATTTTTTTCTGTAAAGGCCAGATAGTAAGTACTTTAGGTTTTGCAAGCTAGTCTTTAGTTTGGGCATTATACAAAAACAGTAGTAGTTTGCCAATCCCTGGGTTAGAGATACATCAAGATTATGAGTGTTGAGAGCCCACTTATGCTTTATAACTTCTATCTGAAATGGATCCAATATCAATATATTATTTTCCTATGGGTACCCTGAAGTTAGGAACAGAGGCTGAAGACTGCTAAACTGGTGGCAGGAAAATTAAGGATGCTAGTAAGAATGTAATTAAATGATTGCATATAAGAAAGGATATCAGGTGAGGAGGAAGCTGAGACTTGAATAGGGATAAAAAAAGCATTCTTATAGTCACACCACATTAAGGATGCCTAACAGTTTTATTGAGCTTAATTCCTAATTTTTCCTTCCTTGGTTCCAAATGGAATAAAGATGGTCTCTTTGTTGACTTTAACACTATCGACTGTTGAGGTCTATGGGAAATAACCTGCTCTCTCGCTTCTGTCAGTATGCTTAATCAAAGAATAAAGGGAGAAAGGGGCAGAAGGATACGTTTCACACAGCTGCCAAGTGTCCACAAGATAAAGTAACAGCTAGCCCAGAGGGCCGGAATGCCCTGGAGCACTGAAACGCCCAGGGGAGCCTCATGTACCCAGATAACAGGGAGCAGAATGTACTCTGACTTAAAACAAAATGTTAAATGTATTTTCGACTAAGATTAATAATGATTAATGCTGATCTAGGTTTCTGTGACCCTGCTTGTGCAAATAGATGACTTTACAGGATGTGGTTTTTGCCTTTAAAAGAGCCCGTCTCTCCTGGCTCGGGGCTGCTCTCTGTGCTGCTGCCTCTCAGCGGAGCAGAGGGTAGTCACTAGCCAGCTAATAAAGACAATTTGGCTCAATTCGGTCTCTCGGTGGTCACTTCTCGCATTCCGTACCATAACACTGACATTTTAAACCTGTAATTTTGTTATGAGGGGGGAGAGGGTTGTCCTGTGAATTGTAGGATATTTAGCAGAATCCCTGGCCTCAACCCAGTAATGTTGATAGCAAACCCTAGCCACCACTCACCCATGTGACACTCAAAAATGTCTTCACACCTTGCCAAATGTCTCCTGAAGGGCAAGTCAGCCCAAGTGGAGAACCACTGCCTTATAGATGATTGCCTGGTTTCCCTTAAAATATTTCACCATTAAAAAAAAAATGAGGTCAAATGCTTCAGAATATTTTCTAAGATTTTCAGATATATTCGAATGACCATCTGGTGGGATAAAAGTAACTGGTATGTCAAAACTTATAAAGTACCTCAGCTAATTCCATGTCAAGTTAGATCAGAAATCCTGTATCTGGCATTAAGGGAGGAGGAAAAAAATCAACACTCTCCCTTTAAGGCTTAGATCCCATCTTATGAAATAATCTCACCAATAAACCACAAAGAAGATGGTTGAGACTATACACAACTGGCTAAAATGGTGAATATAGGCAGAAGACCCAGTGCAGAAACAAGTGTCCCATACTGGATTGTCCTTGATCTGGTGTTACACTCAATATTATTAATAATATTATATGGCAACTTCATTAAGTTTAGAAATGTTAAATTGAGTCAAAGTAAAATACATGACTGAAATTGACTATTGTATGTGACTAAAGTCATCTGTTAAAAATGGTAAAATTCAACAGTGTGGAACCAATTTCATATAGTTATAAAATAGAAAATGACTAGCTATGTACAACAGCAAATAAAAATCTAAGTTTTAGAGAAATTATAACCTAACCACTAGGCTTGAATTAAAGATGAACATGATACTAGCTTATAGGATCAGGAATATGACAAAGGTGCTCAAATTAACCTGAAAAAAGGAACACTTGGAAAAAAATTTTTTTAAATAGTGGGGAGATACTTGCAGACACCAAGGGTCCTTAAATATAACCAAAGGGATAGAAAAATGGAAGTGAGCAATTAAGGAAAAGAAAGCAGATGAAGATTCACTATGAATATGAATCCCGACCAAGTGACCTCTCCAGAGTCATGGTTATACTTCAGCAATCTGAGAGAACAGACCATAAGAGTGACTTATACACCAGAGATCATACTCTGACCTAAACAGCTTAAGATACTAGAAGTGACACTCTATTGGTAATGAACAGATTGCAACAACTTCAACTTGTTTCAACTATTACTCCTGTTGGTGACAAGAAGGAAATTGCTTCTGAGACATAATTGTCAAGTACCAACAATCAGATTGATGAACAATAACTTTATTTTTTACACTTAAAGGTTGATGAAAAACCATCACTAATCCTTATTAAAGAAAATCCAACATTTCAATTTAAAGTATGGTACCTATACTCACTCATTAAAGTTTTCTAAAACACAACTTGAAAACATCCAGCATGCATGTTTAATTTCAGTACAATAGATTCAAGGCCAAATATACATGTTACATGCATCAAGGCTAGATTACAAATTATCATAGTCATCATCATCATCGTCATCATCATCATCATCATCTTCACGCTTTCTTTTCAATGCATTTGATGATTCATTGGCAGTATTTTGTGATGACACCATATTAGTAGTAATAAGAATGTTTTTGGACCCAATTAATGATGGATTAATCAGAACATTCTGAACTGCTGATGTTGCAGGAATTGATGCTTTTACAGCTGGGGACTGTGCAGCAGGCATCTGTACTGCAAACCTTTGCCCTGTGAGGGACATTGGAGTCCCCACTTTAGTTGAAACAGACATGGTTTGTGGGGTTGGTGTGCCTAGGGTGGGAGTACTTGGTCTGCTAGTAACTGAACCAACACTTAACCGAGGCACTGTTATTCTTCCTGCAGAAGTAGATGCCTTTTTTTGTAAAGACTTAAGCCTATAGTTTGGAGCTGTTAAGCAGTACCTATCAGGTGGCAATCTAGGGCCTGAATACGGCTTGATCAATGGCAAAGGGGTTTGATTTCTTTGCCTTGCAATATCTAATAAAAAATCTCTTGGGGGAGGAGAGGTAAAAGACTGATCAGCGCGACACTGGATTGCCAATCGCACATCATCTGCATCAACAGTAGCTTTCTTAGCATGGCTTGAATAAATTTTTGCATCATCTAGAATTGTGGTCACATATCGGAAGGCAAACTCCAACATCTGATTAATAACTCTTGGCTCATAGTCTGTAATCCCCATATCCTTCAGGATTTGTGCCATCATCTGTGCATCTTTCGGCATGCTCTTGGGAGAAGCCATCTTGCCAGACTCCATGATATCCGGTGATCAGACTTTAGATCATTTGAAAAAAATATGTACATTAGATCAATCTGAAATAGTTACTTAAGTAGCAACTGTCAGGAACTTTAAAAAAATGTAAATATACCTTAAATTTTTAAAAATGTATTTAAA
>NW_012155284.1:11002223-11005431 GCF_000956105.1 Propithecus coquereli | reverse complement strand
TGCTCAGGCTGGTTTCAAACTCCTGAGCTCAAACAATCCGCCCACCTCGGCCTCCCAGGGTGCTAGGATTACAGGTGTGAGCCACTGCGCCCGGCCTCCACTGACTTTTTAAAAATAAAAACAAATCTAACACCAGAGTGTCCCTTACCTTCTTTAGCTAAATCACCCACATTAATGTATTTCAGTCCTGATCTTGAGGCAAGTTCTTTGCCTAGTGTGGTTTTTCCAACCCCAGGTGTACCTGTAAGACAAACCACAAAAAATTTCACTGTTTGTGAAATACCACTTATTAGACTTCAGCCACCTTCTCTCCTCTTTAAAGTTCTTGACAACTAAAATGAAAATTTTCCTAATTAGCAATCATATATGAATATTTATTATGACCTAATAAAAATTTCCCAAAGCCAATTGGATATCAGAATCTCACCCAGTGTATCTGATTCTCCGGGGTGGGACTCGGGAGATTCTGATGCCAATTCAGATTGCCTGCCACCACCATGGAACTGCCCAGTATAAAATTAGCCACCTCAAATCAATTACCGTCATTTATTTGCTTTAATTATATAAGATTGTCTCACTACTACTACTGACTCTTTATGCCCTTCCCTAAAGGCAACCACTGTAAACCAGTTTCTTACACAGGTATATCCTTCCTAAGAAATTCTATGCATGTGTTTGTGTATACTCTGTGCATATATACACATAAACACACTGTATATATGTACATATATAAATACAACATATGCTCCCTTTTACATAAATGGCCATTATTCTTTACTCACCCTTTTTTATACCTATTACATTTCGAGATAATAAAATGCATAATTTTCAGCTATTTAGGTTTAATGCCATTCTAATTATTAAGTTTGAGTATAATTAAAGATAGCAAAGATAAATCAAGTCTCACTATGCAGATGAATAATATTCAATCTCAATTCCTCTATAATACACCAAGTCTGAACGCTGAACTCAACATGTTTTCGATAAAATGCTCACTCTTGAGTTTTGATAGTATGACTTACTATTAAAAAACCATGACATCATGTCTGACACATGCAAATAAGATATTGTAAAATCTTCCTCTTAAGGAATTTTAAAAGCTACATACTTAATTGTTAGGTGGTTAATCTGCTGCTCTCAGAATTTGCAGGCTGCCAACAACCTTAAGTCTTGTTAAATAACAAAACTTTTATTGTTTTGTTTCCACAAAGAGCGTCTTAATTTTTCTACACGTTGCAACAGCATCCACACCTGTTAGATTTTTCCACGATGACCTATAATGCCATAATTGCTACAATTTAATAAATATTTTCAGGGCTAAATGGCCAGCAAAAATATTCTTTGGAGTCGTTACGCAGCACTTTAGTTCCCTTCACTGATAACAAGCACTCGGAAGTATGGCTCCAAAGACCCAGAAGTACCCCCACGTTCCACCGGGAACTTTACAGCATTCCTACACGAGAAACCACCAAAACCGCACACTGGATGCCTTCTTTAAAAAAAAAAAGAACAAAAAAACTCTGACACTAGCTCAACAAACATTAACAGTAAATTAGTTACATTTTAACTTATTTACCAAGGTCTGATCTGGCAGGCGTTTCTCACATGCAAAGGAAAATAAAATAGAGCCCAAGAAGGCCCAGATCTCCTAAAAGCCTGACGCTGCTTTACATTACTTCGCTAAAAACCCCAGAGCCAGTCCTACCAAAGAACCAACAGCCCATTTTATAAACAAAAAAACTAGATTCTGAGACATCAAGCAGACTGCACGACAGGAGAGCCGGATTCGTCTACCTCTCTCTCCGCCTCACCGAGAAGCTTCTGGCCAACGGAATTAACGTTCGGCGCCCCTCCCCCCGCCTCTCGCGGGCCTGCTTCCGGGGCCCTGACAATCGTGCCGCCACGCAGCCCTCCGCTAGCGGCGAAACAGAACCCTGAGTGGGCCCCCGCTGGGGTGCCCGAGGCCCCAGAGCACTCGGCGTCCCTTGCCTGACCCGCCGACCAGCCCCGTTCGCCCGCGCGCCCTGACCCGTGAGCAGGATGTTCGGAAGCAACATGGTCCTCGCCGCGATGGCTCCAAGCGCCTCGGCTCCTCGTCCTACGCACTATAGGGCGGAGCCGGAAGGGGCGGGCAGCGGCAAGCGCCAGCAGCCCAGATATCTTCCGGGCCCTGGACGGAGCTCCCGACCCACCTCCGCAGCCCAGCCGCCGTATGTAGGTTCCCTGGCTTTCTGTGACGCGCTTCCAGCGAAAGGTCGGAAGGAGGGGTACAACTCGGGTCCGTAATTTCCGATCAGGCAGTGCGCTGGATGCCTAAGTCACTCACTCCTTTGGCGGTCCCCGCCCTTCGGGTTGCGTCGCGGAAGCGCCGACCAGTCTGGAAGGTCCCCGGGAGGCGGGACCTCCAAGAGGCTAGGCGTTGATCCTGGGTAGGGCCAGGTGCTGCCTTTCCACCCAGAGCAGAGCCTGGGCCTATTCGCTCCTCTCATCTCACGAGAGGATGCAGCTTTAGGAAAGTAAGGCAGGCGCGACTGCGCCTATATTGTATGTATGTCCTAGAGACGGGAGTCCATCTCTGGCTTCACGCCTTCCTGTGCTCTCGTCGCTCCTCCTCCGGATCCGCCCATCCCATCTGGGGATGAGAAGGGTGAGGGTACAGAGCTCTGACCTGGAGCTGGGCTCCAGGCTCCCAGCTCCCCGCTGATTACAGGATTACGTTGGACGAATGTTTGAGCCTAGTTTCCCCTGTACAGTGTGTGGGGTGGTGGTGGGTCTGCTAAGAATAGCTTGGAAGCTCTCTTCTACCTTTGACGTCTCATTTCAGGAACCTGGCATCATCAGGGACAGTTACCTGCTTTTCAACAGAGGTAATTGTCGGTCTTTTTTTCAAAGAGCGACTAGAGTCCTGACCATAACAACAATCTGCAGCCTGTATTTCGACCTGCCAACTATGTTTATTCAAATAGGTGTTTTTTCCACCTGTGTACCTTTTGAAACTTTAAGTTCTGCCTGTTCGTGAACTGTTTTTTTTTTTTCCGGGGGGAGGGATAAATTATTTCTTTTCTAGTGTTTGGGAGTGTCTTACTTTATAGGCTGTGTGTGCCTCTAAACTATAGAATAGTCCAGTGCACCTTCCATTGTAGAGGTTTGTAGGCCTTAGAATTTTCCTCAGTCTAACTTAGTGTTGAATCCACTAGCTTGCATAAGC
>NW_012155284.1:10997294-11000098 GCF_000956105.1 Propithecus coquereli | reverse complement strand
TTTTTTTGAGACAGAGTCCTTTTCTGTTGCCCAGGCTAGAGTGCCGTGGCGTCAGCCTAGCTCACAGCAACCTCAAACTCTTGGGCTTAAGTAATCCTCCTGCCTCAGTCTCCTGAGTAACTGGGACTACAGGTGTGTGCCACCATGCCCAGCTAATTTTTTCTATTTTTAGTAGAGACAGGATCTCGCTCTTCCTCAGACTGCTTTTGAACTCCTGAACTCAAGCAGTCCTCTCGCCTTGGCCTCCCAGAGTGCTAGGATTACAGGCGTGAGCCACCACGCCTGGCCATACTCCTAAATATCTTTAGGTTAAAATTGCTCAATTCAGCATCCTTTATACGCATTTACAAAGGATTTTAAAGAAAAGGAAATGATGGAGGGAAATGTAGAAGGTCAACAGTTTCTATAGACCAGAAGAACATGAAATATATAATGCACTGATTTTCTCTTCTGTTGTCCCAGTACTCTTCTTCTTAGGCATTTCTAAGTGACCAATCTTATCCTCCCTAGAAAGCCTACCTCTCTTATAGTAAAAATATTAGTTGCTTCATCCAGCCTGGGTAACAGCCAGACCCCGTCTTTCGAAAAAATTAAAAAATTAGCTGGGTGTGGTGGTGTGTGCACCTGTAGTCCCAGCTACTCAGGAGGCTGAGGTGGGAGGATCACTTGAGCCTGGGAGTTTGAGGTTGTGGTAAGCTATGATGACACTACTGTGCTCTAGCCTGAGCAACAGAGTGAGACCCTGTCTCAAAAAAAAAAGACCTAATTTGTGAGATTTTTATTTTAAATGTTATAAATTTATGAACATTTTGTTTCCAGAGTAGTTTAGTTATATAGAGAATACATGCAAAAAAAATGTAACTATATTTACATGGATTCTTTTTTTTCAGGTAACAGACTGGGTAGACCCATCTTTTGATGATTTTTCAGAGACTGCAGACATCTCTACTATTACTGCCACTTCATTGGGTGTGAATAACTCAAGTCACAAAAGAAAAAATGTGCCTTTCACATTAGAAAGTAGCAGATTTCGAGCTGGAAAAAGAGGAAAGCTATCTTCCATAGAACAGATTTACAGTTTAGAAAATTCAAAAGAATATCTGTCTGAAAATGAACCATGGGTGGATAAATATAAACCAGAAACTCAGGTATTAATTGCATTCAAACACATCTACATAATTTAATTTTAAGGTGGATGTAGGTAAATGGGAAGGAGAAGCATAGACATTTTCAGATTTTTAGTCATACAATCTTTCTGTCTAAATGTTAGAAAAAAAACAATAATTTCTAGATTTTTTTAATGTTCCAAGGCTCAGATTTTTCTCACCAGTTATTCTGAAGTTGTAACATTAGTTCTTTGTCTTAGATTTAATTTAACCCCAACCTAGAATTGATCTCCTTATAATACCTCTCCCTATTGCCTTCCCAAAATGTGTTCCTAGATTTTAAAATATTTTTTAATTGCAAACTTGCCAAAATTATCATACAGTGGGTATCAGCTTAAGAATAGAATTCTTTCGTAGTAATATAAAAATTCAAGTGTAATCAAAAGGAACATTTTTATTACAATATAGCATGTTACTGGTTTGCTACTTTTTTAAGTTAAATATGTTTAGGTTAATATGTGCTGACATACCAAAAACCCTTGAGTTAAAATATTTTATTTTAAACTTGAAATTTTTATCTCAGCATGAACTTGCTGTGCATAAAAAGAAAATTGAAGAAGTTGAAACGTGGTTAAAAGCTCAAGTCTTAGAAAGGCAACCAAAACAGGTAATTAAATAAGAAATGTTTTAAAATATTTAACATCAAATGTTTTTCTGACTTACAGTGTGCTGTTAGAAGTTAAACTTTTTTGATGATTTTGGTCAAATAAGTTCAGATCACCTCTAATAGAAAGCTCCCTGACTTTGACTACTTCTAACCTCACTAAAAGACTTGGAGACTTTGAGTTTTCCCCTTTATTTGTATGTCTTTGTCCTTATATATTATTGTCAACATAAGGCATAGTAAACCAATTAGGGTACTAGTATATGTAGCACATTAAATTATCTTATACTGAGGCAAGCAAGCAAATTGCATGTTAGTTTCTGTATTAAATTTAGCCTAAAACAGTCATTAATTTAGGTTGGTGTTTTTCGTTTCACTTCCTAATTCTACAACTACCCTCAGTCCTCCAACGTAGAATGGTCTCTCCTCTCTTTTTAAGCATTTTTATTTTGAGACTCTTCAAATATAAAGGAAAACAGAATAGTAAAAGTTCTCCTCTCCATAATATACTCATCATTTCCCCTTTAAGTATTTTTAAATAAATTATAAGCATTACGACATTTCAGTCAGACTTTTGGATACTTCAGTATGTCTATGATTTTTTTTTTTAATCATTTTCCTAATTATATATACCATTATTCTAAGAAAATTAACTTTAATCCCCTAATGTTACCTAATGGTCAGTTCATATTCACGTTTCTCCAGTTGTCCCCAAAATGTCCTAATGTCTTTTGCAGCTGGTTTGTCATTTTTTTTCCCCCAGCAACTGTTGCCTGACAATTTTGCAGGTGGTTTGTTTCAAACAGAATCTAACCAAGGACCAGACTTTGCAATTGATAGTTACATCTCTTAGGTCTTTGTGGTTTTTTGTTGTTTGTTTTTTTTTAGAGACAGGATCTCCCATGTTGCCCAAGCTGGTTTTTTTTTGATCTAGTAATAGTCCCCTCCACTTTCTTTTTCTCCAAGACATTGACTTATTTTTTCTATTTAGTAGAGACAAAGGGTGTCACTCTTGCTCAGGCTGGTCTCAAACT
>NW_012155284.1:10996270-10997244 GCF_000956105.1 Propithecus coquereli | reverse complement strand
TTGTGAAACAACTGTACACCAAAAGCACAAGCATAATTTTGAAAAAGAGTTTACAATCTCAATCACAAAGGAAAGACTGAAAACTCTTGAATTAAAGGACATAGAAGAGAGAAATACGTGAGGGGTTGTTGGTGGTATACCCTAACCATGCGCCCTACCTCTTAGAAGTCTTGTGGTTCAGCGTGTCACTTTTCAGCATGATAAGGTTCGGGTGTGATGGGGGTTAGACGATATCATATTCGTGCAAGGTAGCTATTTCCCTAGTGGTGGCTCTAATTTATCTTTTATCTTAAGTAAATTATTTAACTTTGCTGTTTTTCGTTCTCTTTTTTTTGGTGTATGGGAGTCCACATTTATGTAAGAAATAAAACAATAAAATGTATAAGTAATACATACACAAATCAGGATTACTAGCAAAAGATTTATTATAACAGAAGATACTTTTATGTACTCTAAAATGTAGGGGAAAGGGGCCAAAGGTATAGTATCAGTGACAGTCTTAATTGGTGAGGAGGAAAAGGGTAGCTATGACTGAAATAGCTAGTCTATTGTGGCCTTCCTTTCTTTATCCATCGCTGATCATATTCCCAAACCTTTGTCTTAAAAGAAGAATGAAGTGTGACTTAGCATTCATAAACTATGTATAACCCCCCAGCTTTTTTTTTTCCTGTTTCTCTCATGAACTCCAGTGAGACTCAGCTCTAACTTCTGGTTCTTTTTCTCAAACAGAGGAGCATTGTAAAATAAATAAAATAAATAGCACACAACTATGGCCGACTATTCTTGAAGGATAATATTTAATATAATCTTGATTCCTTTTTGTTAGCCAGGCAGGAAATTCAAATTCCGGGTGCTGAGCTAGATTTCTGTAGATTTATACTGTTAGAGTGTTAAGAAAATCCATTTTATAATTTCTAATTATGAGAAAAACCTTTTTCATGCTCCTAATTTTTTCTTTTTTTTGAGACAGAGTC
>NW_012155284.1:10992511-10992825 GCF_000956105.1 Propithecus coquereli | reverse complement strand
TCTTATTCTGAATTTGTCAGATTGTTTCTTCCTAATTATGATTACCTTGTTCTTCCATCCTGTATTTCCTGGAACCTGGAATTTTGAATCAAGGGTTTGATTAGACCCAAGTTGAACATTTTTGTAAGAATGCTTTAAAAGTTATGGTATATATCTTACAAAGTGTTAAATTGAAAAGTATGGATGGTTCTCCTCCTGTCTTTGACATTAAGTTTGGTCACTAGATTTAAGGAGGTGATAGTCAAAAATCTTCATTGTTGGCCAGGCGTGGTGGCTCATGCCTGTAATCCTAGCACTCTGGGAGGCCGAGGCGG
>NW_012155284.1:10987679-10988022 GCF_000956105.1 Propithecus coquereli | reverse complement strand
ATTTTTCTTAGGAAAAATATGGAATTAAGTCTGGGTATTGGTGGCTCACGCCTATAATCCTAGCACTCTGGGAGGCTGAGGTGGGAGGATTGCTTAAGACCAGGAGTTGGAGAACAGCCTGAGCAAGAGTGAAACCCTATCTCTACAAAAGATAGAAAAATCAGCTGAGCGTAGTGGCATGTGCCTGTAATCCCAGGTACTCGGGAGGCTGAAGCAGGAGGATCATTTGAGGTTGCAGTGAGTATGGTCATGCCACTGCACTCTAGTCCAGCAGACCAAGCAAGACCCTGTCTCAAAAAAAAAAGAAAAATATAGGATTAAATTTAAGTTTCTAAAAGCCGCT
>NW_012155284.1:10986624-10987629 GCF_000956105.1 Propithecus coquereli | reverse complement strand
ATTTTTCTTAGGAAAAATATGGAATTAAGTCTGGGTATTGGTGGCTCACGCCTATAATCCTAGCACTCTGGGAGGCTGAGGTGGGAGGATTGCTTGAGACCAGGAGTTGGAGAACAGCCTGAGCAAGAATGAAACCCTCTCTCTACAAAAGATAGAAAAATCAGCTGGGCGTAGTGGCATGTGCCTGTAATCCCAGGTACTCGGGAGGCTGAAGCAGGAGGATCATTTGAGGTTGCAGTGAGTATGATCATGTCGCTGCACTCTAGTCCAGCAGACCAAGCAAGACCCTGTCTCAAAAAAAAAAGAAAAATATAGGATTAAATTTAAGTTTCTAAAAGCCGCTGGTTACAACATTTTTTATCAACCCATCAATACATAATCGTGTTTTATGTGTGTTTGTATTTAAAGACACCTTATTTAATATGTAGTCACATGTCGATTAACAACAGGGATACATTCTGAGAAATGTGTCGTTAGGTGATTTCATCATGCAGACATCACAAAGTATACTTACACAAAACTGTGGTGTGACCTGTACACACCTAGCCTGTATGAAATAGCCTGTTGCTCCTAGGCTACAAATGTGGACAGCATGTTACTATACTGAATACTATAGGCATTTGTAACACAGTGGGAATTATTTGTGTATTCAAACAGAAAAAGTATAGTAAAAATATAGCTATAACAGATTTTTAAAAGAGTATACTTTTATAGGGCGCTTACCACGAATGGAGCTTGCAGGACTGGCAGTTGCTCTGGGTTAGTCAGTGATTGAGTGGTGAGTGAATGTGAAGGCCTAGGACATTACTGGACACCACTGTAGACTTTATAAACATCATACACTTAAGATATACTAAATTTATGAAAAAGCATTTTTTTTTTTTTTTTTGAGACAGGTCTCACTTTGTTGCCTGGACTAGAGTGCCATGGTATCAGCCTAGCTCACAGCAACCTCAAACTCCTGGGCTCAAGCAATCCTTCTGCCTCAGCCTCCCGAGTTGCTGG
>NW_012155284.1:10983298-10984237 GCF_000956105.1 Propithecus coquereli | reverse complement strand
CAAAGACTGTCTTTGGAATTTGGAAGCAGGGCTTAAGATAACCATTCAAAATATTATAATAGTACCAAAAAAAAGATGTATTACATTGTAACTTCACACATATTCTTACATACTTTATCATTTTTATCTTTTGTTATTTTTTCTTATTGATTCTATAGGTGGTTAAACTAGGGGTAGCCAAATCTCCTAGACTGCTCTGAAGGGAAAGGGGTTTTGTAGAAGGATAGCTTTATTTTAATGTAGAATATTCCTCAAAATCCCTTCTCTGGGCTCTTTTTTAATATGCTCTGAATATGCCACATCTTTGGTATGCACAGCCTTATGCTGCTAATATCCCATGCTCCTGGAATTTTTACTGCTTTCTAGATAGTAACATTACTTTTGACAGTCTGATAAATCTTTATTTAAACAATCTTCTATATGAAATATGCCTTTGGAGAAACTTCCCTCATCCTCAGGTTCACTGATCAGTTATTCTTTTTTGTTGTTAAACCTTAATTACTGAAGATAATTCATTTATAGTCTCATACTGATTTGGAGAGTTCATTGTGTAGGCCAAAGTCATAATTATTTTTTACCAGTTGTACGAATGTTATGCTGATAGCTGTGTTCCAAATTCAGTTAATTCCATGTTACATTCATTGATACAGAAAAATTACTGTTGTTCATGTTGACTCTTGTCTTTTTAAATAAATATCCTATTTTAAATTTGAATAATTTTTCCTAACTAGAAAGCAGTCTATAGTATTGTGAGCTGCATCATGGATATGTAGATAAATTTATTTGTGTGTGTGTATTATATGTGTGTATAATATTGATAAATATAATTTTTTGAAAGTAAAAGTGGCAAATGTGTTTCCTTTCAGAATCAAACTTCCACATGTTTCCCTATCAATCTCAGATAGCAGTTTTCAAAGAGTTTCTACTAAGAGCAACAAA
>NW_012155284.1:10981018-10982034 GCF_000956105.1 Propithecus coquereli | reverse complement strand
TATTCATCATGGTTCCTATCTCCTCTGCTAGACACAACTGGAACCAATAGAGATTTTCATGTAAATTTAGTAGATTTGTCAGATTTTTTGTGTATTTAATTTTTTATCACATTATGTTTTGAGGTCTGTGTGTGTGTATATATATTTGTATGTATGTGTGTATATATAATGAAAAAGAGAAAACTTCAAAATGTAACCTGGTCAAAGTAAAACAATACAGTATTTAATGCTTCTGAAATTTTACTTTAAATTATGATAAGTTATTGACAATTGTAACCTTCATAGGCAGACTGGTGTTTTAACATGGAGGCTTTTTGTATTCATATTTGAAAGAATCTAATTCACTTCCACTAAGTTTAGAAAATTGGTTGGATGTTTTCGTTGTTATTATTTTTAAGAAAATACTTTTTTAAATTTACATTTCTCATTTTAGAATGGAGGAAAAATCAGTGTACCTGACAAAACTTCTCTAGAGTTGCTCTGTCAAGGATGTTCTGGTGATATCAGAAGTGCAATAAATAGCCTCCAGTTTTCTTCTTCAAAAGGTAACTATGGAAGATACATTTATGTGGCATTATATAGGTGATGAACTTTCTCTTAATTCTTCGTGAAATGAAATCAAACTAAACATATTTTAACTTTTAATTGGTATATACCTATGTACACTTAATTTTTCTTGTTGAGAAAGGGACTTAAAATTATATATGTACACATGCATATACAACCCCCTGTGAATATGTCATAGTAAATACTCTTATATCTGTTTGAGACAAAACTTGATTCATTCATATGGTTTGTTACTTTACCTTTCCTTTTTTTTCTTTTTTTTTCTTTTCGATAATTATTTTTTCCTCCTTGACACAAGGAAACAAACCTTTCCAAGTTAATTCAGAATGAGACTGCCTGGGCAAAAATCCCGGCTGTACCACTTACCAGTTGTATAGGCCTATGCAAGTCCCTTTATCTTTTCGTGCCTCCATTTTCTCACCTTTTATGACAATTTATCTCACAGGGTT
>NW_012155284.1:10977050-10978776 GCF_000956105.1 Propithecus coquereli | reverse complement strand
TTTTAATTTTTGTATTTTAATTTTAAATATTATCACTTGGGTGTATATTATTTAGGAGAGAACAATTTTTGGCCAAGGAAAAAAGGAGTATCATTAAAATCAGAGGCTGCGCTGTCAAAATCAAAACGGAGTAAAAAACCTGACAGGGTTTTTGAACATCAAGAAGTCCAAGCTATTGGTGGCAAAGATGTTTCTCTGTTTCTCTTCAGAGCTTTGGGAAAAATTCTGTATTGTAAAAGTAAGAAACTATACGTTTTTAAAATTTGTTGGATATTACATAGTCTTACAATGGAAATAAAATGCCACATTTTTTTTTTAAATGTCATGTATTTGGTTCTGTTATAAGAAGAAACTAGGGCTGGGTCAGATATTGTTTGCCACGGCCAAAGATGTTATAGAAAAATGTATTTAGATAGAGTATTTTCTGACTATGAGCAAGATAAGAAGTAAAAATAAACTACTATAGGCCATATCCATGTCTGTAAATCTTTAAAATTATAGTTTGCTGAAATTAAGACATCAGTCCAACTTCACTGGCAAATTGGTAGCCCAAAGCCCTTTTAGCATCGGGCTCTAGCCATCAGGACCCTAGACAAATTGTCAGGTACCCTAAGGTTTTTTTCAATCCTCTTGTGTTTTGCTGTACTCCACTAGCTTGCTACTTCCTTAGCCGGAGATGTTCATTGCCCCCTGCTGTCTTCTTTGATGCCCGCTGCTCCCCTTCAGTTTCTCTCTCCCCCATTGCCCATCTCCCAGATTGTCCCTCCTTTCAATAGGAAATACCTGTTTTCAGTCTTATGAGCATGAAGAAAGGAAATTGGGGCTTCTAAATGGGAACCTTCCTACCACCTGAGGAAAATGAAATGGGCATCACTTAGATGGCAAGGAAGACACTCCTCTGTCCCTGGATCCTCTGAACCTAAGTGGATATTCCACCTAATTCTTTTCCTTCCGCCTTTTCTTTTCCTCTCCAACATTCATTTATACTTTCTTGCATTAGGGAATAGGGTTCCTATTCTCTCATGTAAAGAGCAGCATCTTTCTACATAATGAATAAAAGAGTAAAGACCTCTGTGTTGAGATGAGAATCAAAGGAAGGAAGCAACCAAACCTGGAAAAGGTGATATGGGAGTGCTTTGAGAAATAGAGTTTTTTGTTTTTTGGGGTTTTTTGGTTTGTTTTTGTTTCGTGATAGGATCTCACTCTGTTGCCTGGGCTAGAGTACAATGGCATCGTCACAGCTCACTGCAACCTCAAATTCTGGGACTCAAGCAATCCTCCTGCCTCAGCCTCCCAAGTAGCTGGGACTACAGGTGCATACCACCACACCAGGCTAATTTTTCTATTTTTTGTAGAGAAGATCTTGCTATGTTGCCCAGGCTGGTGTCAAACTCCTAGCCTCAAGTGATCCTCCTACCTCAGCTTCTCAAGGTGTGAGCTACCTTGCCCAGCTGAGAAATGTCTTTTAAGTCTAGAAAAGCCATAATCCAGGCATTAGAATTCTAAATTTAGTTTTTGTTAATATTGATAAAATAGGTGACTCACATAACCTTCCAGTTATTTTTTGTTTGTTTGTTTTTGAGGCAGGGTCTTGCTCTGTTGCTCGGGCCAGAGTGCAATGGCGTCAGCATAGCTCACCACACCCTCAAACTCCTGGGTTCAATTAATCCTCCTGCCTCAGCCTCCCGAGTAGCTGGAGCTACATGTGCATGCCACCACGCTGGGC
>NW_012155284.1:10975463-10977000 GCF_000956105.1 Propithecus coquereli | reverse complement strand
CCTTTTCTTTTCCTCTCCAACATTCATTTATACTTTCTTGCATTAGGGAATAGGGTTCCTATTCTCTCATGTAAAGAGCAGCATCTTTCTACATAATGAATAAAAGAGTAAAGACCTCTGTGTTGAGATGAGAATCAAAGGAAGGAAGCAACCAAACCTGGAAAAGGTGATATGGGAGTGCTTTGAGAAATAGAGTTTTTTGTTTTTTGGGGTTTTTTGGTTTGTTTTTGTTTCGTGATAGGATCTCACTCTGTTGCCTGGGCTAGAGTACAATGGCATCGTCACAGCTCACTGCAACCTCAAATTCTGGGACTCAAGCAATCCTCCTGCCTCAGCCTCCCAAGTAGCTGGGACTACAGGTGCATACCACCACACCAGGCTAATTTTTCTATTTTTTGTAGAGAAGATCTTGCTATGTTGCCCAGGCTGGTGTCAAACTCCTAGCCTCAAGTGATCCTCCTACCTCAGCTTCTCAAGGTGTGAGCTACCTTGCCCAGCTGAGAAATGTCTTTTAAGTCTAGAAAAGCCATAATCCAGGCATTAGAATTCTAAATTTAGTTTTTGTTAATATTGATAAAATAGATGACTCACATAACCTTCCAGTTATTTTTTGTTTGTTTGTTTTTGAGGCAGGGTCTTGCTCTGTTGCTCGGGCCAGAGTGCAGTGGCGTCAGCATAGCTCACCACACCCTCAAACTCCTGGGTTCAATTAATCCTCCTGCCTCAGCCTCCCGAGTAGCTGGAGCTACATGTGCATGCCACCACGCTGGGCTAATTTTCATATTTTTTGTGGAGATGAGGTCTCACCCTTGCTCAGGCTTTTTTTTTTTTAACAGCTTGTTTAGTATTTTGGCATTAAGCGTCTAAAGTGTTGAATATCTTCAAATGAGAAGTGTTATATAATTATAAAGATGGTATTATCTTTAATAATTCCAGAAATTTTTTATAGGAGCATCTTTAACAGAATTAGACTCACCTCAGTTGCCTTCTCATTTATCAGAATATGAACGGGATACTTTACTTGTTCAACCTGAGGTAAGGCCTTTCATGACACTTAGTACTGGTTACAATGGATATATTATTTGTATGCATATATATCTGACTACTGCATTTTTACCGAATTTATGTACATATGCTTCTTTTTGTAGGAAGTAGTAGAAATGTCTCACGTGCCAGGAGAGTTATTTAATTTATATCTTCACCAAAACTACATAGATTTCTTCATGGACATAGATGATCTTGTGAGAGCCAGTGAATTTCTGAGTTTTGCAGATATCCTCAGTGGTGACTGGAACGTAAGACCATTTGACTTAAATGTTTTCGTTTATGAGTATTTCTTCAGAATTAAGTAAAGAAAGTTTACTGTTATCCGTAATCATTTGAGATTATTTTATGTGACTATTCTTCATAACTATGCTAAAGTTAAGCCATCCGACTCGGTATTTGTAATGATGCTTCAGTAGCTAATCTGATTTTTCTGTTGATAATGTAGCACTAATTTTTTCCAAAACTATTTTCTGATTTTAAAATTAATATA
>NW_012155284.1:10961891-10963748 GCF_000956105.1 Propithecus coquereli | reverse complement strand
ATGTTTTTATTATTTTTTGTAGAGACAGGGTCTTGCTATGTTGCCCAGGCTGGTCTCAAACTCCTGGCCTCAAGCAGTCATCCTGCCTCGTCCTCCAAAGTGCTGGGATTACAGGAATAAGCCACTACACCTGGCAGATGTTCTATTTTTGATGAGACATTGTCATTGTAGCTTTCTTCACTGCTTTAAACATGATTTCCTTTTGTACTTTGAAAATATTTATAATGGCTCCTTTGAATTCTTTTTCTATTACATTTAATGTTTGGGCCCTCTCAAAACCAGTTTCTTTTGGCCACCTTTTTCCTGTGTGTGGGTTACACTTTCTGTTTCTTCACATGTCTCATGATTTTTTGTTGAAAATTAGACATTTTAGGGAATATATATTATGGGAATTCTGGGTATTAATTTTCCTCCTCTGGGACTTGTTTTAATTGTTTGCTTGTTTATTTGTTTAGTGACTGGGCTAAACTATTTCGATGAAATCTATCTTCTCTTGCAGTATGAAGCCTTTGTCCCTCCTCAGAAAAACTCAGTCTTGGGTGTGCCTATTATGTTGGGAGGATGGTGGTTTTAGCAGGGCTCTCTTTGTCTCTTTCCCTGATCTCTCTCTGTAGCTCTCTGCTTCATTTGGTACCACACTCACCTAATTAGGCTCCACTAATTGCTGGCTGACTGCTGTATTTTCAACAGTGCCCTGGGACAAAAATTTCTCCACAGTCTGATCCAATTACATTTGTGCAGGTGTAGGCATTGAGGCCAGTCTTTGAAATTTGTTCTGAATCCAGGAGGGCTCTTCTTATTTGTCTCTTTGCCTGGTTCTTTCTTAAGAACTAGTTGGCTTACGTTTAGCTTATTGCTCTTAATTAAGAGGAGCTTGTTTCAGGGGTGCCCTTTGGCTTGAACTTCCCCACTTTATTTATGTTTCAAATAAAGTCAGTTCCTTTGGGGAAAGCTTTAGAGCTCTCTTTTCCTATGGACTTCCTCTCCCTGGACAAAATCTTTGAGCCACATCCTGGGTGGGTGCCCAGCTATGGAGGTAGCCGCTGTTCATTTTGGCTTACTTTCCATTGTGGACCCTCTGCTGTACTGATGAGCTGGGGCGCGGGAGATTGTACTTGGCAGAGAGTTCAGTGCCCCTGAGATAGAACCTCTGTCCTATGAGCCGGGGCTTGGTGGAGAAAGGGAGCCCAGGAACATTCTGCCACACTCAAGTGGGAGGGAGCCCTTTGTTCTTGGCTGCCCCCGCCTGGAATGAAGTTTCCATCAAGCTGAGCTAAGGGTATGGAAGGGAGGAAGGAGATAGTGGCTCAAATGCCTTAGATGTTCTTGAATAAATGTTTCCTCATTTGCTGTATGCCATTAGGACAATTTCCAGAGACCTTAAATGATTGATTTTTTTATAGTTCTCTCCAGTTTTGATTGTCTCACGAAGGAGTGGGTATCCAAGACCTTATGCTATCTTCCTTTAAGTCTACCATGTCATTCTTTTTCTTTTTGAAATTTGAATTGTGGTAAGCTATACATAACAAAATTTATCATCTTAACGATTTTTAAGTCTACAGTGCAGTTGTTTTTAAGTATATTCACCTTGTTCTGCAACCAGTTTCCAGAACTTTTTTATATTGCAAAACTGAAACTCTGTAACTATTAAACATTAACTCCCCACATCTCCCTCCTCCACCATTCTACTTTTTGTCTCTATAAATTTGACTACTCTAGTTACTTCATCTAAGTGGAATGATACAATATTTGTTCTTTTGTGAGTGGTTTGTTTCACTTTGTGTGATGTCATCAAGGTTCATCTGTGTTGTAGCATGTGTTGGAATTACCTTCCTTTTTTAAGCTGAATAATATTCC
>NW_012155284.1:10959600-10961841 GCF_000956105.1 Propithecus coquereli | reverse complement strand
TGCTCTTAGTCTCCATAGCTATGTGTAAAGGAATTACTTAAAGGCCAAAAATGAGAGGCCTACAAGTTGAATGCAACATATACAACAGATTTTTTAAAATTAATTACTAGTCTTTAAAAATTAGTATAATAATTAAAACTCAGATATGTATTTCTAGCTTCAGATTTCTGAAATCTCCTGAAAAAAATGGAAAGTGAGAGAACACTGGCTCATATTTCTATATGGTAGCAATCAGCTCAAGCCAAGTAGCATCTGTCCCTTTGAGATGAGAGTAGTAGGTACCACTGTCCCCAGCCTGTCCGTTCACTTATTATATTGCCTGCTTGACTTCTGTAATATCTGAATTTGTCACCCCTAAACTGGGTCATCTCTCTCAGATGCCTTGTAGATCTAAAATCATATGGCTAAATATGAGCCTATAGTTTATTACCTAGGAATTTTTTTCCAATAGATTTCTTAGAGAATTTCATGATTTTTAAGCAATTTATTTAATATATACTTTATTAATTTCCTTTGCCCTTTATAGCATATATATTAATTCTACATTGTAGCTATAGATGAGTCATCTTTCTAAGACTGTAAGTGCCTTGAAGTCAGGGATTGTGGTTTTCTCCTCATCAGCCTAACATTGTATTGACTGAAGAAACTAAATTATTTCACTGAGGAATAATATTTTTACAGTCTTTAACATATTTACGATGTATGTATGCTCCTAAACAGAATTCTTTTGAGTTTTCAGATTATCTTACACATTAAGTCTCTTTTTAAAAAAATTCTTATTGTGTCAAATGTGAAATAGTTGTGTAGGTAAAATGCTTTATTAGGTAATACTAGAAAAATTGTAAAGGACTAATTGCATAAACTTTTAAAAGTGTATTTGTGGTATATAAACCCACACACTTTGTGATACAGTAAACTTAGTTTGTCTAGGAATGTATAACCATATTTTAAATTTTGTTTTTCCTTTGATCTTTTTGTTTTCTATACAGTATCGGGAAAATTGCTTGACAGCAAAAGCACTTTTTTCTGACTTCTGCCTGCCAGCTTTATGCCTTCAAACTCAGCTATTGCCATACCTTGCTATGCTAACCATTCCAATGAGAAATCAAGGTAATAACAAGTTTTTCTCTTTGCATAGAAGTAGTATTTTATATCAATATCTTTTTGTGGGCTAACTTACTGCTGTATGAAGTGATATGTATATTTACCTTTTTTATTTTTGATCCAGAATTAATACATGCTTTTTGTTTTAAAAAAGCATCAGACAGGCCAGGTGAGGTGGCTCACACCTGTAATCCTAGCATTGTGAGAGGCCAAGGCAGGAGGATTGCTTGAGCCCAGGAGTGTGAGGTTGTAGTGAGCTATGACTTTACTCCACTGGAGTGACAGAGTGAGACTCTGTCTCAAAAAACAAAGAAGAAAGAAAAAATGTATCAGACAATGCAGAAGTATATAAAGTAAAAATTGACAATACCTCCCTATAATCACAATTTGCTTTGGACAGATTAATGTAAATTCTTCAAGACTTTTTTCTGTGCCTTTAGAAACATGCAGAATGTGACAAGGTTTAATTTACTTACATCACTTACCATGGATAGCCTTTCCTGTTGTATACGTTAAGGTCAAAAAAGCAGCGGTAAAGTATATTAAAATCTAACTCTCTTTTTTTCAAAATTTACAGTTTCACTTAACCCTATTAATGGACATATTGGTTGATTTAAATATTAGAAAAATGTCCATTAATAGTATATCTCCATTTTATTTGCAAGTTTTGAAATTAGTATACCTATAGCAGTGCACACTTGCACAAGTTATATGTCTTCTGAGATTTGCCTTTTTATGAACTTGACGAATTTTACCCTCAGTTTCTCTTTTTTAATGTGTATTTTAAAGGCCATATTTCATTAGCGGTCATATGTCTGTAGTCCTGTTCCTCAAGATAGAATAGAGAATTCATGTAATATGAAAAATATTAAGGCCAGATGTGGTGGCTCACTCCTAGCACTTTGGGAGGGCCAAGGCAGGAGGATCACTTGAGCCTGGGAGTTTGAGGTTGCAGTGATCTATGGTGACGCCACTGCACTCTAGCCCAGGCAACAGTGAGACCCTATCTCAAATAAAAAAGAAAAAAAGGCAAGTATCTAAGAGGCTTCATAGTATTAGATTTGCAAACTTAAAAAGATTTATTAAATTTAGTCAAAAGTAGGATATTTTGGCTTTTTTTCATTATCAATTTTTATT
>NW_012155284.1:10954336-10956901 GCF_000956105.1 Propithecus coquereli | reverse complement strand
TTTTTTTTTTTTTTTTCCCATTCATCTCTTGATTGACACTTGGATTGCTTCTACCTTTTCACTATTGTGAATAATGCTGCTATGAACATGGATATACAGGCAATCTCTTTGAGGCCCTGCTTTCAATTCTTTTGGGTATATACCCTGAAGTGGAATTGTTGGAGCATATAATAATTTTTTCTTTTCAGAGGGGGTCTCGCTATGTTGCCCAGGCTAGTCACAAACTCCTGGGCTCAAGCTATTCTCCCACTTCTGCCTCCCAAGTAGCTGGGAATACAGGTGTGAGCCACCACTCCCAGCTAATAATGCTCCTTTTAATTTTTTGAAGACCTACCATACTATTTTCCACAATGGCTACAATGTTTTATATTTCCATCAGCAATGCAAAAAGTTCAAATTTCTCCACATCTTTGCCAACACTTGTTTTCTGTTTGTTGATAATAGTTATCCTTAATAGGTGTGAAGTATATATCTCACTGTAGCTTAGCTATGCATTTCCGTGAAGATTAGTGAAGCATCTTTTCATGTGCTTACTGACCATTTGTAGATTTTGTTTGGAAAATTGTTTAAAACTTTTTTTAAATCTGTTTTCAGCTCAGATTTCTTTTATCCAAGATATTGGAAGGCTTCCACTGAAGCGACACTTCGGAAGGTAAGCCGATCATCTTAATTTCTCCAAAGAGTTGTCACTGAAATGTCTACAGAATATGTTCAATGTAAATTAATAAATGTTATTTGTAAAATCCAAAAAATACATATTGTACCTAGTGATTAAAACCCATATAATTGTATTACAGACCCTTCATTTTATTACATATAACAGCATATTTTCACTTATTCCCAATGGAATATACCAAACTAAAGAGAATTGTGGAATCACACAGGCAGAGGAATCTTTAAAATCCTGTAGTTCAACAAATCTTGTATATCTATAAACACCCTTTCAGCTTTTCTGCCAAGAGGTGTTCTTAGCCTATGCTTGAATACCTGCAGTAACCAGAAACTGCCTCAAAAGTAGCAGTGTTCTTTATATTTTTTTATTTTAGAAAATTCAGACAAAAAAATAGAGATATCGATATCTATACTGTTCATTTTATTGGAAAATAGCTTCTAGGCCAATACCAGTAACTAATACAAAGCCTATACTTCAGTTTAACTTAGCTCATTTGTGAGGTTGAATTAAGCACTCAGGCATTTTTAAAAGGTTTTAAAAAGGCTTGCTTACTGGATGCATGGACAAAAGTAAATGATAGAAATGGCACCTATTACCTCTCCTACCTTTTCTCCTATTCCTAGTCCCAAATGGAAAACTCTTGTGTTCTGGCCTTTTCCACCTCTGTCCTCATAGATTCAATAAGACCTTTGTAGTGTTAATGGTTTCTGGGTAATGGCTTAGCTATGTGGAGCCTATCTTTCCTATCACAGAAAGACTGTGATGGATGGACCTTGAAGCAGCATCCTGCTGGGATGTGATCTTTAGACCTTTAATAAACTTTACTTTTCCTCTCACATCTCTCTGAATCAAAGCAAGACTAGCTATCTTTGCTGGTTCCTTTCCCTTCCAAGATTATTACATCAAAATAAAGGAAGGACAATTATCTTCTCTTGTCTTTTTCCTCCTCAGATATAATTAAATGAATGGGAGTCTTCACTGTTTTATTATTGGTTCAACTACGTGACCTGACTGAGGAGATTTGGGAGGCCATATTTGTCAGTACTGTATATTGCAATGACTAGTACTGTTATCTTTGATTAATGTTGACTGTTGAGCATATTTAACACGTTTGTTGTTGTTTTGAGACAGGGTCTCACTCTGTTGCCCAGGCTAGAGTGCAGTGGCATCATCATAGCTCACGGCAACCTCAAACTCCGGGGCTTAAGCAGTCCTCTTGCCTCAGCCTCCTCAGTAATGGGGACTACAGGCATATGGCACCATGCCCTGGCTGATTTTTATTTATTTATTTTTTAAAGAGATGGGGTCTCAATATGTTACTCAGGCTCATGTCAAACTCAGGGCCTCAAGGGATCCTCCCACCTTGGCCTCCCAAGTGCTAGGATTACAGGCATGAGCCACTGCGCCTGGCCATATTTAACATGATCTTTGGTTCATGTTGATAATATTTAGTATTTATTAAATGTTTATTTTTAACTTAATATTTAATGGCTGCACAGTTACCTGTAATTCAACCTGTACCTTATTTTTGTACATTTAGCTTCTTTTCAGCTTTTACTATTCCAGCCTTATAGCACATCAAATACTATTTACTTAGGATGAATTCCTAGAAATGAAATTGCTGGATCAACAGGCATATACTTTTTGAGGTTTTTCCTCTTTATTGCAAGAGTATTTTGTCAATTTTATATCCACTTACAATGTATCAGTATGTTTTTTCTCCTAACCCTTGCTGCCACTGAGTTTTACCATTTTAAAAGTATTTTTGCCGGTTTGGAAAATGACAATAGTAGCTTCTTATTTTAATTTCCATTTTTAAAATTACAAGTTAGGTTGAAGAATTTATTTAGTAACCATTTATATTTCTTTTGTAAGTCCTTGTTTTGTGCCCA
>NW_012155284.1:10950583-10953726 GCF_000956105.1 Propithecus coquereli | reverse complement strand
AAATGTACTGTGAATCTGACAGATTGAAAATGGAAGCCCTGACTGACAGGGAGCATGGAATGTTAGGCACTGACAGTGGAGATGAAGCCCAGCCTGATGGAGGACAGCCTGCAGAGGAAGCCCTGGGTGAATCCACTCAAACCTCTGAACCTGAAACCTGCTCTCTTTCTTTGAGTCAGAATAGTGGGAGTGAACTGCCTGCCAGCCAGCCTCGGCCCTTTTCATCCCAAGGAGACACAGAAGAAGAAGACATAATAATAGAAGACTATGAGAGTGATGGGACATAACCAGCCTGTTAATCAGATTGCTACTTCACAGATTCATTTTAGTTTTATTCAGTAGTACTTGAACAGAGTTAATACACTTCTCTGAATTACAAACAATTTGTGAATTCTTCACTCTTGTGGTATTTCATCACAAGGAACTGACTCTTATCTTGAAGTAAATAGAAGATCAAGCCTTCAAGTAATCTAATTTTTTTCTATAGTATTTATTTATCTTGTGAGTGGTTTAAGGAGAGGAGATCAGTGTATGAAGTGTGTTTGAACAGTATACCAAATAACAGAAAATGTGAAGGACTAATCCAAATTACAAAAACTTTATGGGGGGTTGTAAATATGAATTACAAAACAGTTTAGGATGCAATTATGAGTGTAAATAAACTTGGTGCCTTATTTACAGTTTATCGTCTTTAGCTTCTCAGATACCATTTTTATATGTTGTACAGTGACCTTTCTTAGAAACTTTTTGGAAGGTATTACGTAATTTATATCAAAATTAAAATGTTGAATTTCATTCTGTTTCTCCTATCTTTTACCATTGCCTAACATGCACTGCCTGCCATGTGTCGTTAGGCATAGTACACGAATTTCCCTCATCCAGTGTCAAAGTTTTCAAAAGATAGGGAAGGAAGTGGATGGCAACCTTGCTATGAGAACTTTACCAAAGGAGCCCGGGGTGTAACCATTGCTGCGAGGTGCCTGTTGGGGGGGCAACGAACAGCCCGGCGCTGAGCGGGAGCCGGGCCTGACAAAGCCGGGCGGGGCAAAGCTTGGCTCGGCCCGCCCCGGCCCCGCCCCGGGAGCCCGATCCCGGTTTCAGAGCCCCGGGCGGTGTGCGTGCTCGTCCCAGCGGCCGCGCAGGTGAGTGGGGCGGCAGGGGTGGGGCCAGGGGACCGGCGCGGGCGGGGAGGGGCCCGGCGGCCCCCGGCCCAGGTGTGCGCAGGTGCACGGGGCGGGGAGGGGGACGCCCTCGGCCTCTCGCGGGCCCCGTGGGGTCCTTGGAGCTCCCCCGGCTGGCCCGTGCCCGCCGCGCCGCCCGCCAGGACCCGCGGCGGAGGCCGGAGCCACGCAGGCCTGTGGGGCGCTGCGCGCTAAGAGTGGGGCGCGGGGAGGGCGTCACCCCGAAGGGTTCCATTCAGCGGACGCAGGTGCAGCCAAGCCGCTGTCCTTCCGGGCGCGGGGCGGGCCGCGCCCTCGCTGCCATCCAGGTTCTCCTCACCTGGGAGGTCCCCACAACTTAGTTCCGGCCTCTTCGGGGCGGAATCTCTGAACACGGAGTGGAGTTTCGGTCAGAAACGGGAGGGTGGAACGCTCACCCGGAGTGGGCAGAGCGGGGCACAGCCCGAGAGCTGCGGGACTGGGCGTCCAGAGGCCGACGCGGGGGAGACCCCCGCGAAGATGCTCGGCAGCCCCCGGCGGACGTGTGTGAAATCCCGCAGCGGCTTTCCCGAGCCCTCGGAAGACTAGAAATCTACCCCTTTCTTGGGGCCAGCAAAACTTCAAAGGCAGCTAAAGCGGAGATTCTGTTTGTGTAAAAGTGACCAGACGTGATTCCTGTGACACTTGGCTGGGAGGAACCTTCTACCACCGCTATTGCTTTCCGAGATAAGTGTTCCGGCAGAATGGAGTCAGGGTCCCGGTCTTGAACAAAGCCGAGAGCCACTCTGCCTCAGCGTGCTGGCCTGAGTGGACTCTCGGTGACAGCTTGAAAGACATTTAGGGGTATCCAGATATTTAGGATGTGATAAAATACAGCTGACCATTCCCTTCTAAAATTACATATTTTGCTATTCCACAATTCAAATTTATAATTTCTTGCTTTTTATTTAAAGATTGATCAAGTGGTCTCTTTCAAATAAGCCACTTTTCACAGGTGAGGATGACTTGAATTTATTACAGTGAATCACACTTTTACCAGGGAGTTAAAGTAAGCAGTGGAGTATCCTATAAATGCATATATATCATAGATATTGAGAGATATGTAAAACTTGCTGAAGTTATTTGTTGTGCTTTTGCTTCTACATTTCTTAGGAATGCGTTTCAGAAACTATGGTAGTACTATGCATTTCTCGAACTTTAGAAAAAGATAAAGGTACAAAAATAACCGATTGCTGTAATGTATAGAGCTCCTGCTTTGCATTGGGCACCATGCTGGGACTATCACAAGAATCGCTATAAACTGATAATTGTAGAAGCTGGTTGATTACGTACACAAGGGTATGTAATACTATTCTACCCACTTTTTATGTTTGAAAATTTCTATAACACAAAATTTAAATACTCTCTATCTAGAATGACCTTTTCTCAAGATCTCCATGGTCCATTGGATTATTTCAGTGGCCTCCTAGCCAGTCTCCCTGGATCCATTCTGGAGTGTACTCTCAACCCAGCATCCATCCTGTTAAAATAAGTCAAATCATGTCCCTCCTCTGCTCAGAATCCTCCAATGGCTTCTCATCTCCCAGTAAAAGCCAAAGTCCTATCCAGTGGTTTTTAAGGCCCTGCATGATTCAGTTGACCTCAGTTCTACTACTGACTTTATCGCTCACTTTGCTGCTTCCACAGTAGCCTCCATGCCTTAATATTTCTTGAACATGCCAGGTACTCTTACCTCAGGGCTTTTGCATTCGCTGTTGAGTCTGCCAGGAACACTCTTCTCCCTAATAACTGCCTGCCTTCCTCCTTCACCTTCAGTTCTCCATTCAGATGTCATGTTCTCTATGGGGACTTCCCTGGCCACGCTACTTAAAACTGTAGCACATGGCCAGGTGCGGTGGCTTACGCCTGTAATCCTAGCACTCTGGGAGGCCAAGGCGGGAGGATCGCTCAAGGTCAGGAGTTCAAGACCAGCCTGAGCAAGAG
>NW_012155284.1:10945941-10949613 GCF_000956105.1 Propithecus coquereli | reverse complement strand
AAAAAAAAAAAAAAAGCCCCATGAAGCCAAGGATTTCAGTCTGCTTTGTTCACCAGTATACCTTTCAGCATGCCTGGTGCAAGGCAGATGCTTGGGAAATATTTGTTGAATGATAGGTCTCCATTTTCCAAAGGTAAAATAAAACAAAGTCATAGGAATTTCCAAATTGTTCTACGCCATAAAGATGGGGTTATCCATCTTAATTTTGAGAACTTCATAGTGTCAAGTACAATACCATGTGCCCAGTTTGAGTCTTTAATAAATACTCACCTATAAACAATTTGAGGGAGAAATTCAGTGTACCTTAAACCTAGTAGTTACATTAGCAAGTGATTTCCCTCTTTTTGTATATGTGTCCAGGTCACTGATTTCATAAAAGGAATCAATAGGCATAGTGGAAGTGCTTTTTCTATGCTTTTTTTTTTGAAATGGGTCTTGCTATGTTATTCAATCTGGCCTCAAACTCCTGGCCTCAAGGGATCCTCCCATCTAAGCCTCCTGAGTAGCTGAGACTACCAATGTGTACCACCATGCCTGGCTTATTTTTGAGGTGGATTGAATGCCTTGTAAGATACTTTAGTCTCTCCAAGGTGACAGTAAATGACTTCTAGATAACTGCTCTGGAAAGAATGATACGGTCATTGTCATTGCTGCAATTCGGTGTTGTTTCTCGGGGAAACCTTAGCCTTTGGTGATTTTTATCTCTGATAATTCAGTTTTTTAAATCCAGTATCAATTGTTAACATTTTAGAGTGAAAGAAGCAAGTCCTCTAAATTGACTTTGTTATTTTAGGAAGGGAAGAGGCTCTCCACTCCCTGTATTTTAACGGACTGCTTCTTCTAGGCTATTCCAAAGCAGATGTGAGTTAATAAAAAGAGTATTTGCTGACCCATCAAATTTTGGTATACTCATACTCTTAAATATTTTGACTTGATGTTTGAGGAAAGGACTCTACTTGGAAGTGTGTTAGCATTCTGTTTTGTTAAAGTTTTGTCATTTTTGTTTTCTACATTTTGTTATTTAAAGGTCTCACAGATAAATTAGACTTATAAATGTTTTAATGCGTAAAATTCATAACTAAGATTTAAAATTTTCATTGCACTTAAAATGACATGTAATCTGTTATGGGATTAGTTTACTTTTTATTTTTATTTTTTTTCTTTTCACCCCTCCCACCCCAATCCCCATGGGATTAGTTTAAAATTTTTTTAAATAAAAAATAAAATGTCATCGAATGATGACTATATCCCTGGGTAATTGTTTAAAATATACAAAATCAATATGTTTAAAATATATTTATTTATCTTTCCCATTCCTTTTCACTTAGAATCAGAATAAAGTATTTCAAATATCTAAAAAACATACATATATACACATTTATGTTATCATTTTTCTATACCATAATAATTAGACATGATCATATTGGTCTCCTGAATACTTTTTGCTACTAAATAAATAAAATCAACATCATTAAAAAGATAAAAAAGCATAAGTGATAACTTTAAACTTGGCCACAGGTTCAAAAATCACAAATGTCTTCAAATGATGGAAGATCCAGGAATCGGGACCGGCACTACGATGAGGTTCCAGGCGAATTGCCCTATCAAGATGGCACCATAAGAAGTCTCCAGACTCTTCACGACAGTGAGCTGGCCTTGAGCTCTGATCCTTTACCGCCACCCCCTCTCCCATTACAGCCACCATTCGGCCCAGACTTCTACTCAAGTGACACGGAGGAACCAGCCGTAGTGCCGGATCTTAAACCCGTGAGGCGCTTTGTCCCTGATTCCTGGAAGAACTTCTTCAGGGGGAAGAAAAAGGACCCAGAATGGGATAAGCCGGTGTCTGATATCAGATACATCTCCGATGGGGTGGAGTGTTCACCTCCAGCCTCGCCAGCGAAACTAAACCACCGTTCGCCCCCCAACTCCTGCAAAGATCCCTACGGAGGAGGGTCAGAAGGAACCTTTGATTCCCAGAAAGAGACTGACGTAATGTTTCCCGACGACTCCTGTGGATCTCTAGGCCGACACACACAAACAGCTCGAACGTACAGTGAGAAGGTGGAGGAGTATAACCTGAGGTATTCCTACATGAAGTCCTGGGCAGGCCTGCTGAGAATTCTGGGCGTAGTAGAGCTGCTTTTGGGGGCTGGTGTCTTCGCTTGTGTCACGGCTTATATTCACAAGGACAGCGAGTGGTATAACCTGTTTGGATATTCACAGCCCTACGGCATGGGAGGTGTTGGTGGCCTGGGCAGTATGTATGGGGGCTATTACTACAGTGGCCCCAAGACCCCTTTTGTACTCGTCATTGCTGGATTAGCTTGGATCACCACCATTATTATTCTGGTTCTTGGCATGTCCATGTATTACCGGACTATTCTTTTGGACTCTAATTGGTGGCCCCTAACTGAATTTGGAATTAATGTTGCCTTGTTTATCCTGTATATGGCTGCAGCCATAGTCTATGTGAATGATACCAACCGAGGTGGACTCTGCTACTATCCATTATTTAATACGCCGGTGAATGCAGTGTTCTGCCGGGTAGAAGGAGGACAGATAGCTGCAATGATCTTCCTGTTTGTCACCATGATAGTTTATCTCATTAGCGCTTTGGTTTGTCTAAAGTTATGGAGGCACGAGGCAGCTCGGAGACAGAGAGAATATATGGAACAACAGGAGGTAAGTGATTTCACAATCCTTCATTTGTTTTTTATTTATTTCTGCTGTTTGCTCCCTTGTTAAAAATGTACAGTCCTCAAAACAGAAAACTTTCGTAGAAGTATTTAAGTTTCTTAATGATCTGAGGTTCAAAATTTCTAGCTCACCGAGCCAGAACTGAGATAACCCGCTCTGGTGTTTCATTGTTATATTATTATACCTTGCAAGTAGACACCAGATGTGTAATATAAAGTTTATTGGCTGCACTATTTTGCCTGTCTGATACTTAAGAAAAAAACATAGCCACTGAATTTCTGTAAAGAAGAAAATACTCAGTGAAATAAGTGTCTTATCATTAAAGTAAATTTGACAATCTTAATTCTTTAATATGGTAAAACAAAAATCCATAATTTTTCAGTTACAAGAGGAAAATGCTTATTTAAATGTTATGATTTACTTTTTCCAGTGAGTTACATAAAGCTAAATAAGAATATGGTGAACTATGTTTGATTTTTTTTTTATGTATCAAGTATGTATTGTAATGAACATACTCTGTAAAAATTTGCCCAATGGTTTTGATATTTTGTCCTTATTTTAGGGAGGTGTATGTTCCAAAGTTAGAATGGAAGCCCTGTACTTTTTTTTATATTTCTAGGATTTAACTAATTAAATATTATAATAATGAGAATAAATATGGAGAATAAAATGATAATAATAACAATAATACCTGAAGGATAGGATTATGTAAAAGCCCTATTTAAAATTATTTTCATCAAACAGTAGCAAAAGGTCAGGGTATGTTCTGCTAGCTTCATTATACCCTAAACTAAATTAATGTTTTACTTTTTTCTTCTAAGGAGATGTGTGTAACAGAATCTCTTTTTTTTTTTTTTTTTTTTTGCCAGGAGCTCCGTGGGTTGCCCAGGCTGGAGGGGCGTGAGCGACGCACTCCCACTCCAACTCCTAGGTTCAAGTGAGCCTCCTGCCTCAGCCTCCCAACTAGGTAGG
>NW_012155284.1:10938607-10945891 GCF_000956105.1 Propithecus coquereli | reverse complement strand
TATGCTTTACATACAAAGAACCTCAACATGTTTCAATGTGATCTATACTGTATTGTCACAACATACATTTATCTTACTAGAACTCTACATACATTCAAGCTATTTCTAAAAATTTTTCTAGGATTTTAAGCATATTTCTTAAATTTACTTCTATGTGTACCAAGTAAAGAATTTTAAATTCTGATCAATATGAAATGCAGATAGTGAAACTCGAGACTTCCTCATAATTTTATGCTGTTATAAAACAGTTATTAAATCTTAACATTTCAAAATTCTGCATGAATGTGATTATAATTATCAACATAACACTTTTATTTCTTTTTCCTTTCTCAACAAAAACTTGTTTCTGTAAGATTTTTCGTAATGTTTGATTAGACTTGAGTCACTTCTCATGTTGGATGTTGTGCCTGTGTGTGTGTTAACTATAACTTCCTAAAGGTTAGAAGATGTAATGGCCTATGGCTTTTTTCCATTAATTTTATAGGGTAACTGTCCTAACTCTTCAATCATATAAGGTAATGGAAGCCAGGAATAAATAAAATTCTAGATAATTCAGAATACCTTACCTAATAGTCTCCACCATCCCCGTATTTCCAACTTCTCTTTATGCTCCTGATTGGTAGGGAATTAGTTAATCACTACCCCTCTGGTTCACCACTGGCCCATCAAAACCTAGGCAAAAAGTAGGAGGAACATCTGTCAAGTAGAGGATCAACCTTTGTAAGATTGAGATTGATCTGTGAATGCAAATGGATGAAAATATTTGCAAAGTAGCTTCACACGCCTTTGAAAAATTGTTTTAACTCTTTTTTTTCCAGATAAATGAGTCATCATTGTCATCAAAAAGGAAAATGGTAAGAATAAAGTTTACTTCACATTATACTTTAGCTCTAGATTTGCTAAATACTTTTCTCTTGTGTCTATTTATCTATATAGTAAAATTACCCGTCAACGAAAGTATAGCTATTACACTGAGTTCATGTTAGGGTTTTCAGCTTTTTTCTAATACTAAAAGGACCAATGAATTCTATCTATAACTCCTTTTAGTTTTGTTAGATGAAAGTTTATGCAAACTTTCTTCATTTCTCTTTAAAGTTCTTTGCTATTAGCCGGACGCGGTGGCTCACGCCTGTAATCCTAGCACTCTGGGAGGCCGAGACGGACGGATTGTTTGAGCTCAGGAGTTCGAGACCAGCATGAGCAAGAGCGAGACCCCGTCTCTACTAAAAATAGAAGGAAATTAATAGGACAACTAAAAATATATAGAAAAAATTAGCCGGGCATGGTGGTGCATGCCTGTAGTCCCAGCTACTCGGGAGGCTGAGGCAGGAGGATTGCTTGAGCCCAGGAGTCTGAGGTTGCTGTGAGCTAGGCTGACGCCACAGCACTCTAGCCCGGGCAACACAGTGAAACTCTGTCTCAAAAAAAAAAAAAAAAAAATTCTTTGCTATTCTTTTCTATCCTTCTCACCATGCTTTCAGTTGCCAAATTTTGTAGTGTCAGGGAATTCCTATTCCACAATTTGCTAGCTGTGTGGTAGTAGCTAATTTGTGCTAACCTGTGGCAGTAGCCATGTTATTTAGCCTTTCCATGCCTTCATTGCTTCATCTGTAAAACTGTAATAATAATAATTCCTACCTCACAAGTTGTGGAGAGGATTCAGTGAGATGCTGTTATTATAATTATTTACATACATGTAATAATATATTTTAATAATCCTAATTTTACCCTCATTGAAGATTTCTTTTTTGAGGTAGACATTATTTCTAAGTGAGAAGCTGAAATCAAACCTTTGGATTTGTTTGTTTCTTTGAATATGGGGTATATTCACTTGGTTCAAAATTCAGAGAGGTCTCTAATAGAAAATCTTCTCACTTCTATACCTCACCTTCCCAGTTCCCCTGCCTGGAAGGACCAATGTTATCAGTGTCTTGTGTTTTCTTTCATAAATGTATTTCTTTCATATATGTACTTTACATATATATACACACATGTATACACACACATACATATTTGCTCTCCTCTCCTTTTTTTTTTTTTTTTTTTTTGAGACAGAGTCTCACTGTCACCAGGGCTGGAGTGCAGTGGCATCATCATAGCTCACTGCAACCTTAAACTCCTGGGCCCAAGTGATCCTCCTGCCTCAGCCTCCCAAGTAGCTGGGACTACAGGAACATGCCACCATGCCTGGCTAATTTTTTAATTTTTTGTAAAGAAGGGGGTCTCACTACATTGCTGGGGCTGGTCTCAAACTCTTGGGCTCAAGCGATCCTTCTGCCTCAGCCTCCCAAAGTGCTGGGATTACAGGCATGAGCCACCATGCTTAGCCAGCTGACGTTCTTACTAACAGGTGATAGCAAAATCTGATATCAGGGTTAGTCAGGCAGAGCACTAACATTAGAAAGTGTATTTCATATACCCTCAGGGGTAGAAGAGAAGAATCTGTTGCTTTGGGGGGCTAAAGCTGTACACTTTGCAGATGATGATTGCTCAGCACTAGGCTGGACAGTGCTGCCTCACCGGGCTATAATGCATCAATGATGTGACTATGCGGGTCATTTCTGGCCACAGTAGAATTTATGGGCTTCCTGGTTGGTCCCTCTGAGGTGGTGGGATTTACCAATGGAATTAAGTACAGAGTAGAGTCAACCTGAAAGGCCAGGATAAATTGGAGGAAATTGCCCCAAATGACAGGGTGGTCAGTGTCATTGTTTGTAAGAATGTACCTAAAGCATCCTCCACAGATGGGACAGGATTAGGAAGATCTGCCAGTCTAGAACTTCAGACAACCCCAGAAGGTTGGCGCCTAGAATGTCCAGGGTGTGTCGCAGAATCCCAGATCCTGAGAGGTCCTGGAATAGTCAGGAATAACCTTAGCAGATGTGTGAACTCCCATTGCTAGGACTCCTTTGGATATCATATCAGTCCAGTTAACTTCTCCTAGTCTTTCAGGATCTGCGAGCTGAAACCAAAGAGCATCCTTTTAAAGGCCTCTTTTCCCAGACATGAATCACTGTGGATCAACACATTTAGGTATATCCTAGAGGCAGACCTCTCTGTAAGAGGGAATCCCATTGATTTAATCAGGGAATCTTTATTGGATTTACCAGTGAGAATCTGACAAAAAGGTTGGGAGCTCCAGCTTTTCACTGGGTATGATGTGTGCTTGCTTCCTTCCTAGTTCATAGTAGGGAAGAACTGGCAGACTAGCACAGGAAAGGCAATGCAGTGTGGGAGGAGGACTTCAGGATCAGACACATCTCAATTTGAGTACTAGGTCAGCTACTTACTTGCTCTGTGATGCTGGGGAAAGTATTTCCTGCTCTAAACTTCAGTTTCCTATCCCTTGTTTGGTCTATATATTAGGCTGTCTCTCCTCGTTTCAAATTTTAATGAATACAATTTTTAAGAAGCAAATAAAATCATTTTAAAAAGAAGGAATATACAGACATAAAATAAGATCACGTAGAGATAGCAACGAATTCTGATAAAACCCTAAGTGCTGAGCAGTTTCTTTTTCAAGTTGGAAAAGCCAAACTCTCATCCGGCATCGAAGATGATGGTCTGAGTTTGTGGTCAGGGGCACGTGCGTCATTACGTTATACACTCAAAGGGAGAGAGGATCAAGAATTGGACAGATGCACACTGAAATACATCTAGCTCTCCCTATTTCTATCTTGATAAGATATTCATTTAGCCCATTTTTAATTTGCAAAGTTTAACAATTATAGCCATAACATTACTTATCTCGGCCAGGCATGGTAGCTCACACCTATAATCCTAGCACTCTGGGAGGCCAAGACAGGAGGACTGCTTGAGGTCAAGAGTTTGAGAGCAGCCTGAGCAAGAGGGAGACCCCGTCTCTACTAAAAGTAGAAAAAAATAGCTGAGTGTGGTGGTGGACGCCTGTAGTCCCAGCTACTTGGGAGGCTGAAACAGGAGGATCACTTGAGCCCAGGAAATTGAGGTTTCTGTGAGCTAGACTGACACCACGGCACTCTAGCCCAGGCAACAGAGTGAGACTGTCTCAAAAAAAAAAAAAATTACTTATCCCATTGCTTAGTTACTTTCTTTTGTGTCACAGCAAACCATTTCTGATATTCACTGACAAAGCTAGTTTTTGCCAGAAGCAAAGAAAGGTCATATTAAATCTGCAGCTTTGGGCCCTTTCCCTCCCCCTCCTCTGATGGGTTTATAATCAAGAGCACTGTTTAAGAGTGTCCTGTCCCAGGTCTGGAGCCTAATGCATCCTTTCCACAAAAGCCTGAAGAGGTTTGAATTCTTTGTCTCATGTCTAGTTTTAGATTTCTTCCCAAAAGAGTTTTCCAAACTGATGATCAGGGAGGTTTATCAGAAAAAAGGGGCTGAAAATGTCAAGACCATAAAAATAAAAAAAACTGAAAGCAGATGAAATAGTCTGTATGGAAATACTTTGATTTCTTAAAACTCCCTTTTTATATTAAAAGGTAGATTTTAGAATTAGGGATGGGCAAGTAAGGAAAATAAATAGTTCTTGCTTGAAAAAATTTTACGTAGAAAAAAATTAATTATGGACTCTCTTGCCCAAAGTGACTACCTGGGCAGAATTCATGACTTTGGCCAGGAAACCTGAGAGCGATGCCTGGTGCTGCTACTGAGGTCTGGAGGATCAACAAGCTCCATAGCAGCTTCCTCAGCCAGCCACGTGAGAACTAGATTGTTAAATATTTAGAAGCTAAAGAGAGAGGCCATGAAATAGAAATCCATTTATTCAAGCCAAAAAAGTTTCCGTAATGTTTAATACCGTTATCCATTTTCAAGATTAACCATATAAGAATTCATCAGGATGAAAAAATGACATCTTAACCAGCAGAGAACACAGCAGGATGAATACTAACCTCAGAATGCATTCCCAGCCCACTCCAAGCCACTCTTTTCTGGTGGCAGAAAACTTTCGCTCGTGTCACACACACCAACAAATCTGTGGCCCAATTCAGCCATGGATAGGCATGTCATGTTGCCCAAGGCCATAGTCAAGCTGGTCCCTAAAACCCATTTGATGTCTGAATCTGAATGGAGGAATCTTGGCGTTCAGCAGAGTCAGGGATGGGTCCATTATATGATCCATAAACCAGAACCTCACATCTTGCTATTCCGGCGCCCACTACCCAAGAAGCCAAAGAAATGAAGCTGGCGAGCCACTTTTCAGCCTCAAGCTTTACACAGCTGTCCTTACTTTCTAACAACTTTCTGATAACATTATTACGTTGCCTTCTTGTTTCTCACTTTGATATTTAAAGGATGTTCAATACGCTGCTTGAATATGCTGGTAACTGCTTTACTTCCTGAGTAGAGCCAACCCACAGCCCTGCCAGATGAGGGCCACAGCCTCAGCCGAGTGTCACCCCAGAAGCCACAGTGTGCTCTGTATCGAGAATACACTTGGCAGATGGAGGGACCATCTGAGAATAAGACCATGGCTGTTACAGGGATTGTATAAACATGCTGTTTTGTTTTTTCCTGCTGGGTGTTATATGTGTGGTGTCTTATGGATTTGTTTCAATGTATTGGAAACTTTCCATTTTATTCAAGAAATCTGTTCCATGTTAAAAGCCTTGATTAAAGAGGAAGTTTTTATAATCTCAAAAAAAAAAAATTGCATTCCCAGCCAGCTGCAGTGGCTCATGCCTGTAATCGCAGCACTTTGGGAGGCCGAGGCAGGAGGATGGCTTGGGGAGTTCGAGACTAGCCTCAGCAACATAGAAACACCCTGTCTCTATAAAAAAAAAATTTAAAAATTAGCTGGGCGTGATGTACATGCACAGAGCGAGACCCTGTCTCTAAATAAATGAATGCATGAATGAATTAATGCATTCCCTAAAATATTGTTGCTTAATCTCATTTCCTCAGGGTATTCTGTCCCCTACTTGCATTTTTTCTACTTTGGGGCCCGAGTGGTGGCGAGGCATGCTTTCTACATCTTGGTGATCTGGTTTCCCTTCCACCTATAACCATGGCTGGAGAGCTTTTCCTTTTTATAACCTTCCCCTAGAGAGGGCTAGCAGCCTCCATGTCTAATCCAATCTGAGGGATGTGCTGTTTGGTTAAGAACCAGTGGTTTTTAGGATGAGCTAATGTTAAACCAAACCTCAAAGCCAGTCTCAGAGAAGGGAAATCAGGAAACAAAGAATTGTAAAAGCTGCCTGGCAAAATAAAGAGTAAGGTTTTAAAATCCCATTTTGTCTTTTGTTTGCAATGAAGTAGGGACCCTCCCAAGCCACTCAATTTAGTTCGGTAAGCACTCCTTGAAGGCTTAAGGGGTCAGTAGAGGGGAGGGAGGTTACTGCTCCAAAGAGGAATCGGGTTCCCAAGCATGATCTTACTTTCCCCTAGCAGTATGGCATTGCCTGTCCTCTCCATCACAAACTCATTTCTAGTGCGCTACTAGAACTTCAGGGAACTTTAGGATATGAACAGGATACATTTAAATAAATAGATTTCCTCACGTGATTCATTTAAGTATCACTGAAACTAACAGTTCTGGGTTCTAATCACTTTTCCACTAAATAGCGATGTGACCTTGGAGAATTTACTTGATTTCTCTGAACCTCATTTCTTTATAAAATGGAAATCTTTCTTCTGTCATTCACCAACCTCACCAAGTTCTGCGCACTGTCCGATGGAGTCCCTGAATAGTCTTTCCCTAGCCCCAAAGCCAAGCATCCATCTTTGCCTGCCCATTCTAGAGTGGATTCTACTGGGTCTTCCCTTCTGTCTGCTATTTTCACTCTTTCTTTTTTTTTTTTTCTGAGACAGAGTCTTGCTCTGTTGCCCAGGCTAGAGTACAGTGGCATCATCACAGCTCACTGCAACCCCCACTCCTGGGCTCAAGCAATCCTCCTGCCTCAGCCTCCTGAGTAGCTGGGACTACAGGCCCACACCACCACGCTGGCCTAACTTTTTCTATTTTTAGTAGAGATGGGATCTTGCTTTTGCTTAGGCTGGTCTCGAACTCATGACCTCAAGCAATTCTGCCTCAGCCTCCCAGAGTGCTAGGATTGCAGGCATGAGCCAACCCACCTGGCCCTATTTTAGCTCTTAAAGCCTGTCCCCTGTTACTTCCTTTCTAAGCCATTCATTTCATTTTGTTCTCTATTTTTTTTTTTTTTTAAAGACAGGGTCCTGGGTCTTGCTCTGTTGCCCAGACTGGATTGCAGTGGTGCCAACACAGCCCACTGCAACCTCCAACTCCCAGGCTCAAGCAATCCTCCTGCCTCAGCCTTCCAAAGTGCTGGGATTACGGGC
>NW_012155284.1:10937444-10937962 GCF_000956105.1 Propithecus coquereli | reverse complement strand
TCGCTCTTGCTCAGGCTGGTCTCAAACTCCTGAGCTCAAGCAATCCTCCTGCCTTGGCCTCCCAGAGTGCTAGGATTACAGGCGTGAGGCACCGCGCCTAGGCCATTTTTTATTCTTTTACAGTTAGTTGGGGTATAAATTCTAAGTAAGTAAGTACTTAAGACCCCATGTTTGGCATTGCATCATCCACCTTTGACACATACACAAGCGGATTGAAGAATGTTTTACCTGTGATGTACTCCCCTGTGTCTCAAATGTGATTCCCTTCAGCTATTACAAAAACATTCAGAACAACATGACTATAAAACATATAATTCTGAAGTGAAATGTTAATTACTATTTCCACTTTTCTTCTTCCTGTCTCCCTCCCTATTTTCTTCTAAGAATAAATTCAGGGTTTTTTTTTTCCTACCTCTATTTTTAAATAAATCCTCTTTTTCTCCCTAACTGCAGTGTGAAATGGCCACCAGTGGTGACAGACAAAGGGACCCAGAAATTAATTTCAAAGAATTGAGAAC
>NW_012155284.1:10933119-10936835 GCF_000956105.1 Propithecus coquereli | reverse complement strand
GTGGTCAGTGAGGAATAAGCTAAGCTGATTTCCCGTTCAGCTTCTTTTAGTGAAAAAATTGTAACTTTGGTTTATGTCGTTCCCTTAGAAAATACCCTGTGATTCAGACAGATGATGAGCGAGAACGGTATAAAGCTGTGTTCCAAGACCAGTTTTCGGAGTACAAGGAGCTGTCTGCAGAAGTTCAAGCTGTCTTGAGGAAGCTTGACGAGCTGGATGTGGTGATGAGCAGATTGCCACATCGTTCAGAAAACCAGCAGGTTGGTGTCTGCCCCTGCCTAGGAGGAGTGCTAAGATTTAGAGGAGTAATAAAATCTGACCTTGTTTAAAATTCATAACCGTCTACATCTGCTGTGTGTCTAGGAAAGCCTTTGAGATCTTCGAGGTGACTAGTCAAAATTATAATTCAAATCATTTAACTTAATATCTTTTGTCTTCAATTTTTAAACCATATTTTATTTTCTTCTTTAAGTAAAATACAATTTTGCCTAAGATACATACTGGGTCAGTCAGGGTCCCAAAGGAGACAGATGGCACACTCAATCTGGGATAATTCAAGGAGGGTTTATTCACAAAGGGGAGGGCTAGATAAACGGAGCCACAGGGGATGGTGCATTCCCTGCCAAGCCAGAACCGAGCAGTTACCACCCCAGGCCCAAAGGGCAAAGGGCACGGTGGGTAGGGGTGGAGAGCAGATATGAAGCTGCACATGGGAGCTGCCGGGCACACACACATCGGGCTCATACCCATGATTATGGCAGAGAGGAACACCAGGAGTGGAAACGGTAGTCACAGGGGACTTAAACTCGTTCTGCAGTGTTATTTTTTCCCCCACATTTTTATATCTCTGAAATAGGGAAGGTTTATACCCAGTGGCTTTTTTTAAATCATATATACATTTTTTTATTGAGACATCATTCACATACCATAAATCCACCCTTTGTTGTAAGTGTACAATTCAGTGGGGTTTGTGTAGTCACAAAGTTGTGCAGCCATCGCCACTCTAATTCCAGAACCAAAAGAAACCCCATACCCATTAGCAGGCATTCCCCATTCCCTCCCTTCTCCAACCGTTGACAACCACTAAACCTACTTTTTGTCTAAATGGATTTACCTGTGTTGAGCATTTCGTATAAATCTTTTGTATCTGGCTTCTTCACTTAGCATAATGTTTTCAACGTTCTATATTTTATGCTATATTTTAGCCTAAATCAGTACTTCATTCCTTTTTGTGGTAGAATAATATTCCATTATATGGATACTACCACAGTTTGTTTATCCATTTACCAGTTGATAGATATTTGGGTCATTTCCACTCATTGGCTATAGTGAATAATGCTGCTATAAACATTTGAGTAATGTTCTAATGTTCTATCTTTTTAAGAGAGGATATATTAATCTAATCTATTGTATAATTAAATTTTAAAAACTCACACAGCTTTTAAAAAAATAAATGTCAAACAAATTTATGTATTTAAATACACACACACATGCCCACATATGTATAAATTCTTTGCCGGAGAACCTCTATTAGTTGGGCGTCTTTGTTTTGACCGTAGACTTTTAAGTGTACATTTAAATCACTTATAATTATGAGCTATCTAAGCCAAATGTGTACAGTAGTGACATGTTCCTAATCCTGGGGCCATGGAATGGTGTTAGCTAAGAGAAGCCAGTACTAGGAAGCAGAAGAAATCTAGCAAATACTGAAGGTCAAGTGTCAGGTCATATCATTTGGAAAACAAGCAAGGTCTACAAGTCCAGGAACAGTGACCAAAGTTAGAGGCCCTCAAAGGAGTGCAGGGAGAAACAAGCAACCCTGGCAAATCTGGACCAGCACAGGTTGGGAAGAACAGACTCATTGAGGGAAATGATGCTGAAAACTCCGACTATGACGTGTGGTCTTTGGGCCTAGGCCCAGTGGTCTCTGGTTCGGATACTTTGTGCAAGTGGGCAAGGGCTGCAGCGTACGGGTCTGCAATTGGGGGATCAAGAGGGTCCTGATTACAGTACGGGCTGAGAGAGTGAGTCTTCCCATGATGGTTTCACACAATGTCAACAACAGTCATTACCTCTAATTATTAACATGACATGACAAGTAAGTAACCAAAATGTCAGGCCTGTAGTTATTATCGGTGTCTCCTGCAGTCCCTTTCTAAAGTAGAGCTATTAACTTCTCATCAGCCACCAGCTGCGCTTTGCCCTGGGCAGGAGTCTGCAGTAGGCTCTACATTTTCCCACCATGCCCCCAGGGAAGCATGTCAAGCGTTTCAAAGCCCAGTGGGCCTGTTTGGAGGCACAGGTTCTCTCACAAATCTGCTTGCACACCCTTGAAAAATAATACGATCTCATGACTTTTCTGAGCCCATAAAATAGGAATATTGCCCCAAATCATTCCTCTGGCCCTCACCACCCCATAAATTCAGTTTCTGTGACAGACTCTAAGATGGAGTTAAAGCTCTTTTCTCTGCCTGCATCTCCAGCACAGCACCCCTAGCCCCAGAAGCTAGTTTATTCCTGGTCCAGGACCTGTAATTATAGATTATTACTGAATTACCAGGTTCATTTTCCCTGCTGGTAAGCAATCAAAACACAGAGGATACTCGTGATCTTAGTATGTCAGAGATACTGAAGAGTTAAAATATACTGGGAAAAGGATATGGGTAAATGATGAAAATGTTCTCTGGGGAAGCTTTTAGAACTATAAATTATTGCATTTTTTATTTATTAGGTTTGCACTGTCTGGCAATCTCTAGGCATGGGTTTACATGGATAAATGAGGGCATTGCTCTGTAGTAATCTGTTCTCCTTTTGGATAGATTGTTCAACTCTTTACAAAGTTCATATTTATTATAAAACTTAATAAAATTAGAAGGAACCTTATATTAGCTGTTTTCAAAAGTTGAATAGTCTCAACCACTTAATCCCAACACCTAATAACTTGAAAAAGAACTTTCCAAAGAGGATGAAAATAATAATAATGATAGCTAATGTTGTGGTTATAATTTGCCAAGCACTTTATAAGATCATTTCGGATAAGTGAACCTTCTCACAACGTTTTGAGGCCATTATGGTTATTATTTCCATTTTGCCAAAAAGAAGCAACCCTTTAAGGGTGTTATGGTTATTATTTTCATTTTACCAATAAGGAAACTGAGCCTTAGGGAAGGTAAATAGCTTTCCCAGGGTCACACAATTGGCAGGCCATGACATTGGGACTTGGGTCTGATTTTTTGCAGGTGGGGGCCTTTCTCTCTCGTTCACCCCTAGGTCCCAGTGCCTGCCAGATAGTAAGTCCTTGAATATTTGTCTAGTGAATTGAATTTTTGTGTGAATATTTTCATTATTGTCTTAGATAAAAATTATTTTCATCGTAATTCCTGGTCTTTGAGAGATGGTTTGAGTAAATGCAAGTGTTTTAACTCAAGTATACAATATATTATTTTTAGGAACGTGAGAGAATTTCGAGAATCCATGAACAGTTTAAGAAAAAAAAGAATGTGAGTAAAGCAATTTTCTTTTTCAAAGTATATTCTTATCCAGGTACATGTGTAATAATTGACAGACTTTCGATTCTCTTAGGTAAAGATTTTTGGTTTTTTTTTTTATTTCATAAGATGCTACTTTTAAGGGAAAATGAGTACTTCTGATGCCATTTCTTGTCATCTCTGTCCTAAAACATTCTGCTATGTCTGGATTTAGTAACCTAGGGAAAT
>NW_012155284.1:10927246-10928589 GCF_000956105.1 Propithecus coquereli | reverse complement strand
GAACTCCTGGGCTCAAGTGATCCTCCCACTTCAGCCTCCCAAAGTGCTAGGTTTACAGGCACAAGCCACCAAGCCTGGTGTTTTGTGTTTTAATTAAGAATTAATAAAACTAAATTTGTATTATTCTGCTTTCATTCTGCTTGGCTAAAACTAGGTCACATAGTTTTTCTGAATTTAGAGTTTGTGTTTTCTACTTATTTCATTTTAATGCAATTCCATAGTAGTATTATCGTTTTAGTTATTGATGTTCATATTATATGATGGAAACAGAAAAGGAGTTAGGTCTAGGGTCAAGCTGTTTGGCCTCAGGCAAGTCACTTAACTCCTCTGAGCAAGGGGATAGATTGAGATAAAAGTACCTGAAATCATATTGTAAACCATAAAGCTCTGAAAATCCTTACATTTATTTTACATTTTTGTTCTGATAATGTTGTTGATAAATTTTCATTATCAGAAGTATAATTAATTACTAATAACTAATAGCATGAGTATATTTATCACATCATCGAGGCTTCTTTGGCGGTCTGTACATCCTGGTACCGTGTACTAGCTCCACAGCAGCATGCACACATTCCAATAACATTCCCATTGCAACTATTCCCTTGACGGAAGCCACGACTTCGTATGCTGGTGTGAAAGGAAAGAGAGGAGAAGGCTGGGGGACAGGGGAGGCATTTTCCAATTACCAGAATAAAGATTTGGCACCTTACTTTCTTCTTTGTAAAAAAGGCAAAAAGGCCCCCAGATGTAAGCAGCTTATCAGGCACTCCACCTCCAGGCATGCTTTTAAAAGACTTAATTCTATTTACCCTGTAAAGTAATTTGTTTAATAGATAACCTACCACTTAAATGCTCTGGAGGAACAGAAGCTACACCCATAATGGGATTTACCAAGACAGTTTGAATTGTAAGTAGATATGAGGTTGGTCTTTTTACACAAAGCACCCTTTAATGCTACCAAGGAAAACAGTAAATATCTGTAATCATCAGTTATGCGGGCATGCTGGTGGGAGGATTTATCAGTCAAGGTTCTTAATTCTAAGCCACAGAAACCCAAGCTGGCTGATTTAAGAAGAGGAATGTATTAACATCTATTGTATAGTTTACAGAATTGCTGGGAGGGCTAGGGATCTGAGTTGGAGATTACCCAGCAGGAATAATGTCCAAAATTCCAACTAAAGGCTCATTTGGTGACCACAGCTCCCCTGAGACCCAGTGTGCTAAATGCTCCACTAACCTTCCAGTCCTCAGATGCCAGAAGCCCTCAGGACTCAGACTCAGAGTGAGTTAGCGTGAGCCATGGGTTGACAAGGTCACTGCCATGCTCTGGTTTGCAAGAGAGA
>NW_012155284.1:10925490-10927196 GCF_000956105.1 Propithecus coquereli | reverse complement strand
GTAAAGCACCTAGAACAGAGCCTGGCATATTATAACAACTATATTAATGTTTGTGAAATCTGTAGAAGTATTTGTGAAATGAATAAACTGCAAAGAGTGAATCTCAAGAAAAGGTCCTTTATAAGCAAGCCCAACTCAGTTAACCGAAAGACCGTGTGTCTCATGCCTTTCTTTTTTGTGTTTTTAACTCTTTCTACACGTAGCCTTAGGCAGATGCTTCCCTGTGGTTCTGTGGCCCCCTGGGGTCCACGCAGCCTCCCTATCTTTAATCAGTGCACTGTGCACATCTCTCCATCTCCCTACAGCCCTGCCTGTCCTGCGTACATTGACTAGCAGAATTGTAGGAATGAGTTGCCTTTTCTCTTCCCTTTGGACATCCACCCTAAGGTCCCATCGTGTAACATTTCCTTGGAATCTCCCTTTGAATTATTGGGATGCTTCATCTTTCCAAAAATTATCTTGGTTTTAAGGCATTATTCATTAAACAAGTTTTATTTTTGTTAGTATGAACAATAGAGGACCTACAAAATCATCACTGTTGGATTTGATTCAGCAGCATCTATCTTGTAGATAATTTCCCACGTGTAGAATTACAGTTTCTGCCTGTTATAGCCACTGTTCAAACAATGTTCGAAAAGTTTTCTAAAGCAATGAAACCAAAAGAAAAGCAGTATGGAAAAGCCGAAGCTTAGAAAGTGTTGGTCACTGAATGAACTTCCTAGTTTTTTTTTTTGTCAGTGAGACCTTTATTAGTGTGTATTGTTAATGTTTTAATTTCATGGTTCTCAGACTGTGCTTAGGGCTGTAGTGTGTCTGAAGAGGTAGCATCTACAGAAGTGTGAGGCCCTTTATGGGAGCCTCCCTCAACTGGCACAACTTCACTTTCTGCTGTATATACTGGGCATTTCACTTAAGAGGAGCACCAGTGCTTTAAAAAAAAAAAATAGTAAAACATTACCATTTTGATAGACTTTGTAAAGAGTTAGATTAATATTGAACTGAAGTATTAAGGGAACTTAACTTTATGAAACTGTATTTTACTACAATTGTAAATGTTAATCCATGAAAACCAACGCCGTAACACTGATTTTTACAAATTTTTATGTCAATACCTAGTTGTATTAAAATTTCAATTGCCTGTTGTTTTGTGTGTGGCCTTTACTGTTTGCTTTCCTCGCATTCCTGTGCTCACTGGGCATGTTCTTAAAAATATTTTCGCTTATCAGAAAATAAACTGGAAAGTCATTGAAATCCTGTAGGTCATGATGTTCAGGTGACTCCCTATTTCCCCTTGCCCCATTATTTGCAAGAGTTCAAAGTCAAGGCCAGTGTGTTGGTTTCCTAGGACTGCCAAAACAAAACACCGCCAATTGAGTGGCATAAAACAACAGAAATTCATTGTCTCACAGATCTGCAGGCTAGAAGTCTGAAATCAAGGTATCAGCAGGACCATGCTCCAGCTAAAGCCTGCAGGGGAATCCTTCCTTGCCTCCTCTAGCTTCTGGTGATTTGCTGACAATTGACATTCCTTGGCTTGTAGATGCATCTCTCCAATCCACCATCTGCACATGGCCTTCTCCATGTGTCTTCTTGGTCACCTTATAAAGACACCAGTCATATTGGATTAGAGGCCAACCCCCTCCAGTATTCTTCATCTTAACTAATTACATTTGCAGGGACCCTATTTCCAAATAAGGTCACATTCT
>NW_012155284.1:10924994-10925440 GCF_000956105.1 Propithecus coquereli | reverse complement strand
ATGATGACACCACTGTGCTCTAGCCTGGGTGACAGAGCAAGACCTTGTTTCCTAAAAAAAAGAAAAAGGAAACACTTCTTGAATTCTACCCTTGAGGTGCATGCACTTTATGCACTTACGTGTCTGTTATGTCTGTTATTTATCAATAAAAAGGGGATTTAAAAAATCCAGTCGGCCGGGCACAGTGGTTCACACCTATAATCCTAGCACTCTGGGAGGCCAAGATGGGAGGATCTCCTGAGGCCAGGAGTTCAAGACCAGCCTGAGCAAGAGTGAGACCTGTCTCTACAAATAATAGAAAAAATATTAACTGGACATGGTGGCTAGTCCCAGCTACTCAGGAGGCTGAGGCAGGAGGATCACTTGAGCCCAGGAGTTTGAGGCTGCAGTGAGCTATGATGACGCCACTGCATATCACATCATCGAGGCTTCTTTGGCGGTCTGTA
>NW_012155284.1:10904332-10924523 GCF_000956105.1 Propithecus coquereli | reverse complement strand
AAAAAAAAAAAAAAGAAAAGAAAGAAAGAAATCCAGTCTATGGTGATAGAATTCAATGGGGTGACCTCTGAGAGATAGTTATCTGGGAAGGGGCATGAGAGAGCTTCTTGTTGCTACACCTTGATCTGGTTAGTTGTTTACCAGGATATATACATATTTAAAAATTCATCAAGCTAAACATTTACCTTACTCCTTTTAACTGTTCATATATTATTCTTCAATTTTTAACAATTATACCGTACATATGTTTGAGGAAAAATATGTTCCTGGTTTTTAAAAGATCAAAGTAAATTTAGGAATACAATCCTTTCATAAATTGGCAACTGCCTACAGTGTTCTAATGATCTTTGGAGAACTTTTACAAAGTTATAGCTGAGGGAACACAACAATCTTACAACTAACTGTTGGTTTCCTGAGCCACATTGGAAATCCAAGACTCTGTGTGTGTGTGTGTGTGTGTGTGTGCGCGTAGTCTGTGTGACTTTGAATCAAACCCCACATCTGAGATGGTAGATTATATACATTTATACATTTTCTTCCGTTTTTCCCCTATGAGCAGTCCTAAAACAGTCTGCAAATGAATGAACCTGAAGATTATTTATATCTGTTTAAATGCCTTTGTTCTAAAGTCCTTGCAATCTTGCCTGTGAGTCCCCTTTGTTTGTGTACAGGGTGGGAGGCTGAAGGGATGCATGACAGATGAGGAAAATGCTATTTGTTAGGAAGTATGAAAAATAGCAGCCCTTCCCTATTTAAATCTTGTTTGTGACAAGTAAGCCTGCCAGGATTGTTAATATTCAAGGGTACTCTGGGGATTGTTATTGCCCAAGGACAAACCCAAGTTAAACCGTGGGACAAGGCTATTCAGAACTAGCATCCCAAGTATTTGGAAGGTGCCTGCCATGTGATACATTCGCCCAGATGCAATGATGTGGTGGAATCCGTCTGCTGCTGTTCACATAATTTGTAGCCATATCCAGGATTTTCTTAGAAACCCTCAGGACTAAGGGTTTGAAATTAGGAAATATGGAGAGATTATATAGTGCAAGAATGTTGTTGTAGGCATTTGGTGTCAACACCTCATGTGTCTGTTGTAATTCATGAATCACGTTCATAGTGTCACTGTTTCCCTATAGGTTGTTCCTTGATTTCTGCCTATCCTCACTATGAGGAATTGGTACTGAATTATTGTATCGTAGAAAGTCCTTTTTCTCTTTGTGACATTGCCACTAGCAATTCAGGAGGGTTCCAATTTCTCCACATCCTTGCCCACACTTGTTATTTCCTTTCTCTCTCTCTCTCTTTTAATAATAACCATCCTAATAGGTGTGAAGCAGTATCTCATTGTGGTTTTGATTTGCATTTTCCTAATAACTAGTGATGTTGAATATCTTTTCATGTGCTTATTGGTCATGTGCCTATCTTCTTTGAAGAAATGTCTATTCAAGTCCATTGCCTATTTTAAAATTGGGTTGTTTGTCCTTTTATGTTTAGTTGTAGGAGTTCTTCTTTTTTAGGGGGAGTAGTCAGGAGGGGGTTCAGTTTCCATTTTTTTTTGAGACAGTCTTACTCTGTCACCTTGGGTGGAGTGCAGTGGTGTCATGATAGTTCACTGCAACTTCAAACTCCTGGGCTCAGGTGATCCTCCTGCCTCAGCCTCCCAGAAAGCTGGGACTACAGGTGTGCGACAAGATGCTGGCTGATTTTTCTATTTTTGTTAGTAGTAACAGGGTCTCCCTCTTGTTCAGGCTGGTCTGGAACTCCTGAGCTCAAGCAATCCTCCCACCCTGAGTGCTAGGATTACAGGGGTGAACCACCTCCTCTGGCCTGGAGTTCTTTATATATTTTGGATTTGATTTACTTTTGAACTTGGCTAAATCTATGTCTGTTCATGAGAAAACTTGAAAAAATAAACTCCAGAAAAAAATCTCAGCTAGATTATCTTCAGATGCAAAAATAATATAATGTGATAGAGGGTTTAATGATGGTGCAGTTTACCTAGGTCAACAGATATTATTGTTGGACTATTGGACTGCTAGTTGGGTTGGCCAGATTAGTTAAATACGGTAGATCTGTTGCTCCATGAATTGGTATTAAACATGTTTGGGGACAGGATTTGTCTTAGGAGTTTTTCAGAGCTTTGCCCTGAAGGAATATATGAAAGTGTTGGTTTGCATTTCAAATGCTGTTACACTCAGAAGGGCGCCTCGTGGGATACAGACGCTACTGCCTTTCAGAGACGCCCTTTCGAGTGTAACAGCATTCGAAATGCAAACCAACACGTTCACATATTCCTTCAGAGAAAAGCTCTGCAAAATTCCTAAGACAAATCCTGTCCCCAAACATGTTTAATATCAATTCATGGAGCAACATAGATCACAAATAAAATAAAATAAATAAAATAAAATAATGTATAGGCCAGGCACTGTGGTGCACGCCTGTAATCCTAGCACTCTGGGAGGCTGAGGTAGATGGATCACTTGAGCCTAGAAGTTCAAGACTAGCCTGAGCAAGAGCAAGACCCCATCTCTACAAAAATAGAAAAATTAGCCGGGTGTGGTGGCTCGCACAGTTACTTGGGAGGCTGAGGCAGGAGGATTGCTTGAACCCAGAAGTGTGAGGTTGCAGTGAACTATGATGCCACTACACTCTAACCCCGGCAACAGGGTGAAACCCTGTCTCCAGAAAAAAAAAAAGAAAAAAAGAAAAAAGTCAAGCAGAAAGGCCAGATTCCTTTCAGACCTGCAGCTGTGTTTTCTGAGTACCCGGCACCCAAGCCTCCCTCTTTACTCCAAGTCTGGGTGTCCATAAACTGGATGAAAAACGTAAGGGACAAGTTTCACAGGTGTTTTTGGCTTGCAGCGGGGGAGAGACTGCTCCAGTGAATCATTCACAGATCCTCTAGGAAGAAAAGGGAGTATGTACTAGGTGAAAATATTATGAGACATGGGAACGAAATTAGGAGTATATTATGAGAGAGCACTCTCAGAGGTTTGAGAGAATGGGAATTCAGATATAAATATTAAGTAAGAGAATATGAAAATAACTATCAGAAGTAAATATTTGGGGCTAAGGTATTAAAATTAAAACAAACAACCAAGTTATGCTTTTCATCTCCAGAGCCGATTTCAGTAACACTATTTTATGGGAATATTGATTGCATCTGGCAGAGTTATTTTAAGAGGCAATCTAAATATTTACTTTCATGCTGTAACCTTTGCCTTGTATGTAGTCTAGTGTAACTGAGCCTTTAAACCGAAGACAGGATACCAGCATGTGAGTTCTGAGATAGTTACATAAATATTACGAATAACTGAAGCACCATGCTAGCAAAAATGGACATTTTCAAAACAGCAACACAAAGATAGGTTATACCTAATTTTATAAAATAAACCATTTTTATCTAATTATTTGCTTATATAATTATTCAACATATATTCCATACAAGAGGAAGGAAAGCTACCTAAAATTCTACCAAAACCAGTTAATAAGCCCTTTAATTTTTTTTCTCATTTTTTTAGGCCATTTCAGCTCCAGAATAAGCCCTTTAAGTAATACAAATAAATAAATAACTTTTAAATTTTTAGATTTTATCAATCCATAAAATAGCTTTTTTTAAAAAAGGGTTTAAATCATATCAAATATTTAAAAAATCATATATATGCATGTATATGTATATATATATATATTTATATGATTTTTATCTAATTCAATTTAATTGAGAAAAATGGATTTTTTTCCTTATCCCAAAATGGGAGAGGACAGAAGTTACATATTTTTTTGTTAAACCTTTGCCTGGAGAGGCTGAGAAGTGGAAAAAAAATTATAAATGTTTGGGATTTTTTCCATTTTAAAAACCACACTTTGTAGCTGGATGTGGTGGTACACACCTCTAGTCCCAGCTATTCTGGAGGCTGAGGCAGAAAGATTGCTTGAGCCCAGGAGTTTGAGGTTGCTGTGAGCTAGGCTGACGCCACGGCACTCTAGCCCAGGCAACAGAGCAAAACCCTGTCTCAAAAAAAATCACCAAACTGTTATTTTGCTAACCTTGAAAGTCCGTCCTTTCTTTCCTAAGGGACTGTGGTGGTGCACATTGCAGGGATGACCCATTAGTTCAAAAGACCCAGACCAGAGGGGTGTTACTTCCTTTCTTTACAAGTTTTAAAAACTGTGGACAGCTAAGACCAGTCCCCAAGGATAAAGGCAGGATGTGGTGTCACCACTCTTAGTAACTTTGGGGCAGGACCAGAGAAATTGAAAGTGCCAGATTAAGTTTATTATTATTTTTGATCCGGGAAGGTGGAAGAGTCTGTGGCTCTGATTTATGACTGCGTGTCTAGGGACATGACCTACCAACCCAGCCACCGTCCTCTACCTTCCCTTAGTTTTATTTTCAGCTGGCTGATGGCAGCTGACTGCCTTCTCTCTTCCTGGCCCACTCTGAGATTCCCCATTCCAGGAATGACTCTATCTGAATCCCATCCAAATACCAAAAGAGAAGGGTGCAGAGGTCTCAGAGGAGATAGTTTTTCTCTTAAATTAAAAAACTGGGATGGGGTTGGAGCCATTGTTCTTTCTGAAGCTTGTTTCTAGACTTTGGAATTGTCCTCCTTGGTAAAAGCTTTTAAATTATGAAAGCCAGGTCAGGGGAGTCCCACCCACGTGAATAAAACATTCATGCAGAAACATAGCCTCTTGTTTTCCTCTCAGTCAGAAACCTATGCGTGTACTTTACTCTCCCCAACATCTAATCCATTACCAGGTTTTTACTTCCTACATAGCTCTCAAAACCCCTGCATCCAGGAGGACTTCTATTCATTTATTCAGCAAATGTATTGACTACCTACTATGTGTCAGGCACTGTGCTAACTACTAGGGATACAGCAACAAACCAAACCTAGTGGAAACCCCAGTGGAATTTATAGTCTGGTTGATCCCTCCCTAGTCAAACCAAACCAAACCACCTGGGCCAGACTCCCACAGCACCCCTCACTTTCCCTGCTAACTCTCAGTATATACATTTGTCCCCATTTTACAGATGAAGACACTGAGGGCCTGAACAATTACATAACATGTCCAAGAACACAGAATTGGTGATGGGGTAGAATTCTGTAAGAATTTTATTCACTCATCATCCAAAAAGAATTCATTGCCTACCATCTGTCAGGCATGTCCTCAGGATACAATGGCTAACAGAAAAGAGAAGGTCGCTGCTGTCAGGCAGGTTATAGTCTAGGGAAGGAGACAAATAATAAATAAGAAAATATCAGATAGTAATTATGATGGCAAAGAAAGTAGCTGGATGGCTACCTAAAACTAGGTGGTGACTGCCAGGTATGGTGGCTCACACCTGTAATCCCAGTGACTTGAGGCCTGAGGCAGGAGGATGGCTTAAGGCCAGGAGTTTAAGACCAGCCTGGGCAACGTAGTGAGACACTATCTCTAAAAAAAAGAAAAAAATTAGCCAGGTGTGGTTGCAAGGCGCCTGTAGTCCCAGCTATTCTGGAGGCTGAGGCAGAAAGATTGCTTGGGCCTCAGTGAGCTATGATTGTGCCACTGCACTTCAGCTTGGGCAACAGAGCAAGACCCATTCTCTAAGGAGAAAAAAAAAGATGATTTTCCTCGTTAGTATAGTGGTAAGTATAAAACAAAAAAAGAAATGAGAAATTTAGTAAAAATTAACTAAAAAAAAAAAGAAAAATAGAAAATAAAAAACTAGGTGGTCAGAGAAGGCCACTTTTTAAGCCTCTGCAACCCCTGTAAATCCACCTTATACTGTATACCTCTGTCCATTTTCCTAGAGTGAATGACAACAAAACCTTTAGGAGGGCCAGACTAGTTTTCAGGAAAACAGGGAAAAGAGGAAGTTGAGTGTACTTCCCTTAAAAAGTACCACAAACTGGATGGTCTAAAATGACAAATTTTTTTTTGTTTAATAGATGAGCTCTTTCTTGGTTGCTCACATTGGAGTGCAGGCACGACCACAGCTCACTGCAGCCTCGAACTCCTGGGCTCAAGCGATCCTCCCACGTCAGCCTCCTGAGTAGCTAGGGTTACTGGCACATGCCACTACGCCTGGCTAATTAAAAAATTAAATAAATTAATTGCATACCATGCAGCTAAAAAAAGAAATAAAGCAGCTCTTTCTATACTGATCTGGAACTATTCCTAGTATATATGAGTATTAAATAACAAAGCAAGAGGCAGAACAGCATGTGTGAATGCCATTGTTTTGTTTTGTTTTGTTTGAGACAGAGTCTCACTCTGTTGCCAGGGCTAGAGTGCTGTGGCATCATCATAGCTGACAGCAACCTCAAACTCCTGGGCTCAAGCCATCTTCCTGCCTCAGCCTCCGGAGTAGCTGGAACTACAGGTGAGCACCACCATGTCCAGTGAATTTTTTTTTTTAGGTGATCAGCTAATTTTTTCTATTTTTAGTAGAGACGGGGTCTCGCTTTTGCTCGGGCTGGTCTCAAACTTCTGACCTCAAGCGATCCTCCTGCCTCAGCCTCCCAGAGTACTAGGATTATAGGCGTGAGCCACCGCGCCCGGCCTGAATGCCATTTTTAGTGGACAAAAATATATACATATATGCTTGAATATGCTTCAAGTGTCTCTAAAGAGTGCACAAGGAGCTAGTAACATGGGACACCTCTGGGGACGAGGCCAGAAGACAAGGGCATTGTATTCACTTTTTTAAATTTTTGAATTTTGAACCATGTGAATGGTTTCAAAGAGTTCTGAAGTACTCCTGGTAAGTGTTGATATTTGTTTAGAGGTGGGTCTGTAAATTATTGGTTCTATTATGTTTTTTCAGTTGTACACATATTTGAATATTTTATAATTAACATTTTAAAAGTAAACAAAAGTTCTAAGCAACATTTTTTATGGTGGTAAAATAACATACATAACATAAAGTTTACCATTTTAACCATTTTTTTTCCCCTCTGAGACAAGTTCTCCCTCTGTCGCCCAGGCTGGAGTGCAGTGGTGTCATCATAGCTCACAGCAACCTCAAACTCCTGGGCTCAAGCGATCCTCCTGCCTCAGCCTCCTGAGTAGCTGGGACTACAGGCTTATGCCACTATACCCAGCTAACTTTTGTGTTTTTTGTAGAGATGGGTATCGCTATGTCGCTCGGGCTCATTTTAGTCATTTTTAAGTATGTAGTTCTGTGACCTTAAGTACTGTACATTCACACTGTTGTGCCACCATCTCCACCATCCATCTCAACTTTTTCATCTTCCCCAACTGAAACTCTGTACCCATTAAGCAACAACTCCCCCGTCCCCTGCTCCTCCGTCCCTGGCAAACACCGTTCTACTTTCTGTCTCTATAAATGTGATTATTCTAGGTGCTTCATATAAGTGGAATCACACAATGTTCGTTCGTGACTGGCTCATTTCACTTAGCATAATGCCATGAAGTTTCATCCATGCTGTAACATGTGTCTGAATTTCTTTCCTAAAAAGAATTAAAAGACTGAACAATGTACATTGTATGTGGAGACCACATTTTGTTTATCCATTCATCCATTGGTAGACGCTTGGATTACTTCTACTTAAGCTACTGTGAATAATGCTGCTATGAACATGGGTGTACACATATCTTTTGGAGTCTCTGCTTTCATTTCTTTTGGGTATATACCCAGAAATGAAATTGCTGCATCATATGGTAATACTATATTTAATTTTTTGAGGAATTCTCATACTGTTTTCCACAGTGGCTGCAGCATTTTACATTCTCATCAGCAATGAAAAAGGGTTTCGATTTTTCCACACCTCCACCAACACTCGTTATTTTCTATTTTTCTGTTTGTTTGTTTATTAATAGCCATCCTAATGAGTGGGAAGTAGTATCGCATTGTGGTTTTGATTTGCATTCTCTTAATGATTAATGATGTTAAGCACCTTTTCATGTGATTATTAGTCATTTGTATATCTTCTTTGGAAAAATGTCTATTCAAGTCCTTTGTCTATTTTTTGTTTGTTTGTTTGTTTTATTTTGTTTTGTTTTGAGACAACGTCTCACTCTGCCACCCAGGCTGGAGCGCAGTGGCGTGATTATAGCGCACTGCAGCCACAAGCTCCTGGGCTCAAGTGATGGTCCTGCCTAGGCCTCCCAAAGTGCTGGGATTACAGGCATGAGCCACAGCACCCAGCCCCTTTGTCTATTTTTGAATTGGGTTGTTTGCTTTTTTGTTGAGTTATAGAAATCTTTATATATTCTAGCTATCAGCTTCTTATCAAATATTTGCAAATATTTTCTTCCATTCTGTGGGTTGCTTTTTTACTCTGTTAACAGTGTCCCTTGATGCACAAAAATTCTTAATTTTGTTGAAGACCGAATTACCTATTTTTCCTATTGTTGCCTGTACTTTTGGTGTCATAGCCAAGAAATCATTGCCAAATCCAATGTAATGAAGCTTTTCTCTTTTTCTTTCTGCCAATAGAAAAAAATCCCAAACTATGTAAAATAATTTAAAGAGGTTATTTTGAATATGTGTGGCCAATGGCACAGAGATCATAGTCTAAAGAGCCCCTGAGAAAATGAGCCCAAGGCAGCTGAGTTAGGTTGATTTTATACATTTTAGGGAGACAGGAATTTCGTGTAAAATTGTAAATCAATATACAGAAGGTATACATTGGTTTGGCCCAAAAAGGCAGGACATCTAGAAGCAGGGGCTTACAGGTTATAGGTGGGTTCAGAGATTCTTCGATTTGTAATTGGTTAAAGAAATAAAGCTTAGAATGTTTTAAGTTGAAATAAGTAAGTCTATTAATCAGCAGGCAAGCCTCCCATGTAGCTGAGACTACAGGTGTGCACCGCTACACCCAGCTCCTACATCATTTGTTGAAAAGACTGTCCTTTCTCCATTGAATGGTCTTGGCTCCCTTGTTGAAAATATCAATATATTTTTAACAAAACAAAAAACACATTGTCCATATCATGCCACAATGTAAACTAGGGATAGAATTAATATGCTTTTCCTCATAAACAAATTCAGGTAGATATGTTGTGGATATATTATACAATCACTTGGTATTTATTTGATGAGAGAAGACTATGAGCTTGACCAGATGGTTTTATGCTTTTAATTGTTTATTTATTTATTTTTTTGAGACAGAGTCTCGCTCTGTTACTCTGACTCGAGTGCAGTGGCATCATCTTAGCTCACTACAACCTCCAACTCCTGGGTTCAAGCTATCCTCCTGCCTCAGCCTCCCAAGTAGCTGGGACTACACGTGCATGCCACCACGTCCGGCTAAGTTTTCTGTTATTAGTAGATATGGAGTTTCCCTCTTACTCAGGCTGGTCTTGAACTCCTGACCTCAAGGGCTCCTTCCAACTCGGCCTCCCAGAGTGCTAGGATTACAGGTGTGAGCCACCCCATCCGGCCCCCACATGGTTTTATGTTGTAAAAAAAGCCTTATAAATTTAAAAAGTGACACAGTCATTTCATTACACTTAACTGGATTCCATATTATAAGTAATATAAATAGCACAAATTCATGAGAAGCACACAATCAATAGTGTCATAGTGCAAGCATTTTTTTTTTATACAAACATCTGATTTAGCCACAGGGATATAGAAGAGTCCTATTAGAATATCAAACTATTCTTAAGGTCTAGTTCCTTGAAAATTATGTTCTAAAAATCCTACCAATGCAGATAAACATCACAAAAAACTATATTGTTGGCTAAGCAAAACTGATCATAATGAAACTAAACTAATAATTGACATTTTAAAAGAAAGATTAAGCCAACCTAATATCTAAAGAACAACCTGAGTCAACACTGATAATGCACCAATAAAAAAGCCTTCTGTTAATAGCTGGAAAATTGAGGAATCCCAACTATCTGGGTATTTGCATAGTGGGAGCTTTGCAAAGTTGCTAGCAACTCCACTTTTTAGTACAATGCTGAATCAATTACTGTGTAAACACGAGTCAAGTGCTAATAATCTAGTTTTGGGATAGCAGAGAAAAGTTCTCTTGGCCTGGCACAGTGGCTCACGCCTATAATCCTAGCACTCTGGGAGGCCGAGGCGGGCGGATTGTTTGAGCTAGGGAGTTCGAGACCAGCCTGAGCAAGAGCAAGACCCCATCTCTACTAAAAAAAATTGAAAGAAAGCAGCTGGACAACTAAAAATACATAGAAAAAATTAGCCGGGCATGGTGGCACGTGCCTGTAGTCCCAGCTACTCAGGAGGCTGAGGCAGGAGGATCGCTTGAGCCCAGGAGTTTGAGGTTGCTGTGAGAGAGGCTGGTGCCACGGCACTCTAGCCCAGGCAACAGAGTGGGGCTCTGTCTCAAAAAAAAAAAAAAAAAGAAAAGAAAAGTTCTCTTAATAACAAAAGAAAAAGAAAGGTATTAGTAATCCTTACCATTATATAAATATTGACTCCTTAAACATAAAAAATAGAAAACTCCTGCATTTGTCCATAGGATCCAAGGAGAGGACTTTCAATTTGGGATCAGCGGTCAGCCCCTTCGGAGGTGCACTTTGAGAACATAAAGCTAACCCAGAGAAGGATGAAGGAGGCCCTTCCTCTGAGATTTTGAGATGTGAGTGTCTGATATTTGGGGAGGAAAGAGAGCAAAGGATGAAAGAAGAGGGTTGACTCCAGAGATCCTTTGAGAAAGATGAAAGTGGCCTGCATTTTCCCAGTAAAAGCAGAGTGTCTTCAGCCAAGCTTGAAAGAATATGAGGACTAGGGCAGGGTTTGAGAATTATGAAATGCTCTCTAGAATTCAAAGAAGCCTGAGAAGTATTTTTGGCCCTTCAGGAATTTTCTGTTGAGTTGGAGACAGGGGGATACTTATGTTTAAATAACAATTCAAGAGATAGTACAGTTTTACATGTATACAGTCCCTATGCATTCTTAACCATTTTTACATAGCTTATCTCAGGATTGATAGACCTCAATAGTGCCATGAATTCTGGGCAGGGAGAGTTCTGGGGGTTTTTTGTTTGTTTGTTTCTTTCTTTCTTTAACACCAAGTCACACCTGTGGCAGCAGGGAGAGTTCTGAAGAGGCTACAATAGGATGAAATTGTCAGAACATTTTTGAATAAAGAGATAAGAGGAGTCCAGCCCCGAGCTGGGCTTATAAAACACTTAGTAGTATGTTACTTCTAAATAGATTAGATTGATTGGATTGGAGATAAGTCCCCAAGACAGCAGAAACACAGATTAAAGAAGACTTGCAGGCCAGGCACAGTGGCTCATGCCTGTAATTCTAACACTTTGGGAGGCTCAGACTGTAGGATTGCTTGGGGCCAATCCCAATTGTTTGAGACCAGCCTAGGCAACATAGCAAGACTCCGTCTCTACAAAAAAATTTTTTTTTAATTAGCCAGCTGCAGTCCCAGATACAGATGCGTGCCCAGGTGAGCCTGAGGCAGGAGGATGGCTTGAGTCCAGGAGTTCGAGGTTGCAGTGAGCTACAATGCTGCCACTGTACTCCAGCCTGGGTGACACAGTGAGACCCCATCTCCAAAAAAACAAATAAATATAAAAATAAAGAGGACATGGCAAGCTAAGTTTTAGTTTACTCGGAACTCATAGCCCTTGAGAGTTTTGGTGGTCAGGAAAGTGCCAGGTATTACAAAGCCTATAATCCCAGCAATTTTGGAGACCAAGGCAGGAGGATCGCTTGAGGCCATGAGTTTGAGACCAGCCTGAGCAATATAGCAACAAAACAGCAATCATAAGAATCAATCTCAAACCTCCATCTTCTCCAGTCTATTCTCTCTGTAGTCACCAGGGGTCATTTGTCTTTACACAGGTTTTTTTGTGCAACTTCCTTCAAAATCTCCCTCTCCACGCCTACATTATGAAATCTAAAATTCCAGCATATACATCTCAGTGGGGTAAGGGTAGTGTGGCATGAGAGGCCGTGCACTTCCAAGGCAGGAAATAAGGAGGTGTATTGACTGTGGAAAACTTAAGTACATAAATAAAGCTGATTCCGGCCTGCCTGCCTTTTATTATTATCATGCACCTGCAACTCCAAACAAGGTCAGTGATAAAGTATCCTCCTCTGGATTTGCTGGTCTAAGTTCTACACAATTGCCATAGTTATTGTGGAATTTTAGTAATCTGAAATACGTAAGTTTTAAAATGAACGCGTGTTAATTACTTATCCTTAAAAAGCATTGTATGTTACATGGAAGTTAATTCAGAGAACTCAGTTATAGAGTTGACCGCTGCCTGATGCATGTGGGCTCAGCTATTCCCCTTCTTTTGGAGAATAATCATGCAAAGAATTGAGCTTCCTGGGGCATAGATATTCCTGCATTTAAATATTTAAATAGTAGTTTCCAAATAAACAAGTATAGTACTGCGATCATAAAGACAGAGACATAAGTGACTTTAATTTTGTCATTTTATGTGACCATTAGAATTTTTTATTTATGAGTAAACTTTAAAATACCAAAAGAGTACAAACTGTGAGATGTAATATTTTGCTTTGTAAATGCAAAATGCAAATGTTAGTTGATACATAAGATATTTTACTAAATTTGAATAATCTTTAGAATACAAATTTATTCCTTTTCGATTTTTTCAAAACTAAAAAATAAATAAATAATTATCACCATTGATTACTACATAATTATTACAGAAAATAATTTTGTCATATAGAAGAGCGTTTGTTAAAAAATGATGTATTCTGAGGCCAGGCACGGTGGCTTACGCCTGTAATCCTAGCACTCCGGGAGGCCAAGGCGGGCGGATTGTTTGAGCTCAGGATTTCGAAACCAGCCTGAGTAAGAGCGAGACCCCATCTCTACTAAAAATAGAAAGAAATTAATTGGACAACTAAAAATATATAGAAAAAATTATCCGGGCATGGTGGTGCATGCCTGTAGTCCCAGCTACTTGGGAGGCTGAGGCAAAAAAAAAAAAAAAATTACTGTATTCTGGCTATAAAGAAACCTAGGTATGCTGCTGTGCTCTGATTCAGCTACAGGAAGCAAAGGAGCCATCCCAATTGCTTGATATGCACAAACAAGCCATAATTTTCCAGTCTTGTGCTTTCGTATATTCTGTTCTCTGTTTCTAGCATGTCCTTTCTACCTAAGCTAAGTTCCTTTAAATATTCTAATACATGCACTTCTTAGGTACCAGGTGTTCTGCTCAACCATGGAAATACAAAGATGTATAACATACAAACATTATATGACTTATAGGCAAAATGGGTATTACAAATAAAGGTAAACAAATAAATTAAGTGTACTTTGTTATCTACTCATTTAGTAAATCTTATCTTGAAGTTTTGTTGTCTTGACATTTTTACACAGGGCGGGCATGGTGACTCATGCCTGTAATCCCAGCACTTTGGGAGGCTGAGACAGGGGGGTCACTTGAGGTCAGGAGTTCAAGACCAGCATGGGCACATAACAGACCTCCACCTCTACAAAAAATAAAAAAGGTAGCTGGGTATGGTGATGCTTACTTGTAGTCCCAGCTACTTGGGAGGCTGAGATGGGAAAATTGCTTGAGACTAGGAGTTTGAGGTAGCAGTGAGCTATGATGACATCACTGCACTCTGGCCTGGGAGTCATATCTAAAATGTATAAGATTTGAATTATTTGAGGACTGAGACTGTATTAGTCAGAACTCTTTTGGTTGCTAATGAAAGAACCTCAACTCAAACCAGTTTACGCATAAAGGGATATCTATTGACTTAGAGTACTGCAAAGTCCAGGAGCTGACTTGGATTCAAGGTTCCTTCTCAGGCATCTCTCCTGTCTTCTCTGCTTCTCACAGCAGATTTGTCTCCTGCTCTCATATTTAGGCTTCCTCTGTGTACTGAGGAAGATGGCTGTTGCCAGCTCCAGTACACAACATAGTTATATCTAGGGATTACAGGAAAGAGACTCTCTTCCAGCAACTCTCTATCGCATCTCTGGGAAGCCTCTGATAGGCCTTGTTTGATTATGTGCCCATCTTTCAACCAATCACTTCATCAGATTAGTCAGCCTAGATCTCCTGAACATGTCCAGGTATGTGGTGATTGGTTGAGGTGTGAGTTCCTGAACCAATCAGAGGCTGGGGCACTAGGATTATCTTTAGCCAATTAACTCCACTCCTGAAGCATCTAGTTGTATGGGGAGGGTGAATACAAGCTTAAAATTGGGATTTGGTAGAGTAAGAAGAAAGGGGTAATGGAAGCTGGGAGTTATTCAATTGTATTCAATATTCATGTGCCAAGCATTAGGGTAGGTGATGTGAACATAGGACCTCACAGTTTGGTGTATGAAGCAGTACCTAAATAAGAACAGTCCTATGATAGCATGGATTTTTGTTGTTCTTGTTGTTGTTTTTAGAGGCAAAGTCTCACTCTATCACCCAGGCCGGAATGTAGTGGCCCACTCATAGCTCCTTGCAACCTTGAACGCCTGGGCTCAAGCGATCCTCCCACCTCAGCCTCCTGAATAGCTAGGACTACAGGTGCACGCCACCACACCAGGGTAATTTTTTATTTTTATTTTTTGTAGAGACATGTTCTTGCTAAATTGCTTAGGCTGGTCTTGAATTCTTGGCCTCAAGCAATCCTCCCACCTTGGCCTCCCAGAGTGCTGGGATTACAGGAATGAGCTGCTGCACCTGACCAGACAGGGGTTTTTGAATCCCAACTTTGTCCCTTTCTAGCTTTGAAATTTAGGGCACATTTTTATCTTATTTTATTTTATTTATTTATTTTTGAGGCAGAGTCTCACTCCATTGCCCGAAGTAGAGTGTTGTGGTGTCAGCCTAGTTCACAGCAACCTCAAATGCCTGGGCTCAAGCTATCCTCCTGCCACAGCCTCCCGAATAGCTGGGAGTACAGGTGCACATCATGATGCCTGGCTAATTTTTATATTTTTAGTAGACACGGAGTCTCGCTCTTGCTCAAGCTGGTCTCGAACTCCTGAGCTCAAGCAATTCTCCTGCCTCGGCCTCCCAGAGTGCTAGGATTACAGGTGTGAGCCACCGCACCCGGCCTGGGGGTGCGTTTTTAGCGTCTATGAGACTCAGTTTCCTTGTCTACAAAATGGAGACAATATTTCACTTGAGATGTTCCAGTAACAACTGTATAAAACATCTGTGTTTGCTACATACAGAAGGTACTCAATAAATAGTATCTTCTATTTATTTTCTTACAATGTACAATATCTATGGGAGCACAGTAAGGACGCAACTTATCTGTCTGCAGCATCAGACCAAGTTCCTGGATCATAAGTGGTTTTTTTTGGGCAGGGCGGGGGGCATCACACGTTTGAAAGTAGCTTCTAGATGATAATTGTGGGTATTTGGAATACTATCTACTTATTTCTGTTAAAAGGCTATATTTTAACTCCATTTCAATAAAAGCAGCCAGATTGCTATACTGGGCATTCTTAAAGCTCAAAGCAACTTTGATGTGCTACTATGATGACCTAATTTTGTGCCTAATTCTTCTTGCATGGAAAGGAACAAATATTTGATATTCATCTTCATTGTTTTCTGTGGGTTGGTTTCCTGTTATTTTTTTTCCCTCTGTCTAGGGGAGGGGAGTAAAAGAACTTCCTTGTTAAACTACTACTGTAAGAAACACACTTGAAAAAAATAAACATAGAGGGGAAGAGCAGAGTTTCTCACTAATATTATTACCAGGATAATTCAACTCCAAGGTACTTGGGAATAGTATTGAAGCATTGAATATTGTTCATTTACTTAATTAAATTAATAGAAGTGCAAAGTACCAGAGGGAGTGGCAGATGAACCAGATAGAGAATGCACCCTCATAGAATATATAATCTAGGAGGAGGGACACACACATATGTAGGTAATCCAAGTTAGAAAGTGATTTAACTTCAGGCAGTGAGATGATTTTTTTTTTCTTTTTTTTTGAGACAGAGTCTTGTTCTGTTGCCCGGGCTAGAGTGCTGTGGTGTCTACCCTACCTCACAGCAACCTCCTGGGCTCAAGCGATCCTACTGCCTCAGCCTCTGGAGTAGCTGGAACTGCAGGCATTCGCCACCACACCCAGCTCATTTTTTCTATTTTTAGCAGAGACAGGGTCTTGCTCTTGCTCAGGCTGGTCTCAAACCCCTGAGCCCAAGCCTCAGCCTTCCAGAGTGCTAGGATTACAGGTGTGACCCACCTTGCCCAGCCCAGTCAAATGATTTGAATTGTTTTTGGAGTATGTGCAGAATTGGGAGAAGCCACTTCATAGAGAAAAGAGAAATTAAAGAAGTTTTTTTTAAAATGTAAATAAAAGAGATGGTATCTCAGCTCAGTCTTGAAGCATTGGCAATATTTTGGAATATGAACTTCCAGACACAAAAGTGGAAGAACATCACAGGTAGAGGAATTAGTGTGAGCAAAGGGCAAGTCACAGAGACAGGAGTGGGAAGAACATATGGGCGGCCAGATGAGCTGTTCCACTTAGTCAGAAGGGGCATGCCCCTATCTCCACCACCATTCTTTTATTTTTTAAAATTGTTATGAGTGTATGTCTCACATCTATTTGAGAGAAGAGCACTGTACAAAAAGTATGCTTTGATTTCTTCCTACATCCCCTACCCTCCTTAGTAAATAAATAAGCAACACATATATTATGCAGGTGAGGGGACTAGGTGACTCATTAAAGGCAAAATAGAAAGAAAACATCTCACCAGAAGGAAAATTATATCATGAAAAGTTGGTATTTTAATGAGTTAGAATGTGTTCCGCCTTCTTTTTGTCATACTTAAATTTTTTTAAATTGTTTTATACTACCCCCTTGGTAGTATTAGATAGTATTGCTACTAATAGTTGCTAGTATTAGAAAATAACCATCACGCAACAGCCAATGCAATGATGAGTCAGGAAAGATTCAGCAATGGACACTAAAAGCTTTCGTTGGATGGAGGGTGTTGGGGAATAAGAATAGAGGCAAAATATCACCCAATGCAATATTTATTAATTCAACAGGGAAAGAGAGATCTGGAGGGCACTGCCTGGATCAAGCATTCAACTTTATCATCACCCATCCTGGGACAACTTGCTAGTGTCAGCCTCCTGATGTGTGGCTCTATGAAGTCCACATCGCCTATGTAGTATTTTTGCCAAAATGTTTCCTATAAATCTAATAGTGAGGGGGAAAAAATACAAATCCTGGCTGTGAGACATGCAATGAGTCAACTGGAACAGATTCTTAAAAAAATGGCAGTGTCAGCTTTGTGCAGTGGCAGTATAGTAGCCAATAAGGTTTATCCGAGGCACGATTATTGCTAATGGAAAACTTTTCCCAGTACCCTGCCATGCCGACTTGCAATATAGTTGGCATTGGCAATTTTTGACAGTCCCTATGGGGACTGAGTTAAAAAAAAAAAGAAAAATGAAAGAAAAAATGGCAATGTCATGAAAGACAAAATGGCAATGGGATTGTCCAGAATTTAAGGACACTAAAGAGACATGACAATGAAATGTGACGAATAATCCTTGATTGGATTCTGGATTAAAAAAAATAATATATGTGTATATAAAAAACAGTTCTGGGGACAATTGGAACAACATGAATATGCCTTGTATATTAGATAAGATTATGTATTATGTTTGCTTGTTTGCTTGGTTTGTTTTGAGACAGAGTCTTGCTCCGTTGCTCAGGCTAGAGTGTCGTGGAGTCATCCTAGCTCACAGCAACCTCAAACTCCTGGGCTCAAGCGATCCTCCTGCCTCAGCCTCCCAAGTAGCTGAGACTACAGGCGCGTGTCACTACGCCTGGCTAATTTTTTCTATTTCTAGTAGAGACGGGGGTCTCACTCTTGCTCAGGCTGGTCTTGAACTGCTGACCTCAAGTGATCCTCCCGCCTTGGCCTCCCAGAGTGCTAGGATTACAGGTGTGAGCCATCGCACCTGGTCCAGTCAAATGATTTAAATTGTTTTTGGAGTATGTGCAGAATTGGGAGAAGCCACTTCTTAGAGAAAGGAGAAATTAAAGAAGCTTTTTTAATGGTATGGTGGTTATGCAAATGAATGTCTTGGTTCTTAAGAAATATATGAAGGCCGGGCGCAGTGGCTCACGCCTGTAATCCTAGCACTTTGGGAGGCCGAGGCGGGCGGATTGTTTGAGCTCAGGAGTTCGAAACCAGCCTGAGCAAGAGCGAGACCCCGTCTCTACTAAAAATAGAAAGAAATTAATCAGACAACTAAAAATATATAGAAAAAATTAGCCGGGCATGATGATGCATGCCTGTAGTCTCAGCTACTCGGGAGGCTGAGGCAGGAGGATCGCTTGAGCCTAGGAGTTTGAGGTTGCTGTGAGCTAGGCTGACACCACGGCACTCTAGCCTGGGCAACACAGTGAGACTCTGTCTCGAAAAAAAAAAGAAATACATGCTGAAGTATTTAGGGTAAAGTATCATCATATCTAAAAAATACTTTCAAAAGGTTGAACAAAAAAAGTATAAATATCAGAGTACAAATTATTGAGCAAAAAAAGTGTACTATGTATATATTTCACATATGTGTGTGTGAGAAAGAAAGAAAATGTGGGCAACATTAACAATTGGTGACTTTAGGTGAAGGATATAGTTCATTGTACTATTTTTTTTTTTTTAATTTCAGAATATCAGGGGGTACAAACACTTTGGTTACATAAATTGCCTTTGCACCACCTGTGTCACAGCTACAAGTGTGCCCATTCCCCAGACAGATCGCAGCGCACCCGTTAGGTGTGAATTTACCCATCCCCTTCTCCCCGCCAACACCTGCCCAACACCCGATGAAAGTCATTGTACTGTTTTCTTAACTTTTGTATAGGTTTGAAACTTTCAACACAGTAAGTTGGGAAAAAATGAAAACTTAATTTTTTTCCTAATTGTCAGAAATAATACAGACCTATTCATTGGGAAATTTTAGAAAATGTAGAAAAACCATAAAAAATAAAATAGTCCCATGATTATGGTAGAGCTTCTCCTGCCATCTCGCTTTCTAGTCCCCCTTGCGTGTCACTGGACCTCTCAGGCACAAAGGCCAACCTCTGTAATTAAGAGTCATGTAGGAAGATGAATAGGAGTCGTTTACATTTCTCTAGATTTTATCAATTGGGTTTCAGATCACCCAGGCTCTCTTTCTCAAGTTTTATCCTTTCTATTCAGAAGCTACAAACTTTAAAGATAAAATGCTCAAGTGTTGCAAACAATTATCTGAAAAATAGGAAAATACTTAGGTTGGTTCTCAAAATTTCCCAAAATTCAGAACATAATTCATCACTATGAAATGCTTACAACCCTTCAAAGCCTTCCTGTTGCAATTAGAAGGCACAGCTCCAAGATCTGACCTCTGCCTCCTGGCACTTCACTTCCTACACTCTCCCCTCCTTCTTGCCTCCTAACTGAATCTCCAAAGCGGTCCTAGATGCAGCCTTAGGGTGTTCCTGGCCCAGATCTTTGCATGGCTGGCTCCTTCTCATCATTAAAAGTTTCAGATCAAATGTCACCTCTTCAGAGCAGCCACCTGTGACCACCCTACCCAAGGAAGCAGCTAGCTGCTCCTCTCCCTGCCTCCTAGCCCTGTCTATCTCCTTAGCTGGTTTTGTTTCTTCAAGTCACTTATCGCTCTGAAATTATCTTGTTCATTTTCAGTTTAATCATCTTGTATGGCTTTTCCTAACTAGAGTATAAACTTCCTTAAGGGACCCTGTGTGTCTTGAGTCCACTGTATCTCCAGGGTTTAAAACAGGGTTCTGTACACAGCAAGTACTGAGTAAATATTTTTGACTGAATAAATGTTCCTTTTCATATGCAATTTCCATATATGCCACTTACACTGCACCTTATGTCAGAAGCTGCCACGAGTTTCCCTTTGCGGGCTCCTCAAGTTTCTCCCAAAGAAACGCCATATAAAATCAGAAAAGCTGCCACGTAGAAGCCCCTGTAATGAATAAAAGAAGAACTGTACCTAATAACAAGAGAAATTTGTGATCTGCTTAAAGTGTATCAGCTTCGCATCCACAGAGTTCTAGTGATCTTTCCAAGGTTAGGATTCCTTCTGCTAAGTTACAAGATTGTCACTACCTTTTTAAGTGTGGGGACACAGGAGGTAAAGAGCCCCATAAAGTTAAAATCAGATATGAGGCCAGACGCAGTGGCTCACGCCTGTAATCCTAGCTCTCCGAGGCGGGCAGATTGTTTGAGCTCAGGAGTTCGAAACCAGCCTGAGCAAGAGCGAGACC
>NW_012155284.1:10892703-10903412 GCF_000956105.1 Propithecus coquereli | reverse complement strand
ACCCAGGGAAAAAAAAACAGACCATTGCCTATAGACAAAAAATGGCCCTAAAATATAGTAAAACTGTTGAGAACATTAGTTCAGGAATCAGATGACCTGTATTTTGAATCCTGACTCTACAACTTGTATAACTCAAGTAAATGATCAAACCTTTCTGAGCTTTAGTTCTCCAAAGCATAAAATGGAGATACATACTGATAATCAGTATGGAAAATAAAAAGATAAAATGGGGAAAATAATGCTAATAGTACATGATAAGGTTGTTTAAAGACAAAAAATTTAAAAATCCCATAAAACACTTAGCACAGTGCCTGGCACGTGTTTTTCCCTGAGCAGATGATGGCTACTATTATTATTCCATTTGCTGAAGTTCCTGTTCAGGTGCTGACTCTCTTGGTTTAACCTTAGATTCCCTGAGGGGAGGATCTTGCTTAATACATAGCAACCGAGGAGATAGAGGTTTCCTCACGCAGTGTAATTATCCTCTTAGACATTGCCTTCCTGGTGACTTCCCCATAAGTTCTTACATAAATCTGTCCAAGGAAACTCCTCTGTGGACGAGGAGCCTCCCTCCTCATAATTGGGTGGGGAAATGTAGAGGTCTTTCCGGCCAGGCCCTGAGCAACTCCAAACTGAGTTGCCCTTGAAGAAATACCAGTCGTTGAATTCCTTCACTAAGCAGGTGAGGTGGAGTGGAAACATTTTAATCTCCCTTATTTTCTCCTCTTAACCTCCATTCTAGAGATGTAAGCCTTGAAATGCTATTAAGGAATGTGCAGGCTTTACAATGACAGGAGGCTATCCGAGAGATGAACAAGACTCTACAGGCATGTTGGACTTGGGAATCAGGGTTATAGTCATTTAATCATTCAGCAAATAGTTATGGAGTACCTGTGTGACAGGGACTATTTCACGCACATGGGATACATCCATGACTTGCTGAATTTATTGAGACTTGTTTTACGGCCCAGCATATAGTCAGTCTATCTTAGTTAATGTTCCTTGTGCCTCCCGACAACCTTATAAAGAGAGTACTATTAATATTTACTATCGTCCCAAATTTACAATGGAGAAAAATGAGGCTTATGTAGTTTAATTTCCCTTCGTTCTATCCAGCTACCAAGTGGCAATGCTGGAATTTGAACTCAGATTTCTAACACCATAATTTGAGCTCTCCACTTTCTCCTTTACATATAAAAAGGAGGAAAAAATTGTTTTTTCATCTTATCATTTGTTTGACTGTAGGTAAGGTCAATAAATTTCTAATCATAGGATCCTCTGAAAATAATATTTACTCGTTTTTGAGTCATGAGGATTTTCATCAAATAATATGCAATAGTGGATAATAATACTATGAGTTGCCAAGAAGGAATATTTGGTAAAAAACTATATTTTTGGTATATTTTAGTTGGTAAAAAACCAATTAAATTTTGCTACAATTGATGATTATGTAACATGATTAAATTAGACATGGCATCATTTGTCATCCAATGAATTTTGTTTTGCTATTGAAGAATGATGTGTTTAAGGCTGGATTTTCTTTCTAGACACTTTCAACTACTACCTAATATGCACGATATTAGGCAATAGTTAACACATTTCTTTCAAAGTTGTGAGTGTTGTTTGGAAAATTAACCTGAACTGAATAAAAATGGTATACAACATTTCAATAGAAATTTAGTTTAGGCTGGTCCGAAGGTAGTGAGTTATATCACTTGATTGTTCAGTCAGTTACAGACTGAATTCCTTGTTCTACTACTTTCCCCTCTCCTCACTACTGCACTTGACTAGTCTTAAAAAAAAAAAAAGAAAAGAAATTTAGTTTAGTATTAAGTTGAACCATATGAAGTTGCAATTTTTGAGATTAAAAATGATCGACTATTGCCAATTTCATATAGTTCAATTTAATAAATTCTATTATTCTACATGGATGAATTCTGCAGTAACTAGAAAGTAAGTTTCACTAAGACAAGGATTTGGGGGTTTTGTTCACCACTGTACACACAGCAGACACTCCAAAAACAGTTGTTGAAACACTGGGCGCAGTGGCTTTTGCTTGTAATCCCAGCTACTTGGGAGACTGAGGTGGGAGGGTTGATTGAGGCCAAGAGTTCCAGACCAGCAGAGCAACATAAGGAGATCCCCTCTCCAAAAACAAACAAAAAACCAAAAAAACAAGTTGTTGAAGGAATGAATTAGGAAAACAAATAAAATATGAAAACTAACCTTCCACCCAACATAACATGCCTTTGGGTTTAGGCTTAGGATGGAAATAAGAAAAATAACATGATATAGATGATATAAAAAATGTTTAATTAAAAACCTAATTTACCCAAGAGCATTGAAAACATTTGTCCACACAAAAACTTGTACGTGAATGTACATAGTACCATCATTCATAATAGCCAAAAAGGAATAAAACACAAATGTCCATCACCTGATGAATGAATAAACCAAGTGTGATATATTCATACAATGGAATATTCAGCGATAAAAAGGAATGAAGTACTGGTACATGCTACATCATGGATGAACTTTGAAAACTTTATGCTAAGTGAAAGACAGGCATAAAGGCCCCATATTGTATTATCCATTCATATAAAATGTCCACAATAAACAAAATGACAGAGGCAGATTGTACATTAGTGGTTGCCAGGGGCTGAGGGGGAGGGACTATGGGGAGTGATTACTAATGGGTATGGGGTTTCTTTTTGGGGTGATGAAAACGTTCTGGAATTAGATGGTGGTGATGGTTGTACAACCTTGTGAATATACTAAAAATCACTGAATTGTATGCACACTTTAAAAGGGTGAATTTTATGGTATGTGAACTCTATTTCTTTTATAAAGTGGAAAAAAAACTCCTAAGATCTCCTCTTCAGAACATGTCAAAATACATTATAAAATAATAGACATGTGTTTACAAATCTGAGAGTATTAGGAAATGTTCCCTTGTTTAATTATAAACCGAATGGAATGTTTGCAGATTTCGGTAATCTGACAGCGAACATTAAGAGGATTAACCTGACTCCCCAGTGTTAACAATACCAATTTAAACTACATCATTCAAAAACTACGTGGTCATATTAAAGTAATTGTAGCAATGACTTCCATGAAAAAATACCAATTAAATTAATTACCTGTTAAAGCTGTCATCATTTAAAATATCTCATATTTATATAATGCTTTTACTTCCTTAATTATGAATTGTGCCTTAAGAGCTAAGGTATGGGAGAGTCACATCTCTAACCACTTAATTAAAGGTAAAGAATTGGTTGGGTTGGACAGAAATTTATTAGCAATGCTGACATTCCAGATTGGAACACAAAGGGAAGCAGGATTTAAGAAATCTAAATTTTAGCCTTCGGTGCAGATAAATTCGAACTAAAATTTTCACATCCTGGAGTACAATTTTTTTTTTTTTTAAAAATTGAGATACAACAAACACATAAAAGTGTACACTTTGAATTTTACAAAGTGGACACTCCTGTGGAACCAGCATCCAGATCAAGAAATGCAACGTAGCAACCAGAACTAAGGTTTTGTGTTTTTTTTGAGAGAATATTAAAGTAGTTCAAATCCTCCCCAAGAGCAGTCTCTCAATCATACCACAATTACATTTGGAGCGGGGGTGGGGAGGAGAAGACCCTGAAGTGGTGATGTGTAAACTGTATTATGAACTTTCGCTTGCTTGATGGCGAACTGACTGACACCAGTGTCTACAGCAGTTTACCTTCATTTGAACCACTCTAATTGTCTTTCTGAATCCAGAGATTCAGAAATAGCTCCAAAACTTACGCATGACTTGAAATTTTTCCAGAAGTCGTTCGTTGGAGCAACACATTTGGGTATTTTGCAATAAAAGTTTAATCAAACTTTGGGAGCAGGAAAGTGTCCTGTGCTGAGCACCCTTGGACCCTCTTTCAGGAGGAAAACAGTGCCCCCTAGACCTTACCCCGCCTCTCCCAGTCCAACACTCCACGGTTCTACCCGAAGCAGGCGGAGCTCGGAGCGCTTCTCCAGGTGGTGCGGGACCACCTCCTGCCCCTGGATAGCCCGAGTCCCTCCTCTGCGTCCCCCCTACGTCCCCTCCCCACGGGCCAGAACGCAGCGCTGTTCCTTTAACACCGCGCGGGAAGGGTGTAAGGAGAAGGACTGAGTCCTCCCGCCTCCTCCTTCACCGCTCCCCTCCTCCCCCTCCCTCCCATCGGAGTTTCAGGTGAATGGGTCACTGAGGAAGGAGGCCGGCCACACCACACCTTCTCGCCAGCGCCCACTTTCCCCTCCCTGCTTCCCCTGGCGCAGGCGGCAGGACTCCCGGGAGAGCGAGCCAGAGCGCCGAGGAGCCAGTCCCCGGAGCAGCAGGTGGGACTAGCCAGCGCGGGGCCGCGGGCCTCCGGCACCCCTCCACCCGGCCTGGAGTTGGTGCGCATGCCCGGGGGCAGGGCGGCCGGGGTGGGGAGAAGGAGGAGGGCTGAGTCCCCAGCCCTGTCCTTAGCTGCTAGCTGGCCGTCCGCGCGGCGTCTGGCGCGCCGGCCAGGTGAGAGCGCTCCTTGGCTCCTGCGGTCCCTGGTGGGTCGGGCCCAGGTGCGGTGAGTGGGTGGGAGTCGGGCGCGGTGCCAGGGGCGCACGGTAGCCTGAGAGTCCCTGCGGGGGGACTGCGTCGCCTGTGGCCGGTGGGGGAGGCGCGGGCGGAGGACGCTCGGCGCTGGTTTCGGTGGCGGTTTCGCCTGAGGGCTGGGGCTCGCGGGAACCGAGAGGCGCGGGTCCGCGGAGAGCAGCGCCGAGTGACTTGGGAGGCTGCCTTCCGGGGCGAGGGGAGACTTGGAACCGCCGATGTGCTTTATTCCCGGGAAAGGCTTAAAGCTACCAGTGCCCAGGCGTCGCGGACAACTTTTCGCTTTTATGGGAGCGGGAGATCAGTGAGCAGCGAGAATCTTGCCATCAGCTCTGGGGCTGCAGTTTTTGTGGTCTTCAAGGGGGGGGATTGTTGCGCCCGGCTCCTGGGGGGGTCCTGTCCCGAGGGCTGGAGCACATGAGCCAGTCGCTGGCCGGGGAGGCTTAGATCCAGGGGGGACCTCATCATTTTCGCCCCCACACACCCCTTTGGGTATCCTGGGGAGAAGGGGTGGCCAAATATAATCTGTGAAATATTCCTGGAGTCACGGTGTAGGCCACACTGGCTATCTTGAATCCACTTAGTGGGAGTTGTGTAAACCCGCGTCGATTTAAGCTGGGGGGGTGGGGAGTTAATTTCGAGTGAGGCTGGACTTCGAGGGAAGCTGCTCGCGCTTCGCATGCTCATCCGTGACCAAAAAGGCTGCGAACAGGTGGGCGGACCTGCCTTCGGGCGGTGCCTGCTCGGCCGGCCTGGGCGCGCCCCGCCGGGCTGCCCCTGGGCATCGCGGGGCGCACGGACGCCGGGACCCGCACGCGGCCGGCCGCGGGGTTTTAAACCTCCAGGGCCGGCCAGCCTCGCGTGCACCCCGCCCACACGTCGCCTGCGCCAGGGAAAATGTGCTCGGGGCGGGGGGTTGAGGGGCAAAATGGCCTCTGCACCTTGGGGCTGGGAGCGACTCCGAGCCCCTCGCGTCCTCAGTGGAGCGACTGAGTCCGAGGAGAAGCCGCGGCATCCTCAGGCGGGACCTGGGGCTCGCCGGGCGAAGTGCCCACTTGGGGAGTTACCCAGGGTGGGGAAGAGGCAGCTCTCCAGGCAAGTTAGTGTGTGGCCCTCACGCACAACGGGTGTATTATTGGGATCCCTGGAAAACAGAAACGCTTCCCATTAAGGCAGTTCTGGTGATTCCTGCTGTGATTGAAAACTAGTTCGTTCCAGACGGAGGTAGGTTCTCAAAATACGCATTCCTAAGTGTAACAGTAGTTCTTTTGCACTGTACATAGGAATCTTTTTTTCTTAGTGGTGCTTTAAAATAGACATTTTAAATGATGGGGCCTCAGGAATAGATTTCACCTCAGACAAAGCAACCTTTTTTTTTCTTTTGTAGTTTTGCATTTATTTATTAGGTGCCTCCTTTGTTAGGAGATGGAGAGGAGGATAGGAAGTTAGGTAAAACAGATTCTCTACCTTTCTACAGCTTCCAGACTATTTAGAGAAATAATAGGCAGTCCCTCCTATATATGAGGCACTGTGCTAAAAACATTTTGTATTTTGTATCATTTAATCATACCAACAACGCTAAAAGGCAGATCTTATTAGAACTTTATTTTAAAATGAGTGAACCCTTATGGGGGTTCACTGCAACCTCAAAGTCCTGTACTCAAGTGATCCTCCTGCCTCAGCCTCCGGAGTAGCTGGAACTCTAGGCAAGCCCTACCATGCCCGGCTAATTTTTTAAACTATTTTTAGTAGAGAAGGGGTCTCATTCTTGCTCAGGCTGGTCTCTAACTCCTGAGCTCAAGCAATCCTCCTACCTCAGCCTCCCAGAGTGCCAGGATTACAGGTGTGTGCCATGGCCTGGAAGTTTTCTTCAGTTATTTAAGGCTTACTTGATTAGAATATTTAGTGGGCTTTTTCCATCCAAATTACTATTTATGGAAATAGAGTAAATAGACTGTGCAGATTTTTGTTATGCCTTTTAGCCTCTAGCCTTGCACTGTTCTGTAACCCAGTGCTTCCAATCTTGACTGTGGTATGAATCACCTAGGATCTTGTTAAAATACAGATTCTGATTCATAGGTCAGGGTTGGGGCTGGGATTCTGCGTTTCTTTTCTTTTCTTTTCTTTTCTTTTCTTTTCTTTTCTTTTTTTTTTGGAGATAGAATGTCCCTTTGTTGCCCCCGCTAGAGTGTATTGGTGTTCTCATAGCTCATTGCAACCTCCAACTCCTGGGTTCAAGTGATCCTCCTGCCTCAGCCTCCCGAGTAGGTGGGACTACAGGCAGGTGCTAACATGCCCAGCTAATTTTTTCTATTTTTAGTAGAGGTAGGGTCTCACTCTGGCTCAGGCTGTTCTTGAACTCCTGAGGTCAAGCTATCCTCGTGTCTAGGCCTCCCAGAGTGCTAGGACTACAGGCGTGCGCTGCCTTGCCCAGCTGATTCTGCCTTTTTAACAAGCTCCCAAGTGATGCCTATACTGTTTGTACTTTTTTTCCCCTTTCTCTCACACTCTAAGCACTTAACTACTTTTGCTGAGCTGAACTTGGAAAAAAACACACTTACTGGGTGTTAACTATATGGAGAACTTCAAGGCATTCACTGCTGGATTGAAATCCCACCTCCAATGTGGACTGTTGGTTTTATTAAGTGTGGATTGAACATCACTTTGTTCCAGGGACCAGTGATAGGTCATGGTCAAGACAGACATCTGAGTGCTTGTGAAGCTGGCATTTGAGATGGGGTGGAGATGGTAGCACTGAAAAAGAAAGAAAAAATAATAATTTTAGGTATGAGGGGGAAATTTGCTCTGAAAATAAAACAAATTTGCTGTGATGTTCCTGGGCTTTCAGGGTGCAGGACTGCAAAGTCCCTGCCTGCTCCCCTGCCCTGCTCCAAAAATTAAAAAAAAAAAAATTTGCTGTGATGGAGTGAGCAGCTGTGAGGGCCTCTCTGAAGAGGTAACATTGGATCTGAGACCTGAGTAGCGGGTGCCTGCTGTATAAAGATCTGGGCTTTCTAGACTCCTGCAAGATTTGTGCCCTTCTTGGATTGATACCTTCGTTGTAAACAGTGATTCTCAAATATGTGATGTGCTTAAAAATCATCTGAGAGCTGATTTAAAATGCAATTTTTAGCCAGGCATGGTGGCTCACATCAGTAATCCTAGTATTTGGGGAGGATGTGGGAGGATTGCTTGAGTCTAGGAGTTTTAAGACCAGCCCGAGCAACATAATGAAACCCCTGTCTCTACAAAAAAATAGAAAAATTAGCTGGGCATGGTGGCACACAGCTGTAGCCCCAGCTACTCAGGAGGCTGAGACAAGAGGATAGCTTGAGCCTTGGAGTTTGAGGTTGCTGTGAGATATAATGATGCCACTGCACTCTAGCTAGTCCAAACAACAGAGGGAGACCCTGTCTCAAAAAAAAAAGAAAAGTAATTTCTGACACAGAGCTAGTCTATTACAAGATCTGCCTAATGCCAAAATTTGAGGCAATTTACTAATGATGTGCTTATAATCTAAATAGAATCATTCAATATCATGTACAACTTAAACTTTTTAAAGGCAATGGACAATTGCTGCATGTGATCTAAAAGGAACAGACTCCCTTCAAATATAATAAAGTTTATTTTTCACTTATTGACAGTTTTCTTTAAAGAATAATTTGAGGGGCCAGGCGCGGTGGCTCACGCCTGTAATCCTAGCTCTCTGGGAGGCCGAGGCGGGCGGATTGTTTGAGCTCAGGAGTTCGAAACCAGCCTGAGCACGCGTCTCTACTAAAAATAGAAAGACATTAATTGGACAACTAAAAATATGTAGAAAAAATTAGCCGGGCATGGTGGCGCATGCCTGTAGTCCCAGCTATTTAGGAGGTTGAGGCAGAAGGATCCCTTGAGCCCAGGAGTTTGAGGTTGCTGTGAGCTAGGCACTGTAGCCGGGGCAACAGAGTGAGACTCTGTATCAAAAAAAAAAAAAAAAAAGAATAATTTGAGGGCAAAGCATTTTTGTACTTTTTTTCATCTTAGCTTGGTTTTCTATTAAGACAGCTTTTGTTCATTAGATATTTTCAAGGTGGAAACTTTTTTTATATTTGAACATGTTGGTTTTCAGCTTAACATATTCAGGAAGGATCTGCTGCTTCCCTTTTGCCCCTGACTATTTCCTTAGCTGTCTGACTTCTTTCCCTGTCACTCTTCTTGGCCACAGGTTTGTGAAGGTGAACAGTGGATCTCTTAGGCCAAATTTAGGGCCTCTTCACTAATTTTTTTATTCATTCAACACATATTTATTGACCAGATATTGTTAATGTTGCTGTGCTGATCACTGGTCCTCTTTCTCCTTTGGCTCCTGGCCTTAAAGCACAGTCAAAGACTCTACCTTGAAAGAGAACTTAGAAGTCCTCCAGTCCAGTCTCCAAAAAATATCAAATAACTTAAGCTTTGCATAAATGGCATGAGCTCAAATTGTTGTTTGTTATTTTTGGAGAGGGTGTGGGGTCTGGGCGAGGGAGAGACTTCCTAACATTGAGATGAAATCCAACCCTGTGGGTTTTGGTGTGGTTTTGTTTTTTAACCATTTCTAGGACAACAAAGACAGCTCTTCAGATACTTCAAGGCTGCTTCAAGTGTGGTCCTTCTAATGTTCAGTTCTCCAGGTCACACAGTTCATGTTCTTCGAATTGTTTGTCTTACAACATGGTGTTTCTAGATTCTTAACAATTTTAGTCACCCTCCTGGAGAGGTACCTGGTTTAGAATGTGATCTATAAATTTCAGGTTTTGTTTCTGTTTAATAACTGTATCCTTCCTAGATCTGAGTAGTATTTCTGTGAATACTGCCTAGGTTTGGGATAGCTTGTTAGCTTTTGTTGAAATTCTTGCCAAGGAAATGTATTTTTTACACCGAGCAGCTATTATCTGAGCATGCTCAAGTCCCTGATGTAAAATGACATAGTATTTGCTGTAACCTATATCCTCTCATATACTTTAAGTCATCTCTGGATTACTTATAAAATTGAACATAAATCCTACGTAAATAGTTATACTATATTTTTAAAAATTGTTTTTATTGTTGTATCATCTTTTCTTGTTTTTTTCCCTCAAATATTTTCTGTCGAGGTTGGTTGAGTCGGCAGATGCAGAACCCTCAGATAGGGAGGGCCAACTCCATTTGAAAATGGATACAATATACCTACAAGTGTCTAAACACTGAAATTTCTCACCTTCAATATAACCACCTTACTGTGAATGCATTTGCTTATTTTCTTTAAGACATTATCTTAATTAGCCCAGCCCGAAGGTCTGGATTATTCTTCCCTTTGACAGAGGAGGGCACCAAGGCTCGGAGAAGACGAGGAACTTGTGTCAGGTTGTGAGCTAGTAAGTGGGGCTGTTAAATCCACTAGGTTGGTTTTAACTCGCCATTCTGACCTTACAGAGATCTTGATTAGTGTTGGTGGACTTCTAGCCAGTGAGTTAGTTATCCTTTCCAGTCTTTGGTTAGCTGCAAATCTGGGTGAGCTTGTCTCTTCCACCTTGCCTGTGGTTACCATTGGAGACCTCCCACCAGGTGAACATAAATGGCCCATTCTTTTGTGCTAATTAGGTGCCATTGTTCAGCTCCTTGGGAATCTGCTCAACCATGCTAGGAGGAGGTACTCAGGATTCCCGGGATTCTTTCCCTCTATGTGCCCTTCATCCACCAGTCTGGTAACCTTCTCAAACAAGGAAATGAAGTTGGTGTGGCCTGACTTGTTCTTAATGAGCTTTCTAAAATTATTTGCTTCACAGTGTAAAATCTCTGTTACTGGGGAAACTTGACAACTCTGAATCCAGGAAACAGGAGTTTGAAAAGAGATTTTGTTTGGATTTTTGACAACCTCAGCCTGTCTGAATTAATGTAGAGTTTTCAGAAACTGCTACTGAGCCTGGAATTTTGGGGATAGTCTTGAATGAATGAGTCATAGGCATAGAAGGGATAAAATTCCTCCGAGGTCAGAATTTGTCACTATTTGACATTCAGCTTCAGAAATGGGGTTCCACATTTAATGGTGTTTAAATTCAGTTTTTCTTTCTTTCTTTTTTTTTTTAATTCA
>NW_012155284.1:10879130-10891794 GCF_000956105.1 Propithecus coquereli | reverse complement strand
ATCACCATTGTTTTTTGTGGCTGAGTAGAACTCCATGGTATACATATACCACATGTTATTAATCCACTCATGTATTGATGGGCACTTGAGTTGTTTCCCCATCTTTGCAATTGTGAGTTGTGCTGCTATAAACATTTGAGTGCAGATGTCTTTTTTATAGAATGTCTTTTGTTCTTTTGGGTAGATGCCCAGTGATGGGATTGCTGGATCAATGGTAGTTCTACTTGTAGCTCTTTGACTGGACAGTTGGGAATTGCATGACCTAAGTCTTAACTACGCATGAGGGTTGTTCTGGTTTAATTTACAGACTCTATGGTACCTATACTGCTTGGCCTGTGGGCTAGAGAATCCTCTGCATTCTTTTGCAGCTGGTGTGCTAAGTTCTGATTGGCAGATTTGTAGAGTATTCCCTCCTCCCCCAGGTGTGGCAGTAGCTCAGGGCAGGATTAAGGTGGGGAAGGACCAAGATGGGGGTCTGGGGCCCATCCCTGTCCTTCTTCCCAGGTGGGGCAATTGCACAAGGCAACAACCCCCACTTTCATCCCTGGGAGATCCAGAATCCCTTACTAACTACCTAACGTTTCAACATAGCTAACAGGAGAGGCATGAAGTGCTGTAGTTAATGTGGTGACGTACCTCGGCAGTGTCTCCAACACTGGATTTTTCAAGATAAACCTTTTTAGTTTTGGAATTGTATGTTTACCACATCTGGCTAAGACTGTCTTTTTCCTAGAGAGCTCTCAGTGCCCGTGGATCCACTTGTGGACCTAGGTGCAGATGACTTCCAGCTTCACTCCCTTGTGCACGTTAACGTCAAATGTCCATTCCATACAAAAGCTAGTGTATCCCAAATAGGATTCATTTTTTAAAGCTGTGATAGTGGAAAGGACATGAGATCTTCTGGGTTCAAGATATGTCTCAGTGACACACTGGCCTCCATATGACCTTGAGCATGTTACTTCACATCTCTTTGTGACTCTCTTTGCATTTGTAAAGTGGCTAATCAACCACAGAGGCTTGTTTTGAGGATGAAATGAGAATTTTATGTAAAGCACCTGGCACATGGGTAGGTATTTGATGAACATTGGTTTCCTTCCCTTTCCCTGGCCCCTGAGCTAGTCTTCTGTCGTCTACTCACACCAGGGTGTGCTGCTGCTGGCCCCGGGTGCTCTTTTTTACTCTCTTCTCTTTGAGCTTCAAATCTGGTCAAACTTATTTGTATTTTCCTTGCTGAGAACCTTGAACTGGCTTCCTGTTTCCACCTGAATGAGATGAGAAGCTCCCACTAGACTTTCAGAGCCCTCTATCTTCTCACCATAGCCTTATTTTAGGAGATTACAGCATTGCAACATGTTCCCTCTGGTCTCCTTATTGTCCTGTAAGCCAGCCACATGTGTATCAGCACCAGACCAGCCTGGATGCCCTTCCTTCCTTCTGGGACCCCAGCTTCTGGCTGCTCCTCTTTAAGCCTTCCCAGTTATCCCCCTTGGGACTCTTCATCATGTAGTTCAGCCCTAAATGATGCCTGAAGTTGTTGCTGTTTTCTTTGTGTGTGACCTTCCCGAGAACTGTGTCTGGTGGGGAACCTGTGGCCTTTTAGGTCCTTAAGTGTGGCCTTTTGACTGAATCCAAATTTTACAGAACAAATCCTTTTATTAAAAGGGGTGCAGCAGAGAAAGATGAAGCTTTTCTTGCCTCTTTTGGTGCTTAGAACAATCTTGAAATCAGAAGGCCATAGACACTACTGTGTATGCATTTTAATATGCATTCTCATTTTACATAAAACTTTCAGAAGTAATGTGAAATAATAAATATATTTTCTTGACACTTCTTTGTTCTTTGAAGTAACTTTAAAAATATCACTTATACCTATGCTATAAAATAACAATTGGTGAAATTATCATTATTGTAACTTAGAATTTCAAGTCTAAAAAATACTTGTATGCCAGGGATGTGCAGGACATGATGCTAGGTGCTATGAGGAATACCAAGCTGAATAATTTATTTATTTATTTATTTAGAGACAGAGTCTCGCTCTGTTAGCTGGGCTACAGTGCCACGGCATCAGCCTAGCTCACAGCAACCTCAAACTCCTGGGCTCAAGCGATTCTCTTGCCTTAGCCTTGGAGGAGCTGGGTCTACAGATAGGCAACCACCACGCCTGGCTAATTTTCTGTTTTTAGTAGAGATGGAGTCTCTCTCTTGCCAAGGCTGGGGTCTCTCTCTCTTGCCAATGCTGGTCTCGAACTCCTGACCTCAAGCGATCCTCCGCCTTGGCCTCCCAGAGTGCTAGGATTACAGGCATAAGCCACCGAGCCTGGCCCAGGTTGAATAATTCTTATGCCCAGGTTGAATAATTCTTATTCCCTGTGCTCAGGGAATTAATGGTCCGGTATGTAAAAATAACAATGGAAAGGATAAAGGAAATACCTGTGGATTGAGTGATTACTTCGAGATTGGTATCATTAGTTTTCTTTGTGATGCAAGGAAACTCTGAGCCCAGCAGTAATGCCATTACCCTACATTTGTTGCTTAGATTGGCTTATCTTGGGAGCTGCTGGGCATTGCTCATCCTGAACATCAGGTGACTATCGACATCAGCCATGTCATCAAGGCCTTTGGAAAGTCCACCTCCTTATAGACCTGACGAATTGTAAGTAAATAATTCTTTAGTTATTTTCTTTCTTTAAAGTCCGTCACATGTAAAAAATATGTATGGTAGAAACTTTCATCTATTAAATGTTTATTTGCTTTTAAAAGTAAAACAATATGTGTACTTGTAAATTTAAATTGTGCTAAAAGGTATGCAGTGAAAAGTGAATTTCCCTCTTTTAACTTCCAGGATGACAGTTTTTCTCTGCAGAGGCAACTGCTGTCACATGCTTCTGTTGTTTGCTTCAAGAGGTTGTCTGGGTTTAGGTTTCTGTGTATATTTATTCCTTTTTGCCCTTCACAAATGGTGTGAAGCTTCCATATAAAAGCCTTATTTAGATGGCCATTAGCAACATACTGTCAATTAAAAAAAAAAAACAGCATTTTCATCACCCTCCAAAGAAACCTACCCATCAGCAGAAAATGCTCTAAAATTAACTGTGGTGGTGGTTGTACAAATCTGTGAATATACTAAAAACCACTGAATTGTCCATTCTAAATGGATAAATTATATGGTGTATGAATTATATCTAAATAAAGCCTTTTTTTTTTAAATTCACAATATGTTGCTAATAGCCATCTAAACAAGGCATTTACTAATTCCTAAACATGGTAGGGACACAGTTGTTATGACAATATATTTTTTAAAATATGCTGGAGAACACAGTAATTGAGGAGTGCTCCATTAACTTGATACTTATTTTGTGTTGCTTTTGTAAATAATGATGAAGTATAACATATCTATAGAAAATGGCACAGAACATATGTAGGAGATGATGAATAAAGACAAAGCAAACATCCGTACAGTCACCACACTGGTCAAGAAACAATACCTCAAACTCCTTCCCTGTTTCCTCTCTTTTTCTCTGAAAACCACTGTCCTGACGTGGTTATTACTTGCTTTTCTTTATTATTTACCACTTATACATCCTAAACAATTCAGTTTAGTTTCACTTGTTTTTAAACTTTATATGAATATAATAATGCTACATGTATTCTTTTCTCTTTTGTTTCTTTCAGCATTACCTCTAAGGTTTATCATGCAACTGAATGTATTCATAGTTCATCATTTTTTGCTTCATAACAACACTATAGAAATGTAATTTGAGCCATATTTTTAATTTTACGTTTTCTTGTAACCACATTAAAATAAAAGGAGAAATTAATTTTAATAATACATTTCATTTAATCCAGTATATCTAAAATATTATTTCAACATGTGATATAATAAAAAATGATTCATGAGATACTTTACTTTCTTTTTTCGTATTATGTCTTTGAAATTCACCATATTTTACACATTTAACAACACATCTCAGTTTGGACTCACAGCATTTCAAGTGCTCAACAGATGCATGTGGCTAATGGCTGCCATATTGGACCCCACAACTCTGTAGTATTCCATTGTATGGATATATTAGTTACCTATTCCACTGTAGGTGGACATTTGGACTACGTCCAGTTTTGGGTTACCATAAGCAATGCTGCTGTGAACTTTTACACTGTAGATGGTAATATAATTGGTACAATCACTTTGGAAAACAGTTTGACACTGTCTAGCAGTGTTGCAGATACAAAAATCTATGACCTAGAAATTCCACTCCTGGGTATATATAGAAAAATAAGTGCTTTTGTGTACCAGAACACACATTCGAGGATGTTTAGCGTTATACTGTCTGCAATACCCCCAAAGAGAGACAACCCAAATGTATGAGTAGAATGGGTTGTGGAATTTTCATGCTTGACATTTGCAAAGACCAATTTATCAGGATTCTCTCTAGTTTCTCCATTTCCTTTTTGTTTTGATACTCAGATACTGAGATAATTTCTATGAATTCTCATGGTCAGCAGCAGCCAGTAGTAAGATGCCTCACTTGGGAGTGAGGAAGGTCATCTGTGGAAATGATGGCAAAAATAAAAGGGGCTGGAGTCAACTTTGCCTCCCCAGGGCCCATAGTTCTTAGATACATCGACGTGTCTGTCACAAGCAGTCTGTTTGTGATTCAATTACTGGGATTTTCAAAGCATTTTTTATGAAGGAGATTCAAGATCCAATTAGGGGCCGGGCGCGGTGGCTCACGCCTGTAATCCTAGCACTCTGGGAGGCCAGGGCGGGTGGATCGTTTGAGCTCAGGAGTTCAAGACCAGCCTGAGCAAGAGCGAGACCCCGTCTCTACTAAAAATAGAAAGAAATTAGCTGGACAATTAAAATATACATATAGAAAAAAAAAATTAGCTGGGCATTGTGGCAGGTGCCTGTAGTCCCAGCTGCTCAGGAGGCTGAGGCAGGAGGATCGTTTGAGCCCAGGAGTCTGAGGTTGCTGTGAGCTAAGCTGACGCCACGGCACTCTAGCCCGGGCAACAGAGTGAGACTTCTGTGTCAAAAAATAAATAAGTAAGTAAGTAAGTAAAATCCAATTAGGCATTACCCTGATGAGCTCGCATTGCACATTTGGTTTACTTTGTAGCTCTTGCCATGACAGTAATACAGATAATGTAGGGATTCGCTTAGTATCTTACTCATTGGACAGAGACTAAAATGACACTACCCTGTTCACTGTTGTATCCCCACTGCCTAGCACAGTGCCCAACACATGCCAGCCTGGCAACTCCAGAAAGTAGCTGTCATTTGAATAAGTGAATGGATGTGCTTTCTTAAGTAGGAGAGTGAGGCAGCCAGGGATTGCATATGACCCTGAAAGGCCAGTGTGGGTGCTATGTCTGAATGTACTGGGCTCGTGCCACACAGGCAGAAAGGTTGACACCATTGTTCTAAAACTGCCTGGCTCCCATCCCCAGGGATTGTTATTTAACTGGTATGGTGTGCTCCATCTGACAATTCTATACATTTCCTAGGTGATCCTAACATGGAGCAAATCTTGAGAACCTTTGCTCCATAATATACTAGTCATTCTTTTTTTTTTTTTTTTTTGAGACAGAGTCTTACTTTGTCACCCTGCGTAAAGTGCAGTGGCATCATCATAGCTTACTGCAACCTCAAACTCCTGGGCTCAAGTGATCCTCCTGCCTCAGTCTCCCAAATAGCTGGGACTATAGGCATGTGCCACCATGCTCGGCTAATTTTTTCTATTTTTAGTAGAGATGGGGTCTCACCCTTGCTCAGGCTGGTCTCAAACTCCTGACCTCAAGTGATCCTCCTGCCTTGGCTTCCCAGAGTGCTAGGATTACAGGTGTGAGCCACTGTACCCAGCCCAGGAGCAGTCATTCTTAGTATATATTTTCTAGACCAGAAGCATCAGCATCACCTGGAAACTTGTCCTACCTTAGACCTGCAGAGTGAGCAGCTCTGGCGCTGTTGGCCAATAAATATTTTAACAAGCCCTCCAGGTGATTCCTATGCAGAGATACCTTTACTGTTCAGTGGGGCAGTGATAATAGTTTCATTTACCAAGTTTGTTTAAATTGTTGCAAATACTTTGTATGTTCTCTCTGCTTGCCACCAAAAAGTGCTAACTTGAAGTTGTTTTCATGTGCATTTCAGCAAACCGAATCATTATGCACCAAGCAATGACATGTATGGTGGAGAGATGCATGTTCGACCAATGCTTTCTCAGCCAGCATATTCTTTTTACCCAGAAGATGAAATTCTTCACTTCTACAAATGGACCTCTCCTCCAGGAGTGATTCGGATTCTGTCTATGCTCATTATCGTGATGTGCATTGCCATCTTTGCCTGTGTCACCTCCACACTTGCCTGGGACAGGGGCTATGGAACTACCTTACTAGGAGGTAGTATAGGCTACCCTTATGGAGGAAGTAGCTTTGGTGGCTACAGTTATGGCTATGGTTATGGCTACGGAAGCTATACGGATCCAAGAGCGGCAAAGGGCTTCCTGTTGGCCATGGCTGCCTTTTGCTTTGTTGCCACATTGGTGATATTTATTACCAGTGTTATAAGATCTGAAATGTCCAGAACAAGAAGATACTACTTGATTGTGATAATAGTGAGTGCTGTCCTGGGCACCATGGTGTTTATTTCCACAATTGTCTATATAATGGGAGTTAATCCAACTGCCCAGGCGTCTGGGTCTATATATGGTTCACAGATATATGCCCTCTGCAACCAGTTTTATACACCTGTGACTACTGGAGTCTATGTGGATCAATATTTGTATCACTACTGTGTGGTGGATCCCCAGGAGGTATGAGTGCTGTTTTGGTTTTCTTCACCCTCTCCTTAGGTCAGAGGCTCTCACCTTGGGATATGTAATAGAATCACTCTGGGAAGTTTTTAAAAATATTGATGCGAAGGCCCCACTTCTAATTAAATTGGAATCTGGGGGAGGGGCTGAGTGTCATTTTTAAGATATAATAAGAACAATTCAGTGGTTTTTAGTATATTCACAGAATTGTGCATCTATCACCATAATCAATTTCAGAACATTTTCACTACTCCAAAAAGAAACCCGTACCTGTTAGCAGTTAGTCCCGATTTCCCTTACTCTCCCTAGCCCTAGGCAACCACTAATCCTACCTCTATATATTTGCCTATTCTCTGGGTACTTCCTATAAATGGAATCACACATGGTCTTTTGTGATTGGCTTCTTTCACTTAGCATAATGGTTTTAAGGTTTATCCATGTAACAGTCTTTCATGCCTGTTTATTGCTAACTAATATTCCAATCTATGGATATACCACATGCTATTTATCCATCAGTTGGTGGATATTTGGGCTGTTTCTACACTGGCTTTTATGAATAATGCTATGAACATTCATGTACAAGTTTGTTTGTGAACCTATGTTTTAGTATGTGTTAAATTGGGTTTATAACTAGGGGTAGAATTGCTGGGTCATGTGGTGAGTCTGTTTAACTTTTTGAGGAACTGTTAGACTTTTCCAAAGAATTTGCACCATTTTATACATGCCCACCAGAAATGTAGCCAATTTCTTCACATCCTCACCTCACAAAACAATGACACTTGTTATTGTCTATTTGATTCCAGCCATGCGAATTGATGTGGTACTTCATTGTGTTTTGATTTGCATTTCCTTGGTAGTTAATGACATGAGTATCCTTTCATGTACTTATTGGCCATTTCTTTATTGTCTTTGGAGAAATGGCTATTCAGAATCCTTGCCTTTTTTTAAATTGGGCTTCTTCCTTATTGAGTTGTAAGAATTCTTTATATATTTAGATATAAGTCCTGTATCGAATATATGATTTACAAATATTTTTTCTCATTTTCTCATTCTATTTTTGCTTTCTTGATAGTGTCCTTTGCACAAAAATTTTTAGTTTTCATGATGTCCAGTTTATTTAATTTTTCTTTTGTTGCTTGTGCTTTTGGTGTCATAATCTAAGAATGCTTTGCCTAATTCAAGGTCACAAAGATTTACCTCTGTGTTTTCTAAGGGTTTTATAATATTAGCTCTTTTTTTTTTGAGACAGTCTCACTCTGTTGCCTGGGCTAGAGTGCCATGGTGTCAGCCTAGCTCACAGCAACCTCAAACTCCTGGGCTCAAGCGATCCTCCTGCCTCAGCCTCCCGAGTAGCTGGGACTACAGGCATGTGCCACCATGCCCAGCTAATTTTTTCTATATTTTTAGTTGTCCGGCTAATTTCTTCCTATTTTTAGTAGAGACAGGGTCTCGCTCTTGCTCAGGCTGGTCTCAAACTCCTGAGCTCAAACGATCCTCCCGCCTCGGCCTCCCAGAGTGCTAGGATTACAGGCATGAGCCACCATGGCCGGCCAATATTAGCTCTTATAGTTAGGTCCATGATCCATTTTGAGTTAATTTGGGGTGTGGTGTAAGTAAGGGGTCCAAAAGTTTTTACATGTGGATTTGCAGTTGTCTTAGTATTATTTGGTGAAGGACTATTTCTCCATTAAATTTTCTTCTTGCCTTTGTCAAAAATGAATTGACCGTAAATGTGAACATTTATTTCTAAACTCTCAATTCCATTAATCTATATTTCTCCTCTTATGCTAGTATCATACTATCATGATTACTGTATTGTTGTAGTAAGTTTTGAAATAGTAGAGTGGGAGTTCTCCAACTTTATTCTTCAAAACTGTTTTGGCTAGATTCTAGGTTCCTTGCATTTCCATATGAATTTTAGGATCAGCTTATCAATTTCTGCAAAAAAGCCAGTTAGGACTTTGAAGGATTGTGTTGAATTTGTAGGTCAATTTGGGGTATAGTATCATCTTTGTAATTAAAGTCATCTAACCCATGAACATAGGATGTCTCTCAATTTATGTAGGTCTTTAACTTCTTCCAAAGGTGTTTTGTAGTTTTTCGAGTATTAAGTCAGTGTTTTTAAAAGCTATGCATGAGATTCAAATGTGTAGGTGGAGTTGAGAAACCTGCCTTTAGTAACCATGAATCATCCTAATTATATTAACAACTGAAACATTTCTGAGTTACTAATCTTTTTTCCCTTGTTTTTCTTCTTACATTGACTCAGGAATTCCCATTCTTTTGCCTGAATGAGTCACTTTTTTGGGGTTAGACCTCCTGTAACTGTCTTCCATTTTTCTGAAGACTGGAGGTTTTCCCTGGAGATACGAGTTTTCAGAATTCTTGTTACCGTTCAGACCATTCACCCCATGGTAAATAGGGACTGAGGGTTGGTATGCTTATCGTACCACACCCTGCATCCCTCTTAGTCCACTGATGATTGAAACCTGTATTCTTTGAAAAAGGATGTCACTGTCAGACAGCAGGAAGGAGAGCTTCCTTTTACCCATTAGCAGATATCCAGGGTGGAGGCTTGGTACCTGCCTCAAGTTCAAGTGCCTCCCAGACCAGCGTACCACTTACTATACCTATCAGATACTGGGAGAACTGTCAAGAGTAGGAAGTTTCCTTGTCAGAGGGCCCTTCCTAGTAAGTACAGAAGACTCCTAAAACAAAAACCTGCCAGACCAAATGAATCATTAGTCCATTTGCTCCAATTTATAGCTTGGTTAGATCCATGTCTTCACCATGTATGGTAAGACAGGTATCTGTGGACTAAAATTTACATTCAGTGTAAAAAGATTTGCTAAGCATGTGTTATGAACAAGATTACAAGCATGATTTTCTATTTTAAAGCTGTTTTTGAGAATAGACTTTTTCAAGCACTTTAGAAATATACCAATGATTAAGTTAATTTACTGGCCATTCTCATCTGTTTATAATAATATGGCACAAGCCATAGTTTTTAAAGTGTATAAGCTTTGGAACTAATTTTATACAACTCTAAAATGGGGTGATGGTGGTACCTGACTTTAAGCAAGTTTGGAGGATCGAGTCAAGTATTATGTTATGTGTGTATTTGTTTTGCTGGCCTTATCCCAGTTGGGGTGGGTTAGGTTTTATGATGTGTCTAAAATTTAACTGACTGTTTCAGTTTTTTTTTTTTTTTGAGACAGAGTCTCACTCTGTTGCCCGGGCTAGAGTGAGTGCCGTGGCGTCAGCCTAGCTCACAGCAACCTCAAACTCCTGGGCTCAAGCGATCCTCCTGCCTCAGCCTCCTGAGTAGCTGGGACTACAGGCATGCGCCACCATGCCCGGCTAATTTTTTCTATATATTTTTAGTCGTCCGATTAATTTCTTTCTCTTTTTAGTAGAGACGGGGTCTCGGTCTTGCTCAGGCTGGTCTGGAACTCCTGAGCTCAAACGATCCGCCCGCCTCGGCCTCCCAGAGTGCTAGGATTACAGGCGTGAGCCACTGCGCCAGGCCTGTTTCAGTTTTATATCAGTTAAATGACAGATATTTAGTAGGGCCTTAAGTAGATAAGCATTTTAATAATTTGCAGAGGGTGGGTTGTGATTAAGTAAGCAACTAAAATCTAATTATGCCAATATCTCTAATCTCTTTTTAGGCCATTGCCATCGTACTGGGTTTCTTGGTTATTGTGGCTTTTGCTTTAATAATTTTCTTTGCTGTGAAAACTCGAAGAAAGATGGACCGGTATGACAAGTCCAATATTCTGTGGGACAAGGAACATATTTATGATGAGCAGCCCCCCAATGTCGAGGAGTGGGTAAGTATAAAAAAAACCCTTTCAATCTTTTATTAAAATCTCAAGTTTCTGTCTCTAAATTTTTAGTGCTTTGTTAAACTTTCTTCTTAGATTTATTGTCTGGGTCTGCTAGAAGGATGACCATGGGGGAAAAAATAGTTATTGTCTGTATGTGTTGCGAACATTGTTGCTTTGGTTTGTTCTCAGAATTTTAAGAGGGTGGGATGAGTGGCAACTGTTTTACTACAAGGTAAAAATCAGATTTCCATTTTTAAGGAGTGGATCTAGGTTCTGAAAAGAAATGGCATCTCAGATAAATCATACAGAAAAGAACTTGGCCTTGGCAAAGAAAACCAGCTCCTTCCCTCTATCCTCTTTGATTTTTCTGCTTATCATTTTGGAGGAAACACTATTGCCCAGGGTGCTGTCTGGGGTTGAGATTGGCAAGGGTGTTTTTGGAATGGTAGCAGGTGGCATGCCTTTTGAACTTTCTACATAGAAAGCAGCATGGTGAATGAGAGTGACTAATTCTGCGCTAACATTTACCCATGAAATACTTTAGTGAGGCAAAGATAGATTAGAGAAATTTCCTTTTTTTCTGTATACTATTAATAGTACTGGCTTCCTATATGATGTGATTTGCTGAAAGCCCGGAACATCCCTGTCCCCCAAAATACCTCCCAAATGAGTGTTGCTAAACTGCCTGCAGTAATGTTTGGAGTGAGACTTTGTTTCTCAGAAATCCTCTGTTCAGATGCTGTTGGAAGCCACCTCAGAAACTGCCATCACAGGTTTCCTTTCACCAGATTGATTTCTGTTCTCATTGTGAAGGTTAGTTGAAAATACTGCCCCCGGGTTCAGGGGAGGTTTGTTTTGGCCTGTGGAAGTGGGGTTAAGGGCTAAGGGTGAGTGCAACTGGTTGGGGCTGAGATAAAGACATTGATATCTTGAAGGCTCCTTTAGTTGTAGCATTCTATACGGCTGCTTTTTAAGGAAATCTAGAAGCGTAGATGAAATTTTTTGTAGTTAGTTAAGGAGCAAAAATGAAGCAGTCTTAGGAAAGCCAGAAAGAGCGTGGCATGCATTTGCTCCTAAAGTGACAGTTCTTAGTTCCTGCCCTCTACTCGAAGCCCTGGGTCAGTTCTGTTCTTCCCCATATAGAGTGTGAAGGTGTTAGGGAGTGTTTTGTTTCGACCTTTACCTCCAGGCAAAGCCACCTTGTAGATGGAATGGGACAGTCTGTTGTGAACTATGAAGTAAATGTTTCGCTGAGAGTTTCTGGGTGTGTCAGTTTTCACTGGCTGTCAGATGTGTTTACTTAAGGTTTCGAGAGGTTTAAAAAAAAAAAAACAACAAGCCCGACTCAAGGGAGACCAGTGCCAGTAAGATTGGAGTTCCAGTGAACTTTGGCCTGTCATCTGATTTTACTGTCATGAAGGTTTAATCAGTTCTAGTTGCTTTCGATAATTCCGGAAAAGATAGCCGTAGTAATTTATGGAGGTGGTGATGGTGATTAAGCTGAAAAGGACAACTTACCTTTTAAGAAGTTATTATTTTTATAAAACTTTCTCCCTGAATCTCTGGAAATTTGACAGCCCATGGGTTGTTTCATGTGGACTTGATTGTTTCTCTCTAGTTACAAATTGTCATTGTACCAAACGTAAAGAATCATCTGTTAAATAGCAGATGTTTGATTTTGCCCAACTAATGTCTTATGTGATACTTACCACATGCAAATCCCTCACTTCTTCTCCCCTTCTCTTCAGTTTCCCCAGCCGAAATGCCTGAGAAAGTCTCTTTGAAATAAGTTATTTGGAGGTAGTTTTAGCTACAGGTATTTTGCTTTTCCTCCTATTCAGCCCTCACCTGCCCAAGTTCATGTTGCTGAAGTCAGTATCACTTTCTCATTCTTTTCGCAATCAGCCACAACAACCGGATGCAGCCTATTATTACTCTTGTTTCTCTGCTCTTGTGCACCTCGACTTTCTGCTTGATTGCTTTCACCCTGATAATGTGGCTGCAGAGGGAGAATTTTGT
>NW_012155284.1:10873829-10879005 GCF_000956105.1 Propithecus coquereli | reverse complement strand
ATGCCTGTAGTCCCAGCTACTCGGGAGGCTGAGGCAGGAGGATCGCTTGAGCCGAGGAGTCTGAGGTTGCTGTGAGCTAAGCTGATGCCATGGCACTCTAGCCTGGGCAACAGAGCCAGACTCTGTCTCAAAAAAAAAGGGAAAAAAAGAAATTAATACCATCAAAATAATCTCCATTTAAAATAATGGAAGAGAATCTAGAATTAACTACTTGTGCTAAGTGAGAATTAAAATTCGGGTTCTACTGATTGGAGAGCTAAGACAAGATACTCCCCCTATAGCTAATAATTGTTGGTTGGAGGGAAAGAAAAACTTGTGAAAGCAACAATTTTTTTTTTTTTTTTGAGACAAGGTCTTGCTCTGTCACCCCGGCTAGAGTGCAGTGGCGTCATCATAGCTCACTGCAACCTCAAACTCCTGGGCACAAGCCATCCCCAGGCCTCAGCCTCCCCAGTAGCTGGGACTGCAGGCGTCATGTGCCATGACACCTGGCTAATTTTTATATTTTGAGTAGAGACAGGATCTCACTCTTGCTCAGGCTGGTCTCGAACTCCTGAGCAGCTCAAGCAATCTTCCTGCCTTGGCCTCCCAGAGTGCTAGGATTACAGGCTTGAGCCACTGCTGAAAGCCACAATTGGTTAGCTATTCAATATTAGTTTACTCCCTCCCTACAAATTGGGGTAGGTCTAGAAATTTATTACTGTGTTAAGTCTTACTGTCTTTCTGGGATTTTTAACATCTTTAGGATTATAGCCCCCCAGAGCAGAAGTGGGTCAAAAGCTGAGCCTTCAGAGTTTTAAACAGGTTTTAGCCTGATTGTATTATCTATAAGAAAACTTGCAGTTTTCTAATTTTCTGTTTCCCCAACACTGTGGTTTTTCTGCCTTCCTAGGGATTTTTAGGGTATTTTTCTCCCTCCCTTTTCTGTATATCTTGTTCTTTGTAAAAGAAACAGGCCATGTTTGCACACAGTTTTGTGTTGTTAACCTGATCCTTTATAGTCTCTTAATTAGGTGTATACCCGTTGTTGTATTTTAAATGTTTTAAGGTTCTTTTAATTAAATTTGCATATCTTTGTTTTGTTATGCTCTCAAGCCTCAGATCTAATTGTTGTTTTTTCTCAATTATTAATAAATATTTTATGTTTGTAAGTATAGATAATTTTTATTTGTTTTTTTTTTTTTTTTTTTTGAGACAGAGTCTCGCTTTCTTGCGCTGGCTAGAGTGAGTGCCGTGGCGTCAGCCTAGCTCACAGCAACCTCAAACTCCTGCCTGGGCTCAAGCAATCCTTCTGCCTCAGCCTCCCGAGTAGCTGGGACTATAAGCATGCGCCACCATGCCTGGCTAATTTTTTCTCTATAGATTTTTAGTTGTCCAAATAATTTCTTTCTATTTTTAGTAGAGATGGGGGTCTCACTCTTGCTCAGGCTGGTCTCGAACTCCTGACCTTGAGCGATCCACCCGCCTGGGCCTCCCAGAGTGCTAGGATTACAGGCATGAGCCACCGCGCCTGGCCGATAATTTTTAAAATACAGTGAAGACCAGGGCACAATGGCTCATGCCTGTAATCCCAGCACTTTGGGAGGCTGAGGTGGGAGGATCACTTAAGCCCAGGAGTTTGAGACCAGCCTGGGCAACATAGTGAGACCCTTGTCTCTGCAAAAAATAAAAAAATTTAGCTGGACATGATGATGAATGCCTGTAGTCCTAGCTATTTTGGAAGTTGAGGTAGGAGGATTACTTTTTTTTGTTTGTTTCTTTGTTTTTTGTTTTTTTCTTTTAGCAGATGAGAGCTTAAAGGAGGATTACTTGAACCCAGGAATTTGAGGTCGCAGTGACCTATGATCATGCCATTGCACCCTAGCCTGGGCAACAGAGTGAGACCCTGTGTCAAACAACAGACAAATACAGTGAAGTATAGTCATTCCTTGGTACATGTGGAGGATTGGTTCCGGGACTGCCTGTGTATACCCAAATCCATGCATACTCAAGTCCTGCAGTTGGCCCTGTAGAACCTGCAGTATATGAAAAGACGGCCCTTTGTATACCCGGGTTTCACATCCCTTGCATACTGTATTTTTGATCCATGTTTGGTTGAAAAAAATCTGCATATGAGTGGATCCTCGAATTTCAAACGTGTATTGTTCAAGGGTCAACTGTATAAAGAAAATTCTGTCACCTTCAGTTAGTACTTTAGTGTATATTCTTTGATCTTTTTTCCCTTTTCCCTTTCTACTTCTTATTCTAAATCAGAAGTATGCTCATATTCTCTTGTGTAAAATCTTTCCTTTTATTTATTTATTATTATTATTTTTTAATTTAAGAGACAGGATCTTACCCTGTCTCGCAGGCTAGAGTGCAGTGGCCAATCACAGCTCACTGTAATCTTGAATTCTTGGGCTCAGGAGATCTTCCTGCCTCACCATGCCCAGCTATTTTTTTTTATTTTATTTGAGACAGGGTCTCACTCTCTCGCAGGCTAGAGTGCAGTGGCCAGTCACAGCTCACTGTAATCTTGAATTCTTGGGCTCAGGAAATCTTCCTGCCTCACCATGCCCAGCTATTTTTTTTTATTTTATTTTAAAATGTTAAGGAGGTATAAAATTTTTTGTTACATGGCCTGAGTCAGGGCTATAAATGTGCCCATCACCTGAATAGTGTTCATTGTACCTGTTAGGTGGGTTTTTGCCCCTCCCCTACTTTCTCCTGTTTTGCTTTTTTTTTTTTAAAGTAGAAACAGAGTCTTTACTGGGCTTTACTGCCCAGGCTGGTCTCAAACTCCTGGTGTCAAGCAATACTCCCTCCTCCAACTTCCAAAGTGCTGAGATTCAGGTATGAGCCACTGCTCCCAGCCCCTAACTGTTTTGACTTAATGTTATGTTGTAGTCATTTTATCATGTCATTAAATGTTCTCCTCACATTTTCGATACTGTTAAAAACTTATTGAAGTATAATATATGTGTATACATACACAGGGAGTAAAGTACATCAAGTACTCTTAATTTAATTGTAAGGCTTGGGGAGTTTTTACACCTATTTGTCTATATAACCAATACCTAGATCAAGACAAAGAACATTCCAATGTTGGAGGATTCCTTATGCCTCTTCTCAGCCTCTCCAGAGGGTGATACCTACTCTTATTTCTATCACATCGATTAGTTTAACCTGTTCTTAAACAGGAATTATGTACCATGTGCTTTTGTGTCCACACAATGTAGTGTCTACAGGATTTGTTCACATTGTTACTTTTATTGGTATCATTTTGTGTTTTTATTTTTTAATTTATTTTTTTTCCTACGGACCTCATCTGACTGGAGATTGTGTTTTTATTTATGTATTTTTTTTGCAAGATAAAAGCAAAAAGTCCATGGTCTGAATTAAAACAGAACAGGTTTTTAGAGAAATGGCTCCTTGTGTCATTGTGTTCCCACTGGACATTTCTGGGTGTCTTTCCCTAGCTTCTCGCTCTCTCATACATGCTCTAGTTTATTGTGATTCTTTTCCTTGTTTTATTTTCTCAAAATAGAGTTCCTTTTTTTTGTTTAACACAAAAATTAGCTCACTGATCACACCATTCTGTTTGCACCTTACCCTTTTGACTTTACAGTACATCTTGGTGCCTGATGCATGGGTGTACAATGGTTTATGTAACTAATCCCTCATTGCTGGATACATTTGCTGTTTAATATCACCGATAGTGGTATAATTTCGAAAAAAAACCTTTATATCCTCTGTATATATGTTTATGCGTGTAGACTTTTGTAGAATAGATTCTCCAGACTGGTATTACTGGGTCCAGGGATAGACCCAGTAATTTTGATAGATTCTGAGAAATTGCCCTTCATAGGAATTGTGCCAATTTATACAACCATCGGTGATGCATGAAATTCTGTTTGCACACATCTTTGCCAATAGCATTCCATTGTACAAATGTATTTGGCAAACCTGTATTTTGTTGCTTATTAGGTTTTTTTCAATTTTTGTCTATTTTAAAAGTGAATTTTGTTTGTGGTGGTTTGCATCAATTTCTTGATATAAAAGTAATGCAAATTTACTAAAACAAAATGCAAATAGTATAGAAAAAATAAGGAATAAAAAAAATGAAAGTGTCCCCTCTGCCTTTCCCCTCAGTTTCCCATTGTGGCTACTTAATAACTCTTTAACAGATAGATTTATATCCTTCTAGGGTTTAAAACATTCTTGTACAATTAATGACTTCAGACATTCTAAGACATTCTCCCTTATTCCCCTCAATTCAGTTTTTCTGAAAATAGGTACTTACTGATGTATGTGTGGCTGATCCCCCCACCCGGCCTCTCTTGGACTCCATCTGTGTGGGCAGTCATAGACACAAAGTTGGTACCGTCTAGCAGAGTGGGTATAGCTTGGAGCCAAACTGCTGTTATACTCCAGCCTGGTTAATATTTGAAAAATACTTACAATAATGCCCTGTATGTGGTACATAATGTGATATTATTTTTAATAATTTGGTGTTATTTTTAAACCAAAAATGGGATCATAATGTCTGCAGTTTGCTTTTTTTGTTTTATGAACATCTTTCTAAATATGTGAGCATGCAGATATTTACCTAATTGCTTTTAGCAGCTGTGTGGTATTACAGAGTATGAGTGTACCATAATTTGTTCTCCTACTTATGGACATTTTAATTGCTCCCAATTATTTGCTATTACAGATAACACTGCAGGGAACATTCTCATACACGTCTTTGTGCATTCTTGCTAGTATTCGTGTAAGATAGATATCTAGAACTGGGCACCGAGTGTGCACATTTAACATTTTAATAGGTATTGCCAAATTGCCTTGTTTTTAAAGGCTCTGTACGTTCCTCTAACACTGATGGTATATAAAATTGTACATTTCCCGACATCTTTTCCTGCTCTGGACATCATCTGTCTTTAATTTTTGTCAGTCCGATAAGTGAAAATTGAGTTTCATTTTTAAAAATTTTGTGATTAAGTGTATGTTATGTGCTATTTATATTCTTAATTATTTGACTTTATGGCATGGCTTAGTTTTCTTTTGGATTGTTCACTCTTTCACTGGAGTTTTCATATTATGAATATTAATATTTTGTCTTATGTATTACTAATATTTTCTCCCAGATTATTGTGATCTTTTACCTTTGTCTACAGTGGTCTTATTTATTTATTTATTT
>NW_012155284.1:10872326-10873598 GCF_000956105.1 Propithecus coquereli | reverse complement strand
GCACCCGGCCTATTTATTTTTTTAAGAGACAAGTTCTTGTCCCTGGGCTCAAACGATCCTCCTGCGTCAGCCTCCCAACTAGCTGGGACTACTGGTATGCATCACCAAGTCTAGCTTATTTTTTTAAGCCATTTTATTGAAGTGTGATTGACAGTGTTCTTACTTTTTATGTACTTACATTTTCCCATCTGTTTTTTTATGGCTTCTGCATTTCTTTGTTCCTAGAAAATCTTATACTTCCTTCAAGGTTTAAATGATACTTTTCTGTAGTTTCATTGGTATTTTAAAGTTTTGTTTTTTACCCCACGTGGACTAAATGTGTGCAGAGGATTGAGTTAAACATATATCAGTTCATAGCACATTTTAACATCCTTGATTGGTGTAAAATTCCTCTCTCATGCTTTTTGTTTTTATTTTTTTTCAATCTAGACCTTTAGACTACCAGAAACATTTTTTAAAAATCGCTTTATTGAGGTACAATTTATACACCATAAAATTTACCCATTTTACATTTACAGTGAAATGATTTTTAATAAACTTAGAACATTGTATAGCCATTAATGCAATCTAGTATTTTAAAATAAACTTTTCATTTTAGAATAGTTTTAGATTTACAGAAAAATTGCAAATAGAGTACAAAGAGTTCCCATACATGACCACATTCAGTTTCCCTGTTGTTAATATTTTACCATTAGTATGGTACATTTGTCACAACTAATATTGATATTATTAACTAAAGTCCATTCTTTATTCAAATTGAGAAGCTTATTTTATACTGTGATATGCGATAAGCTCTAACTTAATTTTGTTCCCAAATGACAAACCTGAATAATGCTGAAGTTTTATTTTCTGAAGCTTTACATTTTTGGTGAAAGTTGAGTCTTTTGATGACTTTTCCTTTTTTGAATGGATTTTGACTAGAACAATTATGTAAAAGGCTAAGTCATTTCCTTACAGTAGGTATATGATAAAATTTGTAGAGAATGGAGAAAATTGATGTTGAAGTAAAGTTTGCTTCTCTATCAATAGAAAGCATTTTCATTCACATGCCGAGATAGTGGGTGACAAAGCCAGGATTGGAACCCTAATTAAGCATTTCCATGCCAACAAGCTCTTAGAAAAAACCTCAGTGATTACCTGTTTTAAAATTATACTTCAGATACACAGAAATAGATTAATCCAGTTCTTGGTTTATGCCATTGTCATCTTTGGTCCATGTATAGCATTCTTGTTACATTTATTTGTTTTTTTTGTAATGAACACCCACAGATC
>NW_012155284.1:10865551-10871935 GCF_000956105.1 Propithecus coquereli | reverse complement strand
CACTCTTGCTCAGGCTGGTCTTGAACTCCTGACCTTGAGCGATCCTCCCGCCTCAGCCTCCCAGAGTGCTAGGATTATAGGCATGAGCCACCACGCCTGGCCTACCCTATATGTTTTTACTCTCTCATACACCTGCTTCTACCTGCCCTCAGAGATGACCTATCTTGAGTTTATTATACCTTGCTTTTTATTTTTTTTTATCTGTTTTTGAGACAGGGTCTTGCTCTGTTGCCCAGGCTACAGTGAATGGTGTCATCATAGCTCACTGAATCTCAAACTCCTGGGGTCAAGAGATCCTCCTACCTCAGCCTCCCCAGTAGCTGGGACTACAGGCACATGCCACCACACCTAGCTAATTTTTGTAATTTTTATAGAGTTGAGGTCTTGCTATGTTGCTCAGGCTGGTCTCGAACTCCTGGCCTGAAGTGATCCTCTCACCTTGGCCTCCCAAAGTGCTGGGATTACAGGTGGGAACCACTGTACTTGGTGTATACCTTTTAAAAAAAAATTTTAACCACATATATGTGTGCCTTGGCAATACACTGTTTTGTTTTATGTGTTTTTTAACTTTATAAAAAGTATCCCTGCATATAGTATCTTGGCACATGCCTTTCTTACTCAGCGTTAGGTAGTAAGATTCATCCATGTTGTTGTATGTAGCTGGAGACCGTAAATGTCACCATTGTCTGATCCTCTATTTTGTAACATTTCATAACAGTGTATGCAGTTTCCTGTTGATGGACTTTTGGATTATTAAGAGAGCATTAAAAATGCTATGAATATTCTTGAATCACCTACACTTGTGCAAATTTTGCTTGGGTATATACCTGAGTGGAACTCCTGGGGTATAGAGTTGGTGAATATACATCTCTATAAAGTAATGCCAGATTACTTTCCAAAGTTTACCCATTTATTATATAATCTCACCAGCAACTCTTGGTGTTGTTAGACTTCATACTATTTGCCAATCATACGTGTGTAAAAGTATATCACTGTTGTCTTTGTATCTTTTCTGAAAATGTTATCATGTTATTGGCCTAATGTATTTTCTCTTTTATCTTTTGGCAATTGTTGAGGTGGCAAAACTCTACCAGTTTCTCTGATACTCGTGATTCTTATAAGGTTTGATGGGGTAAAGGTCAACTTTTATGAGCCGTAGTTCTAAGGTAGTATAATCTATTGCATGATCATCAGTGTACTTTTCACAAATGGCTAACCCATTATGGATATGACAAGGCAAAGTGCCTTCTGCCCTTCAGTTTGGAAAGATGTGTTCCTTCCCTTTTCTGTTGTCTTGATTGTATGACAGAGGTGTTTTTCATTGCTGAGAATCAACTCATGGTTCCATTGTGGTAAGAGTAGATAACCTTAAATGCTCTTGTTCAGTGAACCTCCTTTCCCACTGTTGCTCTAGGTTAGTCTACTACACACAGGTCAGAAAACCAGACACTGCTGGGTTTGTGCATCACTTCAGGCAAAGGAGACCCTTCACTTTAGGTCTTTACCAGGCACAGTTGTTGGCAACATGGAGGAGAATTGTGTCTATCTATATCAGTGATTCTCAAATCTTTACAAACATCAGAATCACCTGGAGGGCTTGTGAAAACCCCTGGAATTTCTGATTCAGTAGAAATTCCACATTACCTGGGCAGGGCCTGAGCAGGTAATGTTGATGTAGCTCATCTGGGGACCATCCTTTAAGAACCACTGTTCCATAGATTCAAGTGACAACTGTTACGCTGGAAGCCCAGTTAGCATTTGAGTTAATGTATGCAGAAGGCCTTTTCTCCATCTTGGCATCCATGGAAAACAATAGTGTAGTACAACATCCTGGAGTAAACTGAAAGGGACCTGGAGCTGTGATGATGACTAGCTCACAGGTCCGAGGACTAAGACATTTCATGCTTTCTGGCACACCTGTTGAGGAACTCCGGTATGAGGGACATGTGTATTAAACTAACATAGAGTCTTCACCAGGATTTCCGTTTCTAGAACAAGGGCCTTGAAGGAAATAATTGATAAGGCTCACTCACTGAGTACAAGGTTTCTCTACCTCACCTCCTCCCATGGCCGTAATAATTCCTTGACTTCTAGGGAGGTCCAGAATTCATCTTTGCTGGTATATATTACTATTTCTTTGGGCAACGTGCAGATGGGTAGGGGACAGTGTGTTTGCTGAAACCTCATTGCTATCTGAGCAATGTAAATTAATCAGACTTGCTCAAACCTGGCCTGCAATCTCTTCATTTGTAGGGCTAGTAGATTTGGGAGCATCTGCCTTCAAGTGACCAAAGGTGGAGAGAAGTCTCAGAGAACTTTCCGGAGGCAATTTTGAAGCTTTTGTTGGGGGAGCATTTGCAGGTGTAAAATATCAGAAAACGGGAAAAACGAGTCAGACCACTTACTGCTGAGAACCTGTAGTACAGGGCATATGGCCGGTGAAGCAGGTTGTAACCGTGGAGATGATCCTTGAGATTAAGATGCTCCTCCCTCCCATGCCTGACGTATTTTGCCACTTTAATTACTAAGCAGGAAAGGTCCTTCTGTTTCCCTATTGAATGAAAGGTGTTCCTATACTCTAACCTCAACAAAGGCAGCTGGTGACTGAAGCACATATTCATAATAATTTTGTGTCAAAAGCTGCTCTTTTTTTTCTCTATGTTTCTTTTCTTTTTTACCTAATCAGCATAGAAAAAAAGCTGCTCTTAACAAAGTTAAACTAATAGGCAAATAAAACTCTTCAAAATGGTTTCACATCCTATCTCATTAGGGTGTGGTGGGCAGTTTAAGGCAATGATAATAGTTTCCTTTGTTATAGAGAATAGTCAAAATACCCGGCCAAGATGGGTACCTCAAGCCATGTTTGACTCATTGAGGAGGCAGTGTGTTATGTCAGAAGGAGGAGCTAGGTGGACTAGGAGTCACAGCTCTCCTGTGGTGCTTCTCTTCCTGTGCGACCTTGAGCAACTTAATTTAACCTTAGAGGCTCAATTGCCTCATCTGATAGTGGAGATAGTCATGTCTCTCTAGGTGGTGGCGAGGAAGAAATGAACAAGGTCAGGTTTTGCCTGGCACGTGATAGATACTCAAAAGGGAAATTTTCCTTTTCTCCTTCGAGGTAGATAACTTTTGTCTCATTGCTAGATCAGCTGGATGCAGGTCTATTCTGATACTAGCGAACTAGGCAGGGTGAAGCAAGAAATGGGGAGTGACTATCATTGCAACTTTTTCCTTTTAACTAATTCCAAATGAAATATGAAATTGATTTATGTGGAGATAAGTGTTTTCCCTAAACATTGTTTTAGGGGAGAGAAGATTTTCTTTCAAAGTGACCTAAAACATTCTTGGCCTTTTTATTCCCTGTTTGACTTCAGGGACTCAGGGTGGGAAAGGTGGGACCAACATGATGGAGTAGACCCTTCTTGGTCCCAGGCGAGGAAGGCAATAATGACAGGTATTTGGAGGAGAGCACCTGAGCTGCTCTAAAGGTGTCTGCCCTCTGTGTTCTCCTTTTGGCCTCCCACAGGGGTTTAGGATATTTTCATTAACTCTCCTGGGAGTGTTAGATGTTATTTGTTTCAAAGATTTTTTTTTTCACAAGTGACATAATCAGAACACTTCTAATGAGTACAATTAAACTTTGAATAAAAATTTGTCCTCGTCTTAATTACCTTTTGTGAAGATCTTTTGAAATCATTTATTTCATTTTCATATTTCAGCAACACTTAAGTTCTTTTTTGATAGTAATACGAATCTCGGTAAAACTTCCCTGTGTATCCCATAAATTAATGATTAATATTCCTTAAACATGGTCTGGGCGAGTGCTTGTCCTTTTTGAATTTAATCTCAAGAGTGAGTCTGAGTCACTCTTTGCTTAGTTAGGTGTATTTTCTCCCCCAGAGCCTCTGCTGTATTGTGTCTTTCCCTTTATGGAGTCTAAATGGGGGGAGGGGACACTAGGACCAGGAACTCCTTAGGCAGATCCTAGTAGAGAGAAGCCAGCTGGGCTCTGCTGTGTGGATTTCCACTCGCCGGGGAGCCCTTCCCCACTTGAATCCCTTCCACGCTCTTGACCCTGGGGTAGGAGTGTTGGATCAGCCCTCCAGGCCTGAGGCTGGTCTCTGCTGCAGAGCAGCAGTTCCAGCATTTGATTTGGGGAATGATTGACTCTCAAATTTTTCTTTTCCCTAAGGGCTTAGTTTAAGACAAATCTGTTTTAGTTTGTGTTTTCATCCTGCTTTCTTCTGCCCTAATTTCTTAGAGCTATTCTAAAGTTACTTAATGGAAAATTGTTCACCCCTTGCTCTTTAGAATTATGCCCAGTTGTTTTTCTCTGGTTCTAAATTTTTAAAAGCTGGGTGTGGTGGTGTAGGCCTATAGTCCCAACTACTGGGAGGATTGTTTAAGCCCAGGAATTCGAGTCCAGCCTGGGCAACAGCCTTATCTCTTAAAAAAAAAAAAAAATTTACTGTGTTAATACTAAAATGATCTGCCTGCCTTTTTACAGACTCGTTGTAGTCCTTTACAAGGATTCCTTATATTCTAGTCAGTAGAATTACTAATACCTAGTCATTCCTCATTGCCCTCCCCTTCTACTGCCCACTGTTCTTCAGAAGCAGCAGGTACTGGGTTTATACTCACTTCGCATTGGTACCGGGAAGTGGGCTAGAGAAAAAGTACTATTTTAGCTTTTTGGGGGGATAAAGTGAAGGATAAAGAAGAAAAAAATGACCTTACACCTTGTTTTACAAATATTTTGCCCATGCCTCTAGATTCTTAATCTCTTTTTGAGGACGAAGCTTGCTGCATATTCATCTCTGAGTCTGGCATCACAGCTGGCTATGGATTTTTTTTTTTTTTTATATGTAGCACTTCGTGAATTTGGGCACCAGCCTTGTACGGGCGCCATGCTAATCTTCTCTGTATTGTTCCAGTTTTAGTGTATGTGCTGCCAAAGTGAGTGCTGCCTTGGAATTTTTTATGCATATGTATTGAAAAGGTTTAATCAAATGTATCTGTGCTGGAGGGTGGAGTCAGTGGTCAAGCTAGTCCAGTTCTGCTGACACTAAGATAAAGGTCAGCTCAGAGGGCTCATTGATTAGATATTGGGTCTGCACAGCCTGGGCACAGAACAGTAATCAGTGATGTTGTAGGCAGCAAACTCTTCTTGCCTTCTGATTTGTGCCAGGCACTGTGCAGGGCTTTGGAGACGCAAAGAGGAAAGTAGGAGGCTGCCCATCTTACCATTAGCTAGGTCGAGGTCCTTGGGACAGTTGTTTAACTTCCTGAGTCACAGCTTCAGCTTCCTTATTTCTAAAAAAAGAATAATATTTACCTATAAAGTTGTGCCTTCTAAATGATCTGTCAGTTCAGTATTTGGCTCATTGTAAGTAGTCAGACAGTGGTGGCTTAAGACCAGCCCACTGTCTGCTGGTGTTCGGGATGGGTGAAGAAGCAATTGTTTGGCAATGCATAAGTGCTCTGGTAGGAAGTTTGTATGCACTGGTGTGGGGAGGTAGGAGGACAGGGTGGTGCCTTACCCAGGAATGATTCGTATGAAAGACTTTTAGGAGATGGTGGCACTTTAGCCAAGATTTGAAGCCCAGTGAAGAATCAGCTGGAGGGGAAGGGCATGCTCAGCTGTAAGAAGTCTCTAAAAGGACACCCAGGCTCTGCTAAAGTTTATGCTGGGGGGTGGGGATGACCTGGAGAAGTGTAAAATGGGTTTTTAAAATAAGAAGAGGAAGTCTTTAAATTCTGTTGAGATCTCTGGAATAAGAATAGGCCTTTGGTTTGGTGGAGCATTTGCCCGTTGCTCTGTGAAGCTTGGCAACTTCTGTTGTGAGCTTTTGTTGTAAGGAATTCTGTGGGAACCAGGAATGGTTCCCACCCAGTCCCCCCTGTGGTGGGATCTAAGCACACTCCGTGGCAACCCACCCACTGGTTTGGCAGTTGCCGCCAAATTCCACTTTCTGAGGGAAATGATTCCATTCCTTTCTGACTCTGAATGTTAAACAACCAAGAATATCTCTGTGTACTTTGAGAGGCAGGTAAATATTTTTTGGTATGTAATACTGCAATGTGATAGTCAAGAGTGTGTGTCATATTTTAATGCTACTACGAATGGAAAACTGAAGATGTAAAGTGTGTGTATTGCAGGGAGATAGACTCTGTTGATGTAAAACCCAATTGCAAGGCTTTATAACAGAAAAATAATCCAATTAAAAGTCTTCTGTCACCTGCAAATTCTTTTAAACATTTTTTGATAAGATCCAGTGGCCTTAATTCCAGAATCCAGCATCTTCTGAGATTTTACTGTGTTTAAAAGGCACTGTGGGCCGGGCGCGGTGGCTCACGCCTGTAATCCTAGCACTCTGGGAGGCC
>NW_012155284.1:10861610-10863481 GCF_000956105.1 Propithecus coquereli | reverse complement strand
CCAGGGGTAGTGCCTGGACAGCAACTTTAGCATTACCTGAGAGCTTATTAGAAATGAAAATTCTAGAACCAGACCTAGCGTGGATTAAATGAGACTAGTCTTCCTAATGTGGGAATGAGATAAAATGAGACTGGTCTTCCTAATGTGGGGGTGGGGTGGGACAATCACCGTAGATAATTATCCCATCTAAAAACATTATTAGGGTGATTTTCGGGTAATCAGATTTTTCCTTCTTGGTAACACATTCTTGTCTTATTGAACTAACAGTAGCACTGTTCATGTGTTTGTAGAAATAATGATTTGACTCTTAACCTGAAATGATTACCTTTTTATTAGTAGTGTTAATAGTATTTAATGAGCCAAATAAATATTAGATAATTTATATAATTTAAAAAAATTTCTTCCCTCTGTAAATTGCAGGATAAATAATAACTATGTCTCTTGGGGCTTTTTTATAGGTTAAAAATGTGTCTGCAGGCACACAAGACATGCCCCCACCTCCCTCTGACTATGCAGAGAGAATTGACGGTTCCCTGCTATACTCTTCCAATGGCAAAGTGAACGACAAGCGATCTTATCCAGAGTCTTCCTATAAATCCACACCGTAAGTAGCATCTCTTAGTTTGGCAGACTGAGTCAAAAAATGAATATTTGCACATGTTTAAAACCAGTTGTTTTGTGCCATTTTTCTTTAAAATGTCCAATAGTGCCCACAAAAGCTGGAGACTGATCTTTGTGCTATGAAGGCCTAGGGCTCCTTGGAAGACCAGGATGAGAAGGGTGGGGTCCTCTTTCCCTTCTAAGTTGAAAATACTTCTTTCACTGCTTACTTGAAAGGCTGGGTTGGGTTCTGTCCCTCTAGGAAATGTGGTTCTGCAGGCTCCTTCCTGTTTGTGGTTTTGAAGTTTAGGTGAGGATGAAAGGAAGTTACTGAGCAGATGTCAGTGCTGTGCTCAATCTCCCCTTTTGCTATTATTATTAGATCTCATGAATAGAAGGGAGAGATTGCACATCGATCAACCCTATCCACATACATTTCTACTAAACTAGAAGACTTCATTTGAATTCAGGAATTCTGGTATCTCATTTGCTGTGCTAGGTCCTCAGGGAGTGTTTGCCCTAGGGTAGGTGAGTTACTGAAATGGTATCACTGTGGTAGAAACATTTACCCTAAAGCCCAATTCTAATTCAACCTAACGACTAGTGATGAGAGAAGGATGTTGGAGATATTGTTATGGACTTTGATGTCATTTTTGCCTAAGGATGATAAATTAGTGTTCCTATGCATACAGTCCGTGTGTCGCTTAATGATGGGGATATATTCTGAGAAATGAGTCATTAGGCAATTTTGTCCTTGTTGAACATCATAGATGGTCCTTACACAAACCCAGATGGTATAGCCTACTATACACCTAGCCTATATGATACAGCCTGTTGCTCCTAGGCTATAAACTTGTACAGCACGTGACTGTACTGAATACCATAGGCAGTTGTAACACAGTGGTCAGTATTTGTGTATCTAAACATATCTAAACACAGAAAAGGTACAGTAAAAATATGGTATAAAAGATAAGAAATGGTACAACCTGTGTAGGGCACTTAACCACGAATAGAGCTTGCAGAACTGGAAGTTGCTTTGGATGAGTGAGTGAGTGATGCGTGGATGTGAAGGCCTAGACATTAATGGACACTACTGTAGACGCTATACACACTGTACACTTAGATTACACTAAATTTATAAAACATTTCTTTTGTTCTTCAGCAATAAATTAACTTTAGCTTGCTGTAACTTTAACTTTTTAACTCTTGTAATAACACTTAGCTTAAAACACAAACACATTGTGTAATTGTACAGAAATTTTTTTTTTTTT
>NW_012155284.1:10859334-10861089 GCF_000956105.1 Propithecus coquereli | reverse complement strand
GTGACTGCATGACTGTAATTCTAGAACTCCAAATTCCTTTGGAGACCAAAAAACCCCCATAAAACCTCCTTTCAGTTAGTTTCAGTGTTCTAAGTTAAAGGTGTATCTACAGGAAAGCTTTTTTTGTTATTTGAAAGTTTTATCCCCAACCCTCCACTCCCATTTGGTGGGTCAAGTTGTATAGAGATCCACTCTAAGTGCACAGCAGTTTGGGCCTGGAAACCCATAGTATGGCACCGGCAGCTGACTTAATTATGGAGTTAGTTTGAAGACAACAGGCTTTATTCTTACTGTGGAATGGAATTTGGAGGAAGACTGGTGGTCTGCCTTACCCCCCCGCCACATACATTTTGTTTTGTTTGGTCTTCAGAATCAACCTTGCTGTTGATTTCAGTTGTGAATGATTTGGAGAAAGCTCATTTTCTCTTTTGTCCTTTCTTCTCTTTGGATTTTGACAAAAACCAAAGCACTTGAGGCTGTTAGGGACAAAGGCTGTTAGGACCAAGGAGGCATACAATCCTTCTAAAAGATTTGCAGGACTTTCATACACACAAAATAAATATCCATGCTGCATCTCGTGACCAGCTGTGCCTCTGAATTGTAAGGCCTGTGTGGTTACACAGCATTCCCAGGTGTTGTCCCTTTTCATGAAAACCAAGATAGTTTGACAAATTCATTTGGAACGATTTAAAAATCTTAACTTATTCTTAAGTAATAATCTTATTCTCAAGTAATAATCTTATTCTCAAAACCAGTGCATTCATATAGTGTAAAATTTAAAAGGGACAAAATGTACCAGGTACCTACTTCCTCTACCCAGAAGCAGCTAATGTCACCAATTTCTTTTCTGTCCCTCCAGAGACTCTAAAAAATTCATTTGGAACGATTTAAAAATCTTAACTTATTCTTAAGTAATAATCTTATTCTCAAGTAATAATCTTATTCTCAAAACTAGTGCATTCATATAGTGTAAAATTTAAAAGGGACAAAATGTACCAGGTACCTAGTTCCTCTACCCAGAAGCAGCTAATGTCACCAATTTCTTTTCTGTCCCTCCAGAGACTCTAAAAAATTAATATGCTGGCCAAAAGTACATATTGGTTTTTATTTTCCTTAAAATACTAGCATTCTAAATGCATCGTTAGCAATATATCTTGGAGATTGTCCATATCAGTATACAAAGAGTTTACTGGTTCTGTTTTATAGCTGCATAATATTCTATCAAATGGATATACTATAATTTATTGTATCAATCCCATATTGATGTACACTTTGCCCCAGTTTTTGTTCTTACAGACTGAATAACCTTACACATTTATCGCTTTGCACATATGTGAATGTATTTGGAGGATAAATACTATTAGCAGAATTGCTGGGCTAAAGGAAATGTGCATTTTTTCATTTTGATAAATGTAGTAAAATTGTATTCCATAAAGACTGTACCAGTTTATACTCCCAACCTATACCCAGAACTTTTTTTGAAGGTCTCTAGAAAATGCAAATATGATGCTTAATTTTAGAACCCAGATGAAGAAGAGGATGGGAATGGTACTGAGAGATATGAATGTAACAATATCTGCCACAGAGCCTGGTAATGATAGAAGGATTTTACAGCCTCTGGGGAATAATAGAAATTGTCAAGCGGTATTCATAGCAGATATACTGAATGCTATGGAGGATTTAGAGGACATCCCCTTGGATGTCAGTAAGAACATACAAGTCATAACCTGTCTTTCCTAAGACTTTCTTGAAGGT
>NW_012155284.1:10857692-10859284 GCF_000956105.1 Propithecus coquereli | reverse complement strand
ACATACTGGTTTTTATTTTCCTTAAAATACTAGCATTCTAAATGCATCGTTAGCAATATATCTTGGAGATTGTCCATATCAGTATACAAAGAGTTTACTGGTTCTGTTTTATAGCTGCATAATATTCTATCAAATGGATATACTATAATTTATTGTATCAATCCCATATTGATGTACACTTTGCCCCAGTTTTTGTTCTTACAGACTGAATAACCTTACACATTTATCGCTTTGCACATATGTGAATGTATTTGGAGGATAAATACTATTAGCAGAATTGCTGGGCTAAAGGAAATGTGCATTTTTTCATTTTGATAAATGTAGTAAAATTGTATTCCATAAAGACTGTACCAGTTTATACTCCCAACCTATACCCAGAACTTTTTTTGAAGGTCTCTAGAAAATGCAAATATGATGCTTAATTTTAGAACCCAGATGAAGAAGAGGATGGGAATGGTACTGAGAGATATGAATGTAACAATATCTGCCACAGAGCCTGGTAATGATAGAAGGATTTTACAGCCTCTGGGGAATAATAGAAATTGTCAAGCGGTATTCATAGCAGATATACTGAATGCTATGGAGGATTTAGAGGACATCCCCTTGGATGTCAGTAAGAACATACAAGTCATAACCTGTCTTTCCTAAGACTTTCTTGAAGGTGCTTAGTAACCTATGAGCTCCTCTCTTCGTTGCTGCTGAATTGGGTAGAGTAGGAATTAGATGGAGAACAGTGTGTCTAAAAGTCTATGTTAAGGATGGGATAACTCAATATTAAGATTTTTTCCTCCCAAAGCATAACATACATTTAGTAAAAAGAGCAGTAATCTTTAATATATAGCTTGATGAGTTTTCATGTATGTGACCACTTATGAACCCCCACCACACCAAGATATAGATGTTTCAAGCACTCCAAAAGGCCCCCCCAATGTGCCATTTCTCCACCATACCCACCCCCCAACCCCACCCTGAGGTAAACCCTATTTTGATGTCTGTCACCACCTATTAGTTTAGCCTGTTACTGGACTTTATAGAAAATGGAATCATATGCTGATTACTCTCATGTCTGTCTCCTTTTGCTTACCATAATGTCCTATACCTTAGAATTTCAAGCAGTCTGCTAATTAGAATTAATCCTGCATCAGGGGACAGCAGAATTTAGCTGAAGATGGTTGCCTCTCCACCCTTACTAAGTGAGTTTGGGAGAGCCCTATTAGGTATACTCCCTACTATCCTGTCCATACTCAGGGTGAATTAACCTTTATAAATCAAGGAAGTTGAATGTTGCCACAATGCAGAGCTTTCAAGGCAGGCTGACTCCTTACAGTGCCAAATGAGAACCATTGTTTGGTAGCAGTTGGCTGGTAGGATGGTCTGTTAGGACTTTTATCCAAGTTATAGCAATCATAGAAACCCAATTTAAACTAGCTTAAGCAAAAAGAGGAATTTACTGGTTCACATAAGGCCCTAGACTGCATCTGGCTTTAGGCATGGCATTATGTAGGGACTCAGAACATAGCAGGGTTCTTGCATGCTCTGTCTTATCTGTTGGTATGTTGGCTTTACTCTTGGGATAGCTTCTTTTTTTTTTT
>NW_012155284.1:10852248-10856362 GCF_000956105.1 Propithecus coquereli | reverse complement strand
AAATTTCTTTTGCCCATTAGCTTCCTCTCTCTCAGGCCTCTACTCCTCAAACAGATCCACTGCATTCTAAAGGTTTTGTTTTGCTACCTCAAAGCAAGAAGCATAGTACCCGGCAGTTTTGGCAGAGTATCTAGGAACTTGTTAATCATTGACTCATGGTGAAAGTCACATTTTCCCTCCATTACAAGTAGTGTTAACATAGCACACAAAGCCATATTACCTGAATACATTTTGCAAGTAGAAATAAATACCATCACTACCCCAACTACACACGTACTTTAGGGGGTGTACAAGAAATGTAGTGTAATTAGAAATCTAAGACTCTGACAACAGAATCAAGTGGCTCTGAATCACCTAGAAAACAGAGTAATCTGGTGGATGAAGTTCAAGATTATAGTATCTGTAAATTGACAACAATTAAGTAAAAGGCTTCAGACATTTTTAACAGTTGATTTGAATAGCAAGGCTGATACTTAGAAAGTCTCGGGCTCTTTCTCTGGTCTTTTCATTTCTGTTCCTGCCCTTCTACTACAGAGGAAAGTGAAACTTTGTATTTCTGTTACTCAGAAGTATAATAGTTTATACTTGCCACTGCTCTTGGTATTTTATTACTGTGTTGGGCTTTGTTTTCATACTTGTGGCAGGAACATTACACGCAATTTAAAATCAGATGTAATGTTAAAGAATAGCATTAGAAAAAAATTAGTACAGTGGTAATTCTTGCGTTCATTCTATGTGGTTTCAAGATTAACAGCAATTTTAAAAAGCATCCTAAACTCTTTAATTCATTACAATATAAAGCTTTTTAACTTTTTAATTTAGATTTTAGTTTTTCAAGATTTTGTCTTGAAAAGAGAATTGATATATGGCAGTATAAAAGTACTATTACAAAGAGCTTATCTCTGAGAGTCAGCTTCTAAAAGTAGATCTGTATGTTCATTCTTCCCCACGCAGCATTCCTTGGAACTGGAAGAACCTGTAGAAAAGAATCATGATCATTATTTCCTGACCGCCTTTTGTAGAGTAAGTCCCTGGCACAGGTCAGGTAAACACCTCTTAGTTAGGTCAGCCTGAACTTCCTAAGGTGAAATCTGAGATCCATTTTACTTAGAAGGTTTAAATATGGGTCCCTCTTAAATCGGACCCTGAAGCTACTCATGTTTCAGGATTCTGAGCTGCTGCCAAATTGAATGCAGGAAACTAGGCATCTGCTCTGTGTTGAGCATATAAAGTCCTGGAGTGAGTGCGCCTGTGTGTAAATGTCTCTTGGTGTTTAGTATTGTTGCTGTTTGTGGTTACACTGTACTGGCAAGGGGTTGTAGTGTACCCAGTGGTCACTGAACAATGACACCTGTTTTTATCAGGGTGCCTGAGGTGGTTCAGGAGCTTCCACTGACTTCACCTCTGGATGACTTCAGGCAGCCTCGTTACAGCAGCAGTGGTAACTTTGAGACACCTTCAAAAAGGGCCCCCACGAAGGGAAGAGCAGGAAAGTCAAAGAGAATGGAGCAGGACCACTACGAAACAGACTACACGACTGGCGGCGAGTCCTGTGATGAGCTGGAGGAGGACTGGATCAGGTACCAGGCCGACTCTCTTCTGCCTGGAGCCACTTGCACCTTCTGATTATTAAGGCGGGGCCAACCAGGTTTTGGAGTTGTCGCCTCCTAAACTGGAGTCAATGGTATAATTTCATTCTTTGTCAGCTAGGACTGGAGACAGTTTTTTGTGCTGTGTTGGTTTTCTCCTTAGTACCCTTTCATAATAAATATTGAAGTGGTGGGAATATGTTTGGCAGTAACCAGCTCTTTCAGCTTTCCACAACATGGCTAATGAACTTCACCATGTTCTTAAATTCACCCAAGAAAGATTTTTCAAATAAATAAAAGTATAGAGGAACTTTGTTTTACTGATTGTAAAATTCCCAGACCAGTGCTGTGGCTTTCTTTTGGCGATAACTTTTAAGTTAAGCTTTCATAAGAGCAGATTTTCTTTTAAAGTTTAATCCAGAGAACTTTGGCAAACAGTTTTGTAAACAATTGAAGTAACAATTTCGTGTTCAGGCTAAGGCTGTGTTCTTGTCCACCATCACCAAATTTACTTGCATGTGATGTGTACCTGTTTTAAGCCCAAGTATTCTGAGAACTAGGACACACATCAGAAATAGTTGTGGTGTGAATGGTGTTAGGGATGGGTGGGGCATGGATAGCTTGAAATCCCCTGTTCACTGATGAATCTGATACTTCATCTTCCTCTCTGTCCCCAGGGGTTTTTGGCCTGGTTCAGCCGCATATCTATAAAATAGTTGCCTGACTTGTATCATGGAAGATTTAACTGAAAACTATCAGAAATCCTGAATTCTTATAACCCTTTTGATCAAATCTCTTTAATTTCTCTCCTCTGTAAATTGAAGATAGATACAAAATTTGACATTTCATATTGCTATAAAGCTCCTTAGTTTTGTGAAAGAGTTCAGAGTATTTTCTCAGTGGATTTACAGGTTAATAGCATCATCTTCCTATGTAAGGAATAGGAACTGAAAGATCCAAGTGATACAGAATTTCAGTTTTTCTTCTTCATACTTTGATGAATTGCCAGATTATTTTTACAGTGAGCTCATGTAATGTCTACTTTTATAATGAAAGAACAAAATAAGCTATTTCCACTCAGGAAAAACAAGACCAAAAAATAAATAAAGAAGCCAATTTGAAAAGTGTGGGTGTTAGCAGGAAACAGCCACTTCCAGTCAGCTGCTCTACCACTGCAGTGATCAAAACAGGCTTTGTGTTCCAGAATTCCAGTTTTAAGACTTTAAACATAATTCATCCATTATCATGTGGTATGGTGTATTGAGAATAAATGAGCACCTATGACTTGAACCTTAAGTTTCAGAAATGATTTTCAACTTCATTTCTAAAAATTATATAGGCATAATTTTTTAATAATGAGCAGTAGGATATAGAGTATAATCATTCTTAATAGAAATTATTCGTATCCTACCTCCCTCTGCCCATAAGATACAAAAAGAAATCAGGTGAATGTCATTCTCCACACCCCACCAGTTTTATTATCTTTGTGGAAGAAATGCTGGATTTTATGTCAGTGTTTATGTAGTCATTTTCCCTCTCAATTTTTAGGGAATATCCACCTATCACTTCAGATCAAGAAAGACAACTCTACAAGAGAGATTTTGACACTGGCCTGCAGGAATACAAGAGCTTACAAGCAGAACTTGATGAGGTCAATAAAGAACTCTCTCGACTGGATAAAGAATTGGATGACTATAGAGAAGAAAGTGAAGAGTATATGGTAAATTCAAACCTGCTATTTGTTTATTATATAGAATTTGATGCTAATCTATGGAGACACAGCATCCTTTATACTGTACTATTATACTTGATAAAAATTTAGCTAGTAATTATCGAACTAATTTCATTGAAGAATAGTTCAAATTTGTTTTTCTGAGACAAACTCTCACTGTGTCACCTAGACTGGAGTTTAGTGACGTGATCATAGCTCACTGCAACCTCCAACTCCTGGGTTCAAGCAATCCTCCTGTTTCATTCTCTAGAATAGCAAGCACTGCAGATGCATGTCATCACACCTGGCTAAATTTTTAAAATTTTTTGTAAAGATGGGGTCTCTTCAGCCTCCCAAAGTACTGAGATTACAGGCATGAACCACTGTGCCTATTGGCACAGTGTGAAATTGGGTTTTGGATGAAAGTCTTTCCAAATTGAAGAATGTACAAATGTACTTAAATATTACAAAGCAATATTCTATGTATATCTATCCCTTCCTATTTAAAAGAAAACAGCTATATTACTTTTCCTATTGCAATTCATCGTTTCTGCAAAAAACCTCAAACAATACAGAATTGTATACAGAAAAATGAATCACTTTAAATTCTACCACCAAAAAAATCCTTGTCACCAAAATATTAGTTGTTAAAACATCTTTCCATACAGGAGTATACATACCTAGGCACACACAATCTTTAGTAAAGAAGCATCTTATTTATATGTTTTACTTATATCCTTCCTACTTTTTAGATTAAGAGCAGTTTATGATTATCTTTGTTTTTTTTTTTTTTTTTGAGGCAGAGTCTTGCTCT
>NW_012155284.1:10843207-10852123 GCF_000956105.1 Propithecus coquereli | reverse complement strand
GAGTAGCTGGGACTACAAGCATATGTCACCACACCTGGCTAATTTTTTCTATTTTTAGTTGCCCTGCTAATTTCTTTCTATTTTCAGTAGAGATGGGGGTCTTTCTCTTGCTCAGGCTGGTCTTGAACTCCTGACCTTGGGCAATCCTCCCGCCTCGGCCTCCCAGAGTGTTAGGATTACAGGAGTGAGCCACCATGCCTGGCCTTATGATTATCTTTTTTTTCCCTTGATCTCCTGGCTGAGGTAGAGTTTGTCCATGTAAAATTACTCTTTTTTTCTAATTTCTTTCTTTCCATACTGTATTTTGTATATGTACTGAAATTTTTATGGTTACACCACCATTTACAGGGAGATTAGTCCCTTCTTCCCATTTTCTTATTTGTTTCTTCATTTATTTTATCAATCATTTGTGTAAGCACAGACTCATAGATATCTATTTTATACTGTGAGTTATAGTCCAATGCTATTTTAGTGGCTCTAATTGTTCTAGCTTGGTGACTGGGAACTCTTTCAGTTGCTTCCTATGCCCCTTTGACATACTCTCCCTCGTCATGGTGGGAGTTTTTCTTTTTCTTCTTTTTTTTTTTTTTTAAATACTTTCTGGCACTGCTTATTTCTGACTCTTTTTACTGAATAATAATTTATGGTTATTGTTTCATATCAGTAATAAAGATCTACTTAAAAATTTAATATATAAAACTAGCTACACAATTTTCAGTTTTATGGTTGTATCATAGTTTACTTAAGAGTCACCCTCTGTGGATAGATATTTAAGTATGTCCTCCCTCAACTCCAGTAGTACCTGTAACACACTAGTGAGCCTTTCCATTTTTTGGCACTCTTGTCTGCTTATCTAGCTGGAACAAATTCCAGAATGTGAAATTGCTGGGTCATAGGGTGTGTACATAAACCTTTTTTGCAGAATTGCCCTATAGAAAGATTATACCAACTGCATTCCCCCTGGTAATGCATTAGAGGTCTCTTTTGACGCACATCCACTCATACCTGAAAAATTACTGCCTCATGTCTTAGATATTAATAATTCAACTTTTTCATGACTTCATGTTTATTGGAACTTCATATTTTATTAAATATGCTGCCATTTTTCAATTGAGGTGATGCGCTTTTCAGTTTTACAGAAGATTTTTAAATATATTTAATTGATGATTCGTGATTATACTTTAGTTGATTAAATTGATAGATATTCAGAAATATGAAAACTTATTTACTGATTGAGAGGGTCATGAAGCAGTTGTGCTTTTGCAAGCTGCCACTTCTAGCCAACTGGGAGGGTTGTGGATGGGGCAACATCAGGGGTGGGGATTAGAAGGGGAGCTGGCTGGGCTGAGCCTTGGAGGGTCAGAGCCGTGAAGGTGCTCCCAGTGCAGCAGAAAGCATAGGAGAAGTCTCCTGAGGCCTGTGCTAGATCCTTGGCCTGGGCCAGGGGTCTTAGCCCATGGCCCCTCATTGTCTGAGTGGTTGGCCCCAGGTTGGATTTCAGGGAACTGATGGGCCAGCATGAGGACCTCTGGGAATTCCATGGGAGTCCCTTAGAGCCAGTGCTCCCACCTCCACCTCTTCCCTGGCAGCACCAGGCCCAAACTGCAGGGTTGTCCCCCAGCCTCCTTTCTCTCACCTGCCACACCCAGTTCCTGAGCAAGCCCTGGTGGTCCCAAGGCCAACATCACACTGAATGCAGTCCCTTGTCACCACCCTCCTGGCTCCCAGTGACCTCATCCCAGATCCTACTCACACATCCCTGCTGCCCTCCTGGGTGGTCAGGAGGATCCCTACTAAGACCGAGGTCCAGTCCTCTGTCAATGTTTATGGGTGTGTCTGGGACCATGACAAGCACATAGAAGTAAGTGGGGACCAAAAGCCAGTGTTTTACCGGTGGGGGTGGGGGCGGAGGTTGGGGCGGGATTCCCAGGGACTGAGCCTCCTGACTACAGCCCAGATCTGTAGTGTTTGCAGGTTTCTCTGTTGTAAATACTTGCCCCAGGGCTGACTTTAATGAAGCTAAATTCCTGAATGTTAGCAGTGCTGGATCCTCTGCTGCACAGCACTGCAGGGATGTGGGGTGACAGAGCTCCAGGGGGAGGCGGTGGCCAGTGCAAAGGCCCTAAGGGTGGACCCTGGCTGACCCTGGACCTGACCTCCTGCAGGCTAGCTCCAAGCTCCTAGAAGTCCCTGAGGAGAAAGACCTGGAGCCACCCACCCAGAAGGGCTGATGCCGTCCTAACTGGTTTTCAGTTTTGAAGTATTTGCATCTTTATGTAGTTTGGTTTATGTATGGTTTTCTTTTATAGTTTCTTTCTGGTGTTATCGTAAACCTTTCTTAATTTAGTAAACATTTATTGATCACTCATTGTTCCTTGTTAATGTGGAAGTAGGGGGGTTAGAAAGTAGGAAGTAGGGGGTTAGAAAGAAAAGTAAAATCCTTTCCCCACCCTCAAAGAGCTCATATTCGAAGAGAGAAATTGACATCTAAACAACTTAGACAATGTGATTCATGCTGTATTCACATTATGTGTAGAAAACACTATAACTGTTAGGGTGGGAATTTGTAAGCAGGTGGAGAAAGACTTCTCAACACAAAGATTAAGATAGAAGTAAAAAGTTTATTTTACTTTCTCAGAGAAAGAGAGAGAGAGAGGCGGGTAGAGAGAATGTGAAGAAGATAGAAAGAGAGAAGGGAAAGAGGAAAACACAAAGAGGAGGGAGAGGGTATGGCACATGAAAGAAAGAGAAGGGGAAGTCCCCCCCCCCCCCCAACAAGCAGGCCAGGATTTTTATGGGGACGCAGAGAAAGGAAACCTTTTTTTTCCTTTCTGTGAGGCGGGAGCTGTAGCCAGAGCTCTCACTCCTGTTGTCAGTTTAGGGCTCTTCAAGGCTGTGAAAAAGGAACTCCTAGAGACAATGAGTTGAGCGCCCCCACCATGGTTAATCAAAGAAAATGAAGGGGGCACTTGTGCTGTGAGTTTTCTCTTCAAAGGGGCAATTATGTGCTGTGAGTTTTTTCTTTCTGTTACATAGTTTATCAGCAAGGCTGCCTTTCACTGACTGCCAGAGAAGGAATAGTTTGCCTTAGGCCTGGAGAGTTGAAGGGAAGCATCTCTGAGGCGTAACCAGACAGAAGGGTGGGGGAGGTACGTGACTACAGCCATAAGGAAAACATGATAGAAATCTTGAAGCAGTCATGGGACTAATTTTTTGAAGGAATTGCTAATGGGAAGCACTGAGACAGGAGAGGCAGGAAACTAGATCAGTAGAGAAGTTAAAGCTGAGCTCAGACCAGGCTTGTAGTGGGATATAACCTGATCAGAGCTGTGCTTTGCAGAGGTATTTCTGGGGTCAGTGTAGCCCAGGGACTGGCATGGGGCAGAGATGGGAAGCAGCGGAACAGTCCCTGCCTCTGTGGACAGAACACTAGAGGGGCAGTATCATAAATGTCTCTTCCCTGGATTCCTTCAGGCGTCCTGCTGACCAGAAGAGTTTCAAGAGCTTTAAGGCTTCTTTATTTAATTGCCTATGTTTTTGTTCAAAGCTGTTACTTTTAGCTCCAAAGGATAACATCAGGAATGTTACTCTTAGAAGAGAGAATGCCCGAGTAAACATATTCCCTTGTGTTTCTCATTCATAGGCTGCTGCTGATGAATACAACAGACTGAAGCAAGTTAAGGGAGTAAGTATCTGGGATTGTAAGACTCTTTTAGTAAGAACTTTTCTATTGTGATTTTCATTTAACCTTTAGAATGACTATGTATACCTTGTTACATGTGCACTGATAATAGACCTTTAATTTTGAGATGAAAACTAACAAAAGTAAGAACCTTAATTTCAATTGTTTGAAGCTACAATGGATACTGACTTTTTAAAGCTATTTTTTTTGGTAATCCAAAGTGTGTTGATTGGGTTGGTTTCCCATTCACATTCATCTTGGCTCAGGTGCTTTTAGTGCTGCTTCCTCCTGGAGGAGCATCCTTCCCTGAGCGGTACTTTTCTTTCTTGGGGCTACCTAAAGGCTTGTGCGTGGCCGAGTCGTAGCTGCCTGGGGGTTTCACATCCATGAAGCAGGAATTGGGGCTGTGTACCAGGAGTACTTTTTTGTGTTTCTTCTTCTCCTCTTCTGGAGAGGGATAAAGGAGACACTTTGTGAGAGGCATGATCTTGTGGCGAGGTTATCACTGCCAGACTGATTTTTTTAAAGTTTTTTTTTTTTTTTTTTGAGACAGAGTCTCACTCTTTTTTTGCCCAGGCTAGAGTGAGTGCCATGGCATCAGCCTAGCTCACAGCAACCTCAAACTCCTGGGCTTAAGCGATCCTTCTGTCTCAGCCTCCCGAGTAGCTGGGACTACAGACATGTGCCACCATGCCCGGCTAATTTTTTCTATATATTTTTAATTGTCCAATTAATTTCTTTCTATTTTTTAGTAGAGACGGGGTCTCACTCTTGCTCAGGCTGGTTTCGAACTCCTGAGCTCAAACAATCCGCCTGCCTCGGCCTCCCAGAGAGCTAGGATTACAGGCGTGAGCCACTGCGCCCGGCCTGATTTTTTAAAAGTTTTTTAAAAGTTAAAGTATATTTTTAAAAAAGTACAGAAATCAAAGTGTATAACTTGGTGAATTTTCATGAAGTAACTACACATGTGTGTACCCAACACCCACATCAAGAAACATTACCTAGTACCCCTGGCACACCTCCCACTTCCAGTTTTTACACACTCCCCAGAAGGTAACCACCATTCTGACTTCATAGATTAGTTTTGCCTGTCTTGAACTTAATATAAATGGAATCATACAGTATGTGTTTTGTGTGTGATTTCTTTTGCTCAGTATTGTGTTAGTAAGATCCACTCATGTTTTGGCATGTAGTTGTGGTTCGTTAATTTTTATTGCTGTGTGGTAGTGTTTTATGAATAAAGCACAGCTTATTTATCCATTTTATTGGGGTTTTTTTCCTGCGTATTATGGGGGTACAAATGTTTAGGTTACGTTGCCCTTGCCCTCCCCCGCATCCATTTTATTGTTAATGAATATTTGGGTTGTTCCCAACTTTGGGCTTTTACAAATAATGCAGCTTCAGACTTTTTTGTAAACGTGCGCACATTTGTTAGGCCTCCCAAGTAGCTGGGACTACAGGCATGCGCCACCGCCTCGGCCTCCCAGAGGGCTAGGATTACAGGCGTGAGCCACCACACCCGGCCTATTTTGTTGTATTTATATGATTCACTTTTCCCCTTTTTAGTCTGCAGATTACAAAAATAAGAGGAATTATTGCAAGCAGTTGAAGAGCAAATTGTCACACATCAAGAAGATGGTTGGAGACTATGATAGACGGAAAACATAGAAGGTGGATGCCACACTGTTTGAGAAATTAAGAAGTATCTGATGTCTCTAAAGTGTTCTCAGAAGGCAAATCACTTGGATCATAACCCAGGAAGCCAAACTTTTGTGATCATTACAAAGTTTTGGTGGCTTTAATATCATCAGTATTAAAGCATTTTATAAATAGTTTTTGATAATGAACTTGGCTGAACACTCCAAGGATTTTATGCTTTAAACATTGGTTCTTGTGTTAAGAATGAAATACTGTTTGAGGTTTTTAAACCTTAAAGGAAGGTCCTCGTGTGAACTGTGGTGAACTTTCACACCAGACAATGATGTCTTAATATTTATGTACATGCATTCATTCACACAGGTGATCTCATTTAATCCTCCCAATAACCCTTCAGGTAACTATTATTTATAATCATTTCTTTTCAGATAAGGAAAGTAGGTCTCCGCAATGAAGTCTCTGAAGTGAACCTTGCTTGTTTCCTGGCACACGGTTTTGGTTAAGTCTGTTTTATGACTCTATTAATAATAAACTCCCTGGTCTTTCATATTTTAGCTACTATGTATACTGTGTTCTACCAGCCTCCCTGTTGATTCTTTCTGTTGTATAAATGGTTAAAAGAGGTTTTTCTTGTTTTATGTTATCCTAATAATACAGATCATGTACAAGTAACAAGTGTATGAAATTTAAAGATTGTAAATATATATTTACTTTTTTTAAAATCAAAATTTAAATCCACTGGTTAGAATTTTATGTATTTTTAAATACTTTTTATCTTTTATGGTTTACGTGCATTTTTAAAACCAGCTAGATCTTTTCATTGTATCAGAATATCTGATTACATTTATAATTCAATTGTGACTTGAATTGTATCTTACAGAAATGTTCAAGTTCTGTACATATTTTATAAGGTATTAAACCTGGTGTTTTCTTTCTATAATATGCCTGTTTGACGTCATTAGTGCAGTTAATATTAAGCTGTGGAAAACTACACTCAGGAGTTGTTATCTGTTGTTATTTTGGGTGCTGTGCTGGTTGGTAGTTTCCCAATCCTTTTAGCTTTAAGAACAGAATGCTGACGTATCTGGAAATAGAATACTATACCATAAAATACCAAATTATTTCAAATGGTGCCCTTAAATCTCACTCTTTTAGAAATTTAGATTTTTATTAAAGTAAAATTGATAACACTGCATTAACCAAATCTATTGTGATTATCATGCCAGTTTAGACTGTTTTTCTGAAAATTTTTTAGAATAATCTATAAAACTGGTCTTTAGTATGCAATTCAGACATTTAAGTATATAATTTTCTATATACAATTCTGAATTATTTTCCAAAGACAAACTGTTAAATGTTTCCATTATAATACTAATTAATTTCTTCAAATTGAAGAAATTCTTAATTTTCTACATGCTGCACATAACACAAAAGGTATTTTCATGGCTTTTGAATTTACACCAAATGAAAAGGACCCTTGAGCACCTTAACTGATTTTGTGTGTTAAATTTTTAACAACTTGTTCTTGGAAGTCAGTGTATTTAGTTGATGAAGGCAAGTTTGCTGGTGTTCTCATTAAGCAAAACTATTCAGCTGAATGCTGAAAATGAAATAGCAAGAGTTTGCATTGTAAAATTGTGCCATAAAATTGGACTTTAAAAAACAAAATGAGAAATAATTTTTCAGATGTGGTGTTTACACTAAAGACCACTTCAGGAAGCTAGAGTCAGGGTGTTTCTGTTGGTGTTGACCTTAACTAGCTGGATGTAACTTTGAAAAACCACTCAGGTGGTTTTCCTAGTTGGGGAAATAAAAGTTTTCGATTAGATTTCAGACAGCTGTTCCATTTCTAACCTTGTGTGGTTATGTCTGCAATTCTGCTTTCTGGCGTAAACCATTTTTCCAAGTAGTTTGCTGTGAAAGTATGTGGTCCATCTCACAGATTGCCAGCATAAAGTGATGCCCTAAATGTATGATTTTGTATTAAAGGTGGGTAGGATCAGTATTTTAATTTTTATTTTGAAAAATTTAAAGAAATACGGAAAAACATAAAATACATGTACCCAACATCCAGAAATTGCAGGTGTAATGTTTTGTCATATGTGCTTTGTATTTTTTGTAATATAGTGAAGTCTACTAGTATTTATACTAAATGATAATATTGAATACACATACATAAATGAAATTTCATTTAATTCTCAACAATCTTTTGACATGTAACCATTTCTCACTCTAATTTTATACATAAGGACACTAATGATCTGCTAGATTAACTGGCCCATTGTCACACACTAGCAAGTGGTAAAACTAAGGATTGGGATCTTGGCTTGTTGGACTATTAGAATGTATACTTCCATCCTAGGTTGACTTTGTTAATGGATTGGATAATGTGAGATTACTCTGCTGTTAATAAAGTATCCTATTTTAGTTTTGCATGCCTTTTGAGTACTTTTAATTAACATAAAATGCTTCACATGAAATATCTAAAGACCTGAGTACGTATGTATGTATAAAGAAGGGTCAGGGCAGAAGAGTGTTTTAATCATGGCTCCAGGGACCTTAGCTTCAGTGGGGATTGTGGGCGTTCCTTACACAAAGACTTTCTCCCTTCTTTGTGGATGTGTTTCTCACCTGGGCTTTTTAAAAGGCTCAGCTGCGGAAATCAGAACTCTTCATTTCCTGGCAGCTCATGATTCTGCTATACTACACCATGCCCTCCCTGTGTGAAAGGACAAATTAGATGGAGGACATCATCCCTCATGTGTTCCATATTTTAATATTTCTTCTAACGGGAAGAAGTGAGTAAAAATGCTTAAGTAATCTGAGTAGTTTTTAGAAAACGTTAGTAAATTAAAATAATTCTTTGGAGTTAGAAAAAGAACATGGATATATAACTAGGATTTGTGTGTGTGTGACTGAAACAAAATGTGGAAGGATGTCCCCCCAAAATTTCCAGTTGCTGCCAAGGGACCTACTTGCTGTTGCCTGCATGTGTTGTCCTATTCCTGCTGTGAGACCTTGAACAAATTACCTGTACCTCAGTTTTTCTTATCTGTAAAAGGTATTTGTAATCTCACAGTTAAGAGGTCACAGTTAATGTGTGACTTAGTTCTTGTCCAAAAGTAAATATGTCCACACACTCCTATGTCCCAAAGCCAGAAAGTGAAACTTTAACACATTTTTAAAAAACATTGTTGTTTTAAAGTATACATGTTATTCAATCCCACATGCTTGGTCTATGGTGGGTGCAGCTTTAGGGTGTAAATTCTTTTGAATTTTAGGCAGATAATGCATTAGGCTTGGCATTCTGACTATCTGTAGATAGTGAACAAATGCTTTATGGGATAGAACAAATAGTGATTACATATCAAGATCACGATTATTAGTTATTGTTGTAGTCAATTCTGGAGGTTTGTTTTTGTTTTTGTTTTGAGACAGAGGCTCACTCTTTTGCCCGGGCTAGAGTGAGTGCCGTGGCGTCCTCCTAGCTCACAGCAACCTCAAACTCCTGGGCTCAAGCAATCCTCCTGCCTCAGCCTCCCGAGTAGCTGGGACTACAGGCATGCGCCACCATGCCC
>NW_012155284.1:10839733-10843107 GCF_000956105.1 Propithecus coquereli | reverse complement strand
AGTGCTAGGATTACAGGCGTGAGCCACCATGCCCGGCCTGTTAATGAGTTTTCTAACTTCGTGGATTATGTCTAGCCACCCATGGGCAAAGAATAGATTATTCCATTTTTTATAATTACCACTTTGTTTTAAAAGTTGAAAAAACATTTGACTACGTAGATAATTTATCCTACCACTTTGTACATGACTAGAATATTAGTCATAATTATGCCAAGAGATTAGCATAGATTTATGCATATTTTGTTTTGCTTTGGTATCACCCTAGTTGAGTCTTAAGATCAATGTCTAAAATCCATACAGAGCAGGATCTTGCTCTATTCTGGAATGCAGTGGCATCATCATGGCTCACTACAACCTCAAATTCTTGGGCTCAAGTGATCCTCCTGCCTCCACCTTCAAAGTATATGGGACTACAGGCGTGCACCCCCACACCCAATACAGAGCAAATATTACAGTTGGAAAAAGTCTAAATGTTTCAGCCTCCTCTCTTCACAAATACACTTTAATTAATTTAAATTTATTGAGGCATCCTCTGTCCTTTTCCTGGTTTTCCTTTAAAAAAAAAAGTCTTCCCAGACTGATGGATAAAAAACATACGGGAGAAACTTGGGGCTGGGATTGTGGCTGTTTGACCTATAGGAATGTATCGCATCTTGGAATACGATGGCCAATTAGAATGGAAGCAAAGAAAAAAGTGTGGAGTTTGTGTGTGAGTCCTGTGAAGGGGCAAGGATAGAAGCCTGTTGGCACTGGGAAACAATCAGTAAAGCTAATTTCCCTTCGTCTCCCTTTTAAAATTTTGTTCATGCAAAGGCAACACAAAAACTAAACAAGATCTTGTTTTCTGGGAGGAAATGATGCTGATTGTGGAGGTGCCACTAAGCCCTGTAGAGTAGATGGAGATATCCCCATTTTATAGATCCGTTCACAGACTTGGGTTGAGACTTGCTTGAGGTCACCCAGCTAGTGTATCAGAGCCTGATTTTAAATCCAGGTCTGTTTTTTCCACTACTATACAGGATACCTTCTGTTTATATTTTTGATGAAGTCAGAACAGAGATGGGAAGAATTTTTTTTTTTTTTGAGACAGAGTCTCACTCTCTTGCGTGGGGCGAGTGCCGTGGCGTCAGCCTAGCTCACAGCAACCTCAAACTCCTGGGCTCAAGCAATCCTACTATCTCAGCCTCCTGAGTAGCTGGGACCACAGGCACGCGCCACCATGCCCGGCTAATTTTTTCTACATATATTTTTAGCTGTCCAATTAATTTCTTTCCATTTTTTGGTAGAGACGGGGTATCGCTCTTATTCAGGCTGGTCTCGAACTCGAGCTCAGAACGATCCGCCCGCCTCAGCCTCCCGGAGTGCTAGGATTACAGGCGTGAGCCACCGCGCCTGGCTGAGATGGGAAGAATTTGATGCTAACAATATAGGCAATGAATGAGATGAATATGCTGACAGGGAAGGGAAGAAGCCCCAGCTTGTACAGTTTTCTGCTATTCCCCTCTTGGTCTAACCCTTTTCTGATCCGCTAGGAGTGCCTTGCCTCTCCACTTCTCAAGTGTGGGAAATGCTAGCGATTCCACTTGTATTTATAGGAATCTCAAATAACTTGTCCAAAACTGAATTGATCTTACCCACTCTCCAACCTCTCAGTAATTGTAACTCCAAACTTTTGGTGGTTTAGCTAAAAACTTTGAAGTCATCATTGATTCTTATTTTTCATAACACATCCCGTTTAGTAGCAATATTTATAATCCAATCACTTTTCACCAGCTGCACTGCCATACTACACTGGTCCAAACTATCATGATTTCTCCCCCTCCAAAGTTCTTACAATAATCACAGCTGCTCACCTCTACCTTACCCTTGTGATCTCAACTCCCACCATTCATACCCTGCTTGCTCCTGCAGTCCCTCAAACACACCAAAGTGCTTCTACGTCAAGCCCTTTGCACTTGGAATTCCCTTTGCTTGGAGAGCTCTTCCCCCAGGTATCAGCAGGGTTAACTCCTCCTTCATTCGGGTCATGGCGCAACTGTCTTCGGGAGGACTCCTCTGAGCACCCTATACGAAACTGCAACTCTTTCCCCTTCAACGCTTAATTTTTCTCTATAGCACTCTAGTCATCTGATACAGTATGTTTTTCTTCGTAGCTGTCTCCCCTAGTAGAAGGAAAACTCCACAAGGGCAAGGATTTTTGTTAGTTTTTTAGTGCTATTTCCTAAGTGCTTAGAACTGTATCAGGCCCAAAGTTGGTGCTCAGTATTTGTTGAATAAATAGCAAGAGCAACAGAGGAGTCCCGGAATACCGTTGCACTGCAAGGTCCTGGCCTTACTTCTGTGGTCAGAGTCCCTCATCCCAACTTTTTAAAACAAAATCAAGTTCCTTGGAGCCCAGGTTGACGGCTGCTGAGTACCTTACCAACCGAGAGCGAATGGCGACCATTCTTGCTAGTTCTTTGTGAAGATCAGCTGGAAAGTGCGTAGGATATCCCTTCCTGCACCTTAAGTCAGCTCTAGGGATGCCCTACTCTGAAGCGCCCCGCTCTAGCAGCCACCGTCCGCGGTAGCCGGAACGTTTCTGCGCGGCCGCAGCGTGCGGCGGAAGGACTCGGCGGCGTTCCTAGAGTGGCTGGGAGGGCCTTCCGGCACAGGCTCGCCCGGGCAGGACCGGTGAGTGAGTGGTTGGAGGTCTCCGCCGCGTTGAGGCGGGGTAGGACGCCTGGCTATCTAGGCGGCTAGGAGGGGCCTGGGAGGCCGGGGACGGAGCTGAATTACCCCAGCCGGCCTCGTAAGGAAGGAGGGTGTGAGGGAACGTGCGAAAAGGGAGGAGGGCAGCTTTCTTCTGGGGAGCCGCAGAGAAGCACTGGGGGCTGCAATCTGGGAAATAGCCCTCCCTCCCTAAGTCAAAGTGCGACTTTTGGGAATTGTGGTTTAGGGTTCGAGTTTGTGACCTGCCGCCAGCTCTGTGGCCTCGAGCGAGTTACCAACATCTGAGCCTAGAGTTCCACACCTGAAAAACGGGGATAGTAATCACCCTTACCTGTCTCACAGTGATAGCATTCCGAGCTCATGTAACAGGAATCATACCAACGGGCTTATGCTGGGGAATGTGGCTTTTCTGGGGTTGTACTACAGGAAACGATCAGCGATATTTTTAAGAAGATGGGCTGTTGGGAAGTCATAGGCCATTGGAGATCTTTCCAACCTCCTGTCCTATCTCTGTGATTTCCCACTGCAGGCAGCTCTAATTAAGAAGTCTGGCCGGGCACGTTGGCTCACGCCTGTAATCCTAGCACTCTGGGAGGCCGAGGCGGGAGGATTGCTTGAGCTCAGGAGTTCGAGACCAGCCTGAGCAAGAGCGAGACCCCGTC
>NW_012155284.1:10837041-10838013 GCF_000956105.1 Propithecus coquereli | reverse complement strand
AAGGGAGATTACATTGGGGAGGTGGAAGTATGGGATGTTTATTACTTGGTTATGATTAATGGGTTCCCCTCACCCCCACTAATATCATTCCTAACTATTAAACGAAGTACATTAAAGAATGAAGAATTGTGGCTGGGTGTCGTGGCTCCTGCCTGTAATCCCAGCACTTTGGGAGTTTGAGGCAGGAGGATTGCTTGAGGCCAGGTGTTCAAGACCAGCCTGGGGCAACAATAGTGAGACTTGGTCTCTACAAAAAATAAAAAAATTAGCCAGACATGGTAGATCACTTGAGCCCAGGAATTTGAGGCTGCAGTGAGCTATGATGGCTCCATTGCACTCCAGCCTGGGCAACAGAGTGAGACCCTATCTCTAAAATGAAAAGGAAAAGAAAAAAAAGAATAAAGAAGCAAAAACTCAATCATCCTTAATCCTGTCATCCAGACAAAACCCTTTGTCCTATTTATTGAATGACAGAATAAATATTTCCTTTGTCTTTTCCTTATAATAATTGAGGTCATACTGTGTGTTCAATTTTGTGTCTTTTTTTTTGAATTATGAGCCATAAACATTTACCCACTTATAATGTCATTTAGAAACTTTGGATTGTGAGAAAATTCAGACATACACAAAAGTAGAGAGATAGGGCAATGAATCACAATCTGTCTATCACTCAGTTATAATCATCATCAGTTGTGGCTAATCTTGTTTCAGCTGTACCCATACCCACTTCCCATAATTCTATGGTGTGTCCTGTGATACATCTCTGATGTATTTTTTACAAATTTGTAGAAAGATGCTTATTTCTATTGGTGCCAAGTTTGTGCATAAATATTTACATTCTTTCTTGGAAATGGGAAAAAGAGTTCCATGAGAATTCTGTATCTTTTTCTAATAACAATTACTGAATAAACTACAAGAATAAAATGACCTAGAGTTCTGAATTTTTACCTTTATATGTTTACTCTCTCTCTA
>NW_012155284.1:10831919-10835436 GCF_000956105.1 Propithecus coquereli | reverse complement strand
AGTGCTAGGATTACAGGCGTGAGCCACCACGCCCGTCCTAGTCTTCTGAATAGAGGGAAAGAACTAGCCACCTAGCCTTGCCTCAGCAGAGAAGTGGTCTTCAGGGACTATCCACAATGCCTATAATTATGTGTATTTCCTTAAGTTAATAATTTAATTCACTAAAAAATGCAGGTTAGTTGGAAAGTTGTATTGATTTTTTTTGGGTTATATATGGTATTCCATTAAAACGTTTGTATGATTTTAACAGAGTATTTGAGCACCATGGACAAGTTCGGCTTGGAATGGTATGTTATTATTTTTTGTTTTACTGGTACAAGAACTACTTTGGATTAGAGAAACACTCTGGCTTGAAAGAATAAATAATAGTAAGACAATAAACTTTTAAAAATAATATATTAAAATATATGCATAGAATATGTAAATATTAAATACCATTTTTACTTCTCAGTCAAAAATGTACTTGAAAATTGTCCTTTTTTATTCCTGGTAGATGCGCCACCTTTATGTGGTCGTAGATGGATCAAGAACAATGGAAGACCAAGATTTGAAGCCCAATAGACTGACATGTACTTTAAAGGTATCATTTAAATTTATACTAAATAATTTAAATTTATTCTAAAATCACTTAAATTTTTACTAAATGTGGGGAAGAACACTGAATTCTAAATAACATTTTTAAAGAACACAGTAGTTTTTTGTTTTATGTTTTTAGTTAATACAAAGTAAAGCTGTGTGGAAGTACTGCCAGATTATTTAGGGAAATGGTGAGCCAAATATAGCTAATTATTTGTGTTTTTTATTTCTACTCCCCTACCCCAAGTCAGGATCTTGCTTTATCAGTTATCCCTTTTCTTTTCTCTTCTTTTCTCTTTTCAATGGTGTCTTGCTCTGTTGCCCAGCCTGGAGCACATTGGTGCCTTCATAGCTCATTGCAGCCTTAAACTTCTAGGTTCAAGTGATCCTGCTGCCTCAGCGTCCCGAGTAGCTGGGGTTACAGATATAAGCCACCACACCCGGCCCTTTTCTTTATTTGAATCTTCATTCTCCTTTGACTTACTTGACTCTTAACTCCTCAGCTTAGAAACACATTCATATTATTCCTATATCAAAACCCATCCTCAGTTCTGCTCATTCTCCCATCTCTGTCTTCATTGGATCTTTTCCTGTTTAGATTTTTTCTGACATGTCCAAATGGTTTCATCTTCTTTTAAAACCTAGCTCAAACAACCTATCTCATCACCCACCATTTCAAATTAATGTTTTTACTATTTAACGTTTTTACAACTGAACATTTTTTAAAAATCTACAAGCTTAAAAACCATGAGAAGTGATGCTTGGTAAGTAGGTTTCATAAAACATTAATCAGACATGTTCTGTATGGTTGTTATTTTGCCCTTATCTAGTATTTCCTTTTTGTTTTTTTTAAACAGTTGTTGGAATACTTCGTAGAGGAATATTTTGATCAGAATCCTATTAGTCAGGTATGTAGATAAGTGATTGAATTCAGAATTAGATTCCTATTTTGCTGCCAAATATAATTTATTTTTAAAATATAGGGCATATATATGTGAATTGTTAAGTGACCCAGATTGTATACCGGTTTCTGGTACATTTATCAGTGAAAAGCATAATAACTATAAAAGTTAAACAATATACAGTGAACTCATAGGTAAATTTATTTGCCAAAAACACCATGAGAAAAAGTTTCTCATATGTTGCTTCTTTTGTACTTATTAATTTATTTTAGTTATACAAATTCTTATCAAGAGGAAATAATTTGTTATATTAATAATCATTTTTGTTTTTATTTTGAGATTGGAATAATTGTAACTAAGAGTAAAAGAGCTGAAAAACTGACTGAACTCTCAGGTATGCATATAATTACCTTTACATGACTCAAGGACTTTGCTTTATTTACTCAACCTTGTAATCCTGTTTATATGGCTGCTTAATAAGTAAAGTGAAACCTTCCTGTAGTCTCTCTAGGTAAAACCACTTAATATCTCCCTCACTATTAAACTCTTGGAATCTAAGGTTAACTGGTCTAAATTGAGTTTTGCATAGTGGTGGATAGTATTACATTGAATGTAAATGTGTTTATTTAAGATCTATACATGCTTATCCTGAAAATACTAGGATAAAATTAATATAACCATTCATAAGATCCAGTTAGTCTTAAAATTAAATTTTTAAAAAGTTAATCATCTAATTCAAAGAACAAAATGTGTGAAAATTGAATTGTAGTTATTGTTAATGAATCAATTCTGCTTACATGACATACCTAACTGAATTTTAGTCTCAAAAGATAATAATGGCTGTTTATATTTGCTTTGGTACATGTGCTGTTACAGATTTATATCACTGATTCTGTTTTATTTTCTATGTAATACACTGTCCTTTAAATCTGGTTCTCAACCTTTTATTCTGACCAACACACATAAGGGAAATGACATACTTTCTTCATTAATAGTTTTTCACTGTGATAGTAAAGTGTGAAATATACATTAGCCTGGAGTGATCCAAGAAACTCAATTTTGAGTAACCAAAAGAAGAATCTCAAACTAGCTTAAAAGCAAAAGGAAAATTATTGACTTACGTTCAAAGCTGGCCTGATTTCATATATAGTTGTTTTCAGGGGTCTTGGCTTTGTCTGCCTTCATTTCTCTGGTAGATTTTCTGGGAGGCGAAAAGACGTCTGTGGATAGCCCCAAGTCTACCTGGCTCTCGTAGTTTATAGCATCAGCACAAATCTAGGGAGGACTGCTATTGGCCCTAATTATGATCTGCCCATCCATGAGCAAAGTGGCCAGGAGAATGAAGTATTTTGTTGGTAGTCTTGGATTACATGCCTGTACCCAGAGCAGAATAAAAGCAGGGTCAGTACCACATGGACTAAACAGAATTATTATATGGTGGGGAAAGGATAGTTCCCCCAAGGAAGGGATGTAGGGTCAACCTAATTCCTCTTACCATTGCCCACTCTAATAGCAGTTTTCTATAGATGCTAGTGAAGTCACATGTATAAAGATGAAAATCTGGAGATTCTGACAGGACTCTTGAAGGCACCCTTTCTCCCTCTACTTAGACCATTGCCATAAACTACACTGACACTAACGTAAATGCTTTTTTCCTACACTCACAACACCATGAGAGATTTAAAAAACATTTTGTATGGTATGGTAGAAAGAGGAGTGGATAGAGAACCAAGAGATCTTAAATTTGATTGCTGCTGGTCCTGCAATTAGGTAATGATATGTCTTTGAGCAAATCATTTTACTTATTTAAATTTGTTTTCTCATTTATGAAATGAGGGATTTGGACTTAGGTAATTTTCATCTCTAAAATTTTATTAATCTATAATACTTGCAATAAATTAATATTTTGAATGGTTAGTATTTTAAACTTATTCAGATAAATAGGAACTCTAGGGAGCTGCAAGTAGATGAATAGACAAAGAAGATAGTTCATACCAGAAAAAACCCCAGAAACTAAATAACTATCTTTAAAAAGGTTT
>NW_012155284.1:10817999-10818567 GCF_000956105.1 Propithecus coquereli | reverse complement strand
TATTTTCCAAATATTTTATAATGAGCATTTATTACATTTATATTGAAAAAAGGCATAGCTTTTTAAATGTAAAAAGAATCTCCTTGTTTAATATGATTGTTTTTAAAATGTGAGATGGAATGCTTTTCTAAGTTGTTTTTGGCCATTTATATTACTAGTCAACCTCTCTTTCCTCTGTTTTTTCATCTGTAAAATGATACCATTATCTACCTCCTGTGTATTACAAGGATTGAGTTAATACAGATGAAGCATTTAGAATAATATTTGATGTAAACACTCAGTATATTTTAGGTATTATGTTAGCTAATCTTTTTTGATTTACTGATATATTTCCTTAGCCCATTTTAAAGTTATTATTTAAATTTACAATTTATTCTTCAAATTGATTTGTTTGGAATCCTTTAGGAATATCGACTCTCTCTTAATCACCTGATACAAATATTTTTCTAGTTGGTTATATACCTTTACTTTTATTTATTTGTTTTGATATACAGATTTAAAATTTTTATGTGATGAAATCTCTCTTTTTAAAATTGTTTCTGATTTTCCTGGACATGTTTTCAAAATT
>NW_012155284.1:10814367-10817949 GCF_000956105.1 Propithecus coquereli | reverse complement strand
CACTGAGAAATGATATGGTGCTAATAGTCTTGTAAATTAATTTAAAATTTTTTGGAAAAGCATAAAAATGGTTATTCCCTGAAATTATACTATGGAAATGTTATGAAAGAAGAAAAATGGTCACTCTACAAAGATACACTTTGTAACATTAGGTGTAATAGTGACAGATTGAAAATTAACTCAAATGTTCAATAGTATAGAGATACTTTGATGAATTGTGTGATAAAATCAATTTAATGATATTTTGATTATTATTTATATTTATTTTGATTATTAATAGGAAGACAGTGCTGAAATAGAAAATGTTTAAAGAATACCATATTTCATTGAATCTCAGATTCCATCAATTATGCCTTTATTTTATGAGCCATCAAGAAGGAAAAACTCTAACAGTTGAACTTTGACACAATATCAAATGATATGTGAATTGCTTACACTAGCTTCTTGGAAATTTGATGTATCTGTCACTTATTCCAAAGGATAATAAGCAGCAGTTTCTCCTCCCTTCCTTTGTATCACAGGGCAATCTTTTCAGATGTTATATCAGTAACAGAAGATAACACAGCTTTGTCTATTTGTGGGAATCTTCCTTTCTAGAAGGTCTTGTAAAGCTCCTGCTTTCTTCCCCCAAGAAAAATAAGGAATTGCATATAATCTTCCATCAATGAATATTTGCTTCACTAATAATAAATTTAAACCTCATTGCTCTGTTCCATGCCTTTATACATAAATATAGCCTTTTTTATTAATAATCTTTCTAAAAACATTTTGTTGCATTTTTTTTTTTTTGAGACAGGGTCTTGCTCTGTTGCCCAGGCTAGAGTACAGTGCCATCATCATAGCTCACTGCAACCTCAAACTGCTGGGCTCAAGTGATCCTCCTGCCTCCTCCTAAGTAGCTGGGACTGTAGGCGTATGCCACCACACCTGGCTAATTTTTCTATTTTTTGTAGAGACAAGGTCTTGCTCTTGCTCAGGCTGGTCTCAAACTCTTGGGCTCAAGCAATCCTCCTGCCTCGGCCTCCCAGAGTGCTAGCATTACAAAGCATGACCATCGTGCCTGGCCCTAAAAATTACATTTTAAATGGCAATTAAATTTACCATGAATAGTACAATGTACATAATGCAACCGAAGCCACAACATATGAAGAGCTATTCGTAGGTTTGCACGTGAGCAGGCAGTGGCAACTGTGTCACAAATGCTGCCCAGCTGCCAGTGATTGTAAAACACATGCTGATTTCAGAAATGTTAAAATGTGAAAATATATTGGTCTTAAAAATGATGAAATAAATATTAAAAGTAAGAAGTATTTCACTCAAGGTTAATATTATTTTAAAATATGTGTGCTAGTGGATAAAAAGAGAGATTATTTGTATTCTGTTTTTCAGTATGAAGTGAGACTACTAAATATTTCTGATAAAAGTGCAACTTGATAGAAATATAAATTGAAGGGATTCTGTTATTTAACATCATAGGTATGTAAATTTTGAGGGAAACAAATTTTTACAATGTATATATAGGATTTTATTGAAAGTATATTATTTTATTTCTGTTTTAGGAAACCCAAGGAAACACATAGCATCCCTGAAGAAAGCTGTAGATATGACCTGCCATGGAGAACCATCTCTTTATAATTCCTTAAGCATAGCTATGCAAACTCTAAAGTTAGTATTTTACATTTATTATTTATAATTGATTTAGAAGTTCTTTGTATGAGTTAAGTTAAAATGCTAGTGTGTTAATATGGGTCTTCACAAACCCAGCTATAACAAAATCATTAACTAGGAAAAATATGTATTGTCATTTATGATGTTTAGTATGGTGTTTGTCAGTAATTTTTATTTCACATTTTAGTAGGTGAGGTATATCTGTAATGGTTGTAGAAAAATATTATTAAAACTGTAGGCAGTATCAATAATACAAAGAAATATGTTAATGGAAAAAATATTTTATTCAAATGGATTATGTACAGAATTTAGTGTGGTATAATTCTTGTGAGTTGGTTGTATCTTTATTAACATTTATTAATTTATTTTGTAATATGTCTGTAAATTAATAGCACACTTTTCTGGCAAGTTCAGATATGTGGAGTATAGCTAAGACCCCAAAGAAAATATTCAAAATAGTTAAAGCTCATATTATTTTATCTCTGGATAGTCTGCCCTGGCTCAGATTTTATACCTTTATATAATAGGTGTTTTTCTAGTTTTGAAGTAGATGAGGAGGTAACACGTGTGATGAAGGTAAGCGCAAGTGGGAGCTGAGAGTGTAACAGTGAAAATATAAGCAGGAAAGCTGTAACTAACTGATAAAATTGCTCCAAAAAGCATAGAAATCTCTAGTGTAGGTGAAAATCGCTCAGGATATCTGAAAACCCCACAAGCCACCATTTAATTATATGGCATACAAGATTAATGTTTATGATTATTATGACTCTAAATCAATATGAAGATAAATTATAGCAGTCTCCCCTTATCTGCCGTTTTGCTTTCCGCAGTTTCAGTTATGCGTGGCACTAAAATATTACATGGAAAACTCCAGGAATAAACAATTAATAAATTTTAAATTGCATGCCATTCTCAATAGCATGATGAAATCTTGCACCTTTCTCCTCTGTCCTGCCTGGAACGTGAATCATTCCTTTGTCTTGTGTATCCATAGTGTATATGCTACCTGCTCATTAGTCACTTAGCCTCCTTGGTTATCAGATGGACTGTCTTGGTACTGCAGTGCTTGTGTTCCAGTAACCCTTATTTAACTTGATAGTGGGCCCAAAGCACAAGAGTACTGATGCTGGCATATTATTACAATTGTTCTATTATTATTGTTGCTAATCTCTTACTGTGCCTAATTTATAAATTAAACTTTATTATAGGTATGTATGTACAGGTATACCTCATTTCACTGTGCTTTGCTTTGTTGTTGTTGTTGTTGGGGGTTCTTTTTGTTTTTTTTTTTTTAGACAAAGTCTCACTCTGTTGCCCAGGCTGGACTGCAGTGGCCTCATCACAGCTCACTGTGACCTGGCCTCAGGCGATCCTCCTGCCTCAGCCTCCCAAGGAGTTGGGACTATAGGCATGCACCACCACGGCCAGCTGATTTTTCTATTTTTTGTAGAGATGGGGTCTCACTCTTGCTCAGCTGGCCTCGAACTCCTGGGCTAAAGTGATCTTCCTGCCTTGGCCTCCCAGAGTGCTAGAAACCACCAAGCGCAGCCTGTGCTTTGCTTTATTGAGCTCTGTAGATACTGCATTTTTTTAAAAATTGAAAGTTTGTGGCAACTCTGCGTGAAGCAAGTCTCTTAGCACCATTTTCCAACGACATGTGCTCACTTTGTATCTCCGTGTCACATTTTGGTAATTCTCACAATATTTCAAAATTTTTCGTTATCATATGTGTTATGGTGATCTATGATTAGTGAAATTTGATGTTACTTTTGTAATTTGGGGGGCACCACAAACCACACCCATAAAAGATGGTGAACCTAATAAATATTGCATGTGTTCTGACTGCACCACCAGCTGTACGTTCCCCCATCTCCCTCACCCTCCTCAGGCCTCCCTGTTCCCTGAGACATATTA
>NW_012155284.1:10809006-10811662 GCF_000956105.1 Propithecus coquereli | reverse complement strand
GCATGCCTGTAGTCCCAGCTACTCGGGAGGCTGAGGCAGAAGGATTGCTTGAGCCCAGGAGTTTGAGGTTGCTGTGAGCCAGGCTGACGCCACGTCACTCACTCTAGCCCGGGCAACAAAAAAAGCGAGACTCTGTCTCAAAAAAAAAAAAAGAAACTGCCACAACCACCACAACTTTCAGCAACTACCACCCTGATAAGTCAGCAGCTGTCAACTTCAACGCAAGACAGCAAAAAAGATTATGACTCAGATGATTGTTAGCATTTTTAGCAATAAAAGTATTTTTTAAATTAAGGTATGTATTACATATTGTTTTTTCAGACGTAATGCTATTGCACGCTTAATAGGCTACACTATAGTATAAATATAACTTTTATATGCACTGGGAAACGAAAAAATTATGTGACTTGCTTTCTTGCGATATTTGTGGTGGTCTGGAACCAAACCTGGGGTATCTATCTCCAAGATATGCCTGTATGGGAAAACATGTAATACAATTAGCTCTCTGTATCCATGGGTTCTACTTCTGTGGATTAAATCAACTACAGATTGCAAATATTCAGGAAAAAAAATGGTGCTGTGTTGAACAGGTGCGGACTTTTTTCCTTGTCATTACAGGATAGCAATGCAGGTTAACAACTATTTAAATAGTATACATTGTTTCAGGTACTGTAAGTAATCTAGAGATGACTTAAAATATATGGGAGGATGTGCATAGGTTATATGGAAGTACTACTATTTCATATAAGGGACTTGGGCATCTTTGGATTTTGTTATCCTCAGGAGGTCCTGGAACCAACCCCTACCCCCTCAACCAAGGATACCAAGGGACAAGTGGATATATAGGATTCAGTACCATGGTTTCAGGCATCCACTGAGGGTCTTGTAATGTATCCCCTGCAAATAAGGAGGGACTACTGTATAGTCTTTAAGAAAGAAGTGTGTTAGTATTGTTAATCCACACCTATACACTTTAAAGTTGATCCATATGATATTGTCATATTTCTCAGGGCACACTTTAGACTTTGTATAACACAAACCTACTAGAATGTAAGCTTTGTGACATCAGGAATCTTGTTGGTCTTGTTTATCACTCTATCCCCAGAACATAAGAGAGTACTCAGTAAATAATCATTAAATGAATCAATAATTTTTTGTGTGTGTAGCTCATTTTTGAAAATTTACATAAAAATGTTTCAAATATACTCAACAGTTTTTCCTTGCAGTGTTGAAACAAGGTATATTGTAGTCTAATGTGTAAGCCTATGTGTACTATTCTTGGTAAATTTTTTGCTAGTGTAATTTGTTATACCTGATTGGAGTATATTTTATCTTTTTTTAGACACATGCCTGGACATACAAGTAGAGAAGTCTTAATCATCTTCAGCAGCCTTACAACTTGTGATCCATCTAATATTTATGATCTAATCAAGGTAGACCCAATAAATCAAGACCAAAGTTACAACTCTATTGTCTTTTTGTTTTATTTTATTATGTAGTAGTTCTGTCACTTGGCAGAGTTACAACTGTAAAGAGAATTCTGTAGTGAATTCATCACTAGTTTTCAGAGCATTCTTTATTTTTCAAATATATTAATTCTTAAATGTTTTTCTTCTTTCCCGGAAACGGATCATTTACTTGGACTTTATGAAGACCCTAAAGGCAGCTAAAATTAGAGTGTCTGTTATTGGATTGTCTGCGGAGGTTCGAGTTTGCACTGTACTTGCTCGTGAAACTGGTGGTATATATCTAGTATCTTCAATATTTATTCATAATAACTGTATAAGAAATAATTTATTAGGATGTTTTAATCTGTTTTAAGCTACTGAACTTAAGTCAGTGCATATCTGGTAGTCCAAAATATGGATAATCATCTTAAATATATCATTAATTCTATAAAAAATTATCTTAAAATGCAAGGAATTTTCAGTAGTTATGTGGTTTCGTTTTTTTTTTTTCTCCCACCCATGATGCTCCAGTGTTTGGAGGAAGTTTTATAGCTCCTGGAAAGCTAGAAATTTCACTATATGTAATACTTTGTGAAGGTTTCGTAACTTGTCTTTAATGAAATTGTAGTAACAGTTATTTCTAAACAAGTTGATTTAGAAATATTTAAATATTTAAGGTTTTTTAAAAAAGATAGTTATTTTGAAAATGTACATTTTCAGATGATAAAACTTTTATAGAATTACATTGAAGTTATACTTCATTCTTATATCTGCAAGTCTGATTTTTTTTAACTTTTCATCTTGCTAGGCACATACCATGTTATTTTAGATGAAAGCCATTACAAAGAACTGCTAACACATCATGTTAGTCCGCCACCTGCCAGCTCAAGTTCTGAATGCTCACTTATTCGTATGGGTAAGTGTTTATTTTATGGCTTTTGAAAATACATATTTTTGCTCAACATACACTTTCTGTTTTCATTTGCATAAACTATCATTTTAACATTTAAGAATTTTTTAACTTAAATGTTTTATAATTAGGAAAAATATGCTTATTGGAGCAATTTTGAAAAATATAGAGAAGTAAAAAGAAAATGAAAACTTCCTGTAGTCTTGTCTGTTAGAGAGCACTACTGGCTTTATTTGTTTTTAAGGCTAGGAAGGTATAAAGACATGGTGTTTATAGAGAAATACTTGTGTTAAGAAAT
>NW_012155284.1:10807006-10808751 GCF_000956105.1 Propithecus coquereli | reverse complement strand
ACTCTGTTGCCCTGGCTAGAGTGAGTGCCGTGGCGTCAGCCTAGCTCACAGCAACCTCAAACTCCTGGGCTCAAGCGATCCTCCTGCCTCAGCCTCCCCAATAGCTGGGACTACAGACATGCGCCACCATGCCTGGCTAATTTTTTTCTATATATTTTTAGTTGGCCGATTAATTTCTTTCTAATTTTAGTAGAGGCGGGGTCTTGCTCTTGCTCAGGCTTATCTCGAACTCCTGAGCTCAAACAATCTGCCCTCCTCGGCCTCCCAGAGAGCTAGGATTATAGGCGTGAGCCACCGCACCCGGCTCATATTTAACTTTTAGCTAATGAATAAACTATGAAAATTCTGAGGGAAAAAAAGTGTTATTCCAGTGAACACACAAATGATAAGAGAGTGAAACAGGCTTATTGCTGATAGGGAGAAAGTTTTAGTGGTATGGATAGAAGATCAAGCCAGCCACAACATTCCCTTAAACCAAAGCCTAATCCAGAGCAAGGTCCTAATTCTCTTCAATTCTATGTAGGCTGAGAGAGGTAAGGAATCTGCAGAAGAAAAGTTTGAAGCTAGCAGAGGCTGGTTCATGAGGTTTAAGAAGCTGTCTCCATAACATAAAAGGGCAAGATGAAACCAGCAAGGGCTGATGGAGAAGCTGCAACAAGTTATCCAGAAGATCTAGCTGAGATCATTAATGAAAGTGGCTAAACTAAACAACAGATTTTCAGTGTAGATAAAACAGCCTTCTACTGGAAGAAGATGCCATCTAGAACTTTCATAGCTAGAGAGAAGTCATTACCTGGCTTCAAAGCTTCAAAGGACAGGTTGACTCTCATATTAGGGGCTAATGCTGCTGGTGACTTAAAGTGGAAGGCAGTGTTCATTACTGTTCTGAAAATCCTAGGGCCCTTAAAAATTATGCTAAATCTACTCTGCCTGTGTTCTGTAAATGGAACAAGAAAGCCTGGATGACAGCACATCTGTTTACAGAATGGTTTAGTGAATATTGAGATTTACTAATCAAAAAAAGATTCAAAATATTTTTCACTAACAATGTATCTAGTCACATAGAGCTTTGATGGAGATGTACAAGGAAATTAATGTTGTTTTCATGCCTGTTAATACAATATCCCTTCTGCAACCCGTGGATCAAGGAGTAATTTTGACTTTCAAGTCTTACTAATTAAGAATTATATTTTATAAGGATTAGCTGCCATAGGTAGTGATTCTTCTGATGGATCTGGGCAAAGTCAGTTGAAAATCTTCTGGAAAGGATTTGCTGTTCTAGATGCTGTTAACCTTTGCGATTCATGGGAGGAGGTCAAAATATCAACATTAACAGGAGTTTGGAAGAAGTTTATTTCATGGATGATTTTGAGGGATTCAAGACTTAAGTGGAAGGAAGGAACTATCTGTGGTAGAAATAGCAAGAGGACTAGAATTGGAAGTGGAGCCTGAAGATGTGATTGAATTGCTGCAATCTCATGATCAAACTTTATGGATGAGCAAAGAAAGCAGCTTCTTGAGATGGAGTCTGCTTCTGGTGAAGATGCCGTGAACATTGTTGAAGTGGCAACAAAGGATTCAGACTATGCCATAAACTTAGTTGATAAAGCAGTGGCAGGATTTGAGAGAATTGACTCTCATTTTAGAAGAAGTTCTACTGGGGTAAAATGCTATCAAATGGCATCGCATGCTACAGAGAAATCTTTCGTGAAAGGAAGAGTCGATCAATGCTGCAAACTTCATTG
>NW_012155284.1:10799170-10801120 GCF_000956105.1 Propithecus coquereli | reverse complement strand
TGGCATGATCTTCAGAATATATTACTAAGCAAAACAGTAAGATACAAGTTTGTACTATCTAAGAAGAGAATGGAGATGTGAGTAGATATACATACTTGTTCATGTTAATAAAAACAATAGTAATGGAAACAAAGTAAAAACTAGAAAAAAAAAAGCTTACTGTGGTGTTTGTGTAGAGAAAGGCAAAGGCATAGACACTAGACTTTTCTGAATATATAGTCATGAGTCACTTAACAATGGGGATACATTCTGAGAAATCCATCATTAGAGGATATCATCATTGTGCAAACATCACAGAGTATACTTACACTTACACTTATACCTGGGTGGTATAGCCTAGGCTAGATGGTATAGTCTATTGCTCTCAGGCTACAAATCTGTACAGCATGTTACTGTACTGAATACTGTAGACAATTGTAACAAAATGATCAGTATTTGTGTATCTAAACTAATCTAAATGTAGAAAGGATACAATAAAAATAGAGTATTATAATCTTATGGGACCACCATTGTATATGTGGTTTATTGTTGACCGAAACATTATGCAGCATATGATTGTACCTTGTTTTAACATTAAAGCTTTATGTTTTACATAATTATTAATGTAAAACAAAATTAAATTTAAGAAAGCAATTCTTGGGCCGGAGGTGGTGACTCATGCCTGTAACGTAGCACTCTGGGAGGTCAAGATGGTAGGGTTGCTTGAGCTCCAGGAGTTTGAGACCATCCTGAGCAAGAGTGAGACCCTGTCTCTACCAAAAATAGAAAAAATTAGCTGGGCATGGTGGCGCACACCTGTAGTTCCAGCTACTCGGGAGGGTAAGGCAGGAGGATCAGTTGAGCCCAGGAGTTTGAGGCTGCAATGAGCTATGATGATGCCACTGCACTCTACCCAGGGTGACAGAGTGAGACTCAAAGTTCAGCATTTGAGAAGGCTGAGATGGCGATAATTTTGTAGGGCAGAGTACTGAAGAGGAAAGAGCTACACAGAACTCTCTGGAGATCTGCAGAGACTTTCCCATGAGTCATCAGCTGAATATTGATCAGCACATTTATGTGAGGAAACTTCTGGAAGTCAGGGAAAGAACCATTGGAAAGCAGCAGACAAAACGATTCCCAGAGCTTGCATAGGGCAGGTTCATGTCTCACAAGTCTGTGTGGAGAGACCTCTTAGCAAGACAGGCATTGAAATAGTGTCCACAGTAATGGAACCAAATTAATCCTTGACTAACAGCTATTCTGGATCAGCCTAACAAAGCTTAAAGCAAGTTTTGAACAGATCAAACTATTTCCAAGTTATTTAAATATATTCCAGAACAAATCCTCAAATATTTAAGGGAATACCAACAAAATCCAGCACCCAAATCAAAGCAAAATTTACAGTGTCTGGCAGTCAATCAAAAATTACCAGGGATGCAAAGGAAAATATGACCCACAACAAGGAGAAAAATCATAGAATGGAAACATACCCAGAAATAACACAGTTGATAGAATTAACAGACAAAGATGTTAAAACAACAATTATAACTATCTTTTATATGTTCAGAAATGTAGAGGAGAACATGAGAATGATAAGAGATGTGGAAGGTATAAAAAAGATCCAAATCAAACTTGTAGAGATGAAGAATACAATGTTTGATATGAAAAATACAGTGGATGGGATTAACAGATTAGTCACTGCAAAAGAAAAGATTAGTGAATTCAAAGACAGTAGTAGAAACTTGAAAATAAACGTGAAGAGCGGGGGGCAGGGGGGAGACAAAAATAAAAACGTAGTATAAGTAAGCTATAAGATGTACTCACAGATTTCTAAATAGACTTTTAAATAGGTTTTAAAGTAGACTCAAGATTTTAAGATCAAGGTAGCATACTTTCTTTAGCTCTAACTTTTTGTATCTTGTTATATCACCTTTTTAAAGTAATGTTTTTCCCCCACAGGCATTTGGATAG
>NW_012155284.1:10796769-10797280 GCF_000956105.1 Propithecus coquereli | reverse complement strand
AAAAAAAAAAAAAAAAAAAGAAAAAAAAGATTTGCTACTTTTAAGAACACCCAGGATTTAGGAACCATGTTAAATACTTACTGGCTAGCAGACAATTATGTATTCATCTATCTCCTTGCTTTTCATACTTAAAAAGTCATTTAGAAATAATTCCATGTCAGCATACCTAGATCAATCTGGTTTTTGAAATTGTTGCATATTTTATGGATGTATCAATCATGGTTTATATAACCGATTTCCTCCTGTTGGATAGTTAAGATTATTTCTTTTGCTGTTAACAAATAATGCTTATATCTGTATCTTTGAACATTAATGCAAATACAAATGCATGGTAAATTCTTAGAGGCAGAATTGCTGAGTCAAAAGTTATGTACGTTTTGTGAATTTTGATAGATATTATAAAATTGTCCTTCAGGTCGGGCGCAGTGGCTCACGCCTGTAATCCTAGCACTCTGGGAGGCCGAGGCGGGCAGATTGTTTGAGCTCAGGAGTTCAAAACCAGCCTGAGCAA
>NW_012155284.1:10788125-10794564 GCF_000956105.1 Propithecus coquereli | reverse complement strand
TACTGTGGAATTTTTAAAACTTATTGATATTTTTAACTCTTTCTCCTAAAAGTCACATGTCAAACAATTACTTATTTGTTAAAGGATTCTAGTTATTGAGATTCTACTGAACTATTTGACTGAGTGAATTTAAAAATTTACTCTTAAACTCTCTTTTTCAGATTTTGTTATGGATGCCAGGGGGAATTGAAAGACCAACATGTAAGTTCATTGGCTCTCTAAGTTTTGAATAGGTTGTTAAAGACTAGGCTCGTATCAGGTTATTCCTCCTAAAGATAATTACAGTAGGTAGCGGTAAAATGGGAACAAAATAGTTTAAATAGTAGTTTTGTTATTCTGCATTCTAATTTTGCTATAAAGATATTTTAGTACTTTGTCTTCAGTTTCAAGCTAAACTGTATTTAGTTTGGAAGTATTTAAGATTTTTTTCTATATGTTACACTTTAGGCTTAAGTCTTCATTTAAGGCCACAGATAAAAGGTGATTCCTCCATTGTGCCAATGAGAAAGTATTTTTTAAAATTTCGAAGAGGGCCAATTTGAATATAAACTTGTATAGATGCAAATAATATAGATCACTATCTATTTTTAATTTTTTATTAATTTAGTTACATATCCATATTTAAACTATGCTTTATAAACTCTATAAAATATTAATTGTAAGTATTGCTTATTTATTCCACTCTCACATTTCATAAAATAGTTTTATTAAATTTTATATATTTGTGACATCAGTAACTTCGTCTTTACTGGAACCACTTTTTGAATCATTTGACAGTTTTTAAATAACACCTCATCTTTACTTTTGTGTTGTTTTGAGTTTTAGTGATTTTTGAATTTGTGTTGTGATACTGCCCTGGAAAGTTTATCTCAAGGCACAAGTACCCATATTTATAATGCTGAAAGTACAATGGGTTGTTTTCCTTTTTATTTGTCTTATGTTTGTCATTTAAAGGTTTAATTGAAAGGAAATTATAACTTGAGATTGTGAGGCCATTTCCTAAGAATAACTAAATCTGTGTTAAATTTTTATGCTTCTGTTTTTAATTGAATCAGTCAGGTGACCTCTCTAAGCATTCAGAACTATTAGGTCATTAAATATGAAATGTCCGATTTCGAATCCAAAGTTTAGTTTATTATATCTCAAACAAGAAGCGGTACAATTAATCAAAGTATGTGCCTAAACTATCGACACAATTTTGCCATCTTAATGGTAGCTTGCTCTTATGCCAGCAGCAAAGAACCCTGGAGAGTAAGTAGCAACGAAATCATGAAAGGCATTTTCCACAGCTTGTTGAGAATTGAATATTTTTCCTTGGAAGAAGTGGTAGTCAGTTGGTGCAATGTCTGGCAAATACGGTGGATGACAGAGAGTTTCCAAGACCAGCATCTGTAGTTTGAGCAGCGTGTTTGTGCAACATGTGGTTGAGCATTGTCTTGCAAGAGGATTGGCCTGGGTCTCTATTAACCAGTCTCGGCTGCTTAATCACAAGCATCCTCATCATTTTGTCCAGTTGGTTGCAGTACACGTCTGCTGTAATCGATTGACCAGGTTTCATGAAGCTATAGTGGCTAATACCAGCGCTGGATCACCAAACAGACACCATTAGCTTTTTTTGATGAGTATTCAGTTTTGGACTGTGTTTCAGCATTTCATCTTTACCCAACCAGTGTTCCAAATGCTTGAGAATGTCAAAAAGAATCCATTTTTCATCACATGTCACAATATGGTGTAGAAATGGTTTGCCTTTGTGTCGTGAAAGCAAAGAAAGGCAAACTTTGAGAAGATTTCTCTTCAGATGCTCATTTAATTCATGTGATACTCATCTATCCAGCTTCTTTACCTTGCCCACTTGTTTCAAATGATCCAATACTGTTGGAATAGTAATGTCAAACCTTGCTGCTAATTCACCTGTAGGTTGAGATGGATTCGCTTCCACTATAGCTTTCAGCTCATTATCCACCTTGTTCTCAGGTCACCTAAATGGCTCATTTTCAAGATTAAAATCACCAGAATGGAACTTCTCAAACCATTGACATACTGTGCATTCATTAGCCACATGCCTCCCAAACCCTTACTGCAATACTTTGAGCTGTCTGTGCTGCATTGGTTCCACGACGGAACTCATATTCAAAAATAACATGAATTTTTTACTGATCCATGTTTCACAAAAATTGCTCTAAAAAATTTAAAAGATAATCACAAGCTAAAACATCCATTTGAAAGAATGAAGATGTACCTTCACAATACAAAAAAAAAAAAAACCAAAAAAGAAATGTCAAAGTGGAATGTCAGAGATACCAATTTTCATAGATAGTACTTAAGGAAATCGGACATTCCATACTTAATAACCTGGTAGCACTGGTTTCAAGCTCATCTGTCTTCCCCCAAATAGTTTCTTAAAATGAAGTAATTGAGGCCAGGAGCAGTGGCTCATGCTTGTAATCTCAACACTTTGGGAGGCTAAAGTGGGAGGATCACCTAAGGGCAGGAGTTCGAGACCAGCCTGGGCAACATAGTGAGACCCTGTCTCTACCCAAAAAAAAAAAAAAAAACACACACACAGGGAAAAAAAAAAAAGTAATTGAGAGTGTGCTATAATAGAATACACTTTCAAGATTCAAAGACAAAGTCATTCCCTCATTTCTAAGGGGTAATTTTGAGGAAAAAAGTAAGTCACCTTAAATTTGAGAATATATGGTACATTGGATGTAATAAGTAGATGGGTGGGGAAAATTGATAGGGATATAAAAGAGCAAAGCAATTTGAATGTCTTCTAGCTATGCTATACTTGACTTTCGGAAACTACTTTTATTTATTCACTTTTCCTCTTTTCACCGTAGGTCTATATTTGCACTGTGTGCCAAAATGTTTTCTGTGTGGACTGTGATGTTTTTGTTCATGACTCTCTACACTGTTGTCCTGGATGTATTCATAAGATTCCAAGTCATTCAGGTATTTGATTGCAGCATGTAGTAGACATTGTATGTGTTAAAAAGAAAGTTGCAACTGTAAATAAAATGATTCTTTAGAAGAAGCTTCTTTTAAAACATGAGTAACAATTTAAGAGACTTTTTGCTAAGAAAATACAGTATTTTATTAAGTGTTTTATTTGTATCTTGTCACAGAAATGCCCAGAATTCAATAGTACTTGATTCAATTTTGTTTTTTATTATTTTGAGTATAGTTTTCAACGTCATTATGCATTATTATGTGTAAATTACTATAATGATTAAATTGATGTGATAATTTTATTGTTTTATAATTAAAATACAGAATATGATTTATTTTAAGTCATTTAGTGTAAGAGAAAATTATAAATGTAAATTCAGTAAAAGATGAAAATTAATTATTAGGAAATTAATACATATTAATACATGAAATGATATATTGGTATGTCCACCAGATGGGTCTTTTTAGGTTTAAACATTTGGAGTATAATGATAAAATAAATACATCTGAAATTATTTGTGGCTGAGGGAGTCTTTTTAGGTTAAACATTCAAACCCACAAGACTGTCACGGCCACTCTTTGCACCAGTTTACTCAAAAGGATATTAAACAGGAACAACCGCCTACCAGCAGGGCAGCATCAAGCAGTCCTCGTTAGCAGTAGAAGTCCTTGTAGCAGTCCACCTAATACAGTTTAGGTGCAAGAATATAAGATCTTCCACAGGCATCAAGGAGCCAATCTCTCTCCTTTTGAAAAATTTATTTTACTTTATATTTTTTAGAGATGGGGTCTCACTCTATTGGCCAGGCTGGAGTGGAGTGGTGTGATCATAGCTCACTGCAACCTCAAAACTCCTGGGCTCAAGGTGTCCTCTCACTTTAAACTCCGGAGTAGATAGGTCTATGATAACGCCACTGCACTCTAAGCCAGGCAACAGAGTGAGACCCTGTCTCAAAAAAAAAAACCAACCAAACAAACAACAAAGAAAAAGAAAACTCCTTAATATTTAAAATTCATTATGAAAACTGGATTTATTTTAAATACTTCTAAATGTATACATTTTTACTTCATATTCGTTTTCATTCTATTTGATATTTGTCTTTTAACTAAAGCATTTAGTTCACTTATTTAATGTGTAGATTAAATTTATATTTAATAAATATAAATATACTCTTATATAAAAATATTTATTACCACCAATGTATTTGGGTTTAAATCTACCATCTTTTTCCTGTTGGTTTTAACTATTTCATTTTTCCTTTTCTCTTCTTTTTTGCCTTCTTTCGGATTGATTATTTTCCACCATTCTGTGTTTTTCCTCACTAGTTTGAAAATTGTATACCATTTTTATTCATTTAGTGGTTACCTGAGAAATTACAACGGACAAAATGTCTTAAGTCCTCTAGAAAGTAGAGACTGAGACAAAGATGAGAGTGTTGTTACTGTATTTGGGAGCTGCAGGTTTGGAGTGGTGAGGGTCAGGAAGAAAAGGGAAAGCAAGGCAAGGAGACGTGTGATGTGGCGTGTTACCACAGTGGCTGGGCTCCATGACAAGCTGTGAGGAGACACAGGAGTTTCCCAGCAAGTGTCTTCACTTAGAGTATGGGACTTCTTTGGAAGCTTTATAAGGAGAACCTGCCCCACTGAGCAGTCCCTTGAAGGGAGAAAGGAAAGGTATTTATTTTCCTAACTTCTTCCATTTCCCATTGGTCATAGTTTGCCCACAGGGCTGTGTCATCCAGTTCTTTGGTAAGCGTCAAGGAAGCCACATCTCATGCTCCGTGATATGGCATTGCACCCAACTCTGGATGGTGCAGGGGCAACTCAAGTCAGGTAGGCTTGGTGCACTTCAGGTTGGACTCCAGCCAGCTCAGTGCAAAGTAAAAGGTAGGCAACACCTTTGGAAAGAAGGAAGCAGCCAAGGGAATCTCAGGAGGCATTAGAAATTTATGTCCAGTACTCATTCATGACGCATCAAATCTAAAGATGATATGTGTACCTTTATCTCCCCACACAGCACAAGGATAAAAAGTACCTTCATTTCATTTACCTCCTTCCTCACATATTCAGTATTATTATTATTGTATATTGAATTCTTTTTTTCTATTTCATAAATATTAATATTTGTTTTAACCAGTCAATATTTATTCAGATTTAATCACATATTTACCACTTTCTTGGCTCTTCATTTCTTCTTGCATCTCATATCTATTTAGGATCATTTTCCTTCTGCCTTAAGTACATCCTTCAGAATATAGTAGAGTTTGGGCCATGTGGTGTGCTGCCTATTATGTAAGAAATAGGGGTCACCAGGGCTTCACCTGCCCAGAATGGCAGTAGGAAAGAAGAACTGTAAGGATTTTGTAAGATTTCTCAATATTTTGTAACTTCCTCATGTTTGGGATCATGTCCGTGTTCAGCTGTCTGTATCCCTAATGGTTGGCAAATTCATAGCATGAAATGGTTTCGTGAGTGGTGAGAAAGGCTGCAACCAGCCCTTGGGAAGTGGGTTGGTGGAATACCAATCCTGAGGCCTTTAGTGCAGTGGTCTCCAAACTTTTTGGCACCAGGGACTGATTTCATGGAAGACAATTTTTCCATGGACTGGAGGATGAGGGTAGGGGTGTGAGGTGAGGCCCATTTCCTAACAGCCCACGCACTGCTATCAGGCTGTGGGTTGGGGATCAAAGCTGTAGTGGGTGGCTGAGTTTAGAAGAATGAACAAGAAGTTTGAGCCCTTGGGGCCTATATTAAGGAAGAAAAGGGCACAGCTGGTTGTCACACTTTTGGGAAGTAGTCTTAGGAATGCACTAGTACTCCTTTTGGGTCCCATTCTATAAGGGCAGAGGATTCATTATTTCCAGGTTATCTAATTCTGCTCTGGAAGGGGTATTACAAGATGGACTGGGGAACACAGCTGGGGTCTTTATAGGATTTAAATTCTTGGTTCCACCTGAATTATTTGAGTCCTATCCCAGGCCAGAATCTAGAAACAATACATAATTTGTTCATTCATTCATTAATTCACTCAGCAAACCTTGTACATCTGCTATAAGTCTGATGGGATCCTGGGCATTAGGGCTATAGATACCAAAAAGAGGATATAGACCCTAGCCTCATGGATCTGTGAACCTCCCAGTCTAAAAAGACGCAGACCTGTAAAGAAGTCTATGTGAAAGTGCTAACAATATGCCAGGTACCACGGGAATGCAAAGGAGGCGCTGTGCAGTGGGTTTGGAGGCAGTCAAATGTCTGAAGGGGCCGCACTGATAACGCTCATAAATGGAAGGAGGCCAGGGTAAGCAGGGTGGTAGCATATGGAAAGCACGTGTCCCATTAAGGGAGGCAGCTTCTGAGGTGCTGGGGGTCAGGGATAGAAGGGAGATGTTGTTTTCACTGTACATCCTTTTGTACCTTTGAATTTTATACATATGCATTTGTTACTTAGTCCAAAACGACTAAAAAAATAAAGCGTTTTAAGTGAGGT
>NW_012155284.1:10772551-10776190 GCF_000956105.1 Propithecus coquereli | reverse complement strand
CCTGTCTATCTCAGAGCTACAGGAGAGGTATACCTATCTATCTCAGAGCTACAATATATGGAAGAAGTGTTCAATTTATATAAGAAATGGCTAACTTAAGAATTGAATCAGTTTCACACACAGATGAAATAAAAGTTGACTAAACACAGGATCCAGATGACTCTTTTGTGGGCCAAGGGATATTTCTTAATCCTGTAGAACTTACTTTGTATATTTAACTAGCTTTGGTGTAGCAGAGCAGTGGTCCCCAACCTTTTTGGCACCAAGGACTGGTTTCACGGAAGACAATTTTTCCACGGAGTGGGGTGCGGGGCAGGGGGGCAATTTCAGGACGATTCAAGTGCGTTCCATTTATTATGCACTTTATTTCTATTGTTATTACATTGTAATATATAATGAGATAATTATACAACTCACCATAACGCAGAACGAGTTGGAGCCCTGAGCTTGTTTTCCTGCAACTAATGCCGCCACTGATCTGATGGGAGGCGGAGCTCAGGCAGTGATGCAAGCAACGGGGAGACGCTATAAATACAGATGAGGCTTCCCTCCCTCAATCTTGCCGCTCACCTCCTGCCGTGCAGCCTTGTTCCTAACAGACCACCGGACCAGTACCGGTCTGTGGCCTGGGGGTTGGGGACTGCAGTAGTAGAGTTTACTTACAGTTTCCCTTTACCCATTACCAATGTGAAGAAGAAATAGGATTTAGGGAAAAATGATTTTATTCCAGAGGCTTTTGAGAGTTCAACATATGCTATAATGGCCTTAGAATTTTCTTATGGATATGAATATGTGATTTCATATCCAAATCACAATATGAAATGAGATTTCATGTTGCTCAAGGTATTACATTTCATGTGGGTGTGTACAATTACATCCGTGTCCAGAATTTCATTTTCTGACCATTCTAAATTCATGCTACTGTAAGTTAGAAAACACCCATTCTTTTATCCTCATTTTTATTTTTAATCAAGGATAATGTCACCCCCGGCCCCCACACAAAGTACGAAACATAGAGACAATATATATGGTATGATCCCATTTGTTTTAAAAAAACAAAGTTTTACATTTTTAAATGCATTAAGAATTTCTGAATATGTTGATTGTGGTAATCATTTATCATTTCAGAATATACATCAAGACATCACATTGTATACTCATGTTGTACACCTTAATTAAATATAATTTTTATTCATCAATTGTATCTCAATAAAGCTGGAAGGATATACATAAAAATGTTGATAGTGGTTACCTCTGGAAAGTGGGCCTAGAAGGCATTCTTACTTTTCTACACTCTCCTATTCTGTACTGTTTGGTTTTACAAGTCCTCGTGTGACTTTTATATTCAAAATAAAAAATTTAAAATGTTTTAATTCTAAAACATTAATAGAGACTACCTCTGGAGGGTGAGAGTACTGGAAGGTGACATAGGTTATCTTCTTTCTTGTCTGATTTTATTTGTAATACTTCTGTAATGCGAAAGTTTATAAGTATTATAATCTAGTGAGGGGAGAGAAACCACACAGAAATTTGAAAAGGAGCCAGGTGCAGTGGCTTGCACCTACAATCCCAGCTACTTGGGAGGCTGCTGAGGTGGGAGGATCACTTGAGCCCAGGATTTGAGACTGGCCTGGACAATGTAGTGAGACCCTCATCTCAAAAATAAAAAGAAGACATTTGAATAGGGAAAGTTTAACATACAGATGCTCCTCAACTTCCAATGGAGCTACATCCTCATAAACCCATCATTATAGAGAATAAGTTGAAAATGCATTTACTACACTTAAACTACCAAACATCAGAACTTAGCCTAGCCTACCTTAAATGTGTTCACAACACTTACATTAGCCTACAGTTGGGCAAAATCATTTAACACAAAGTCTACAGACAAAGTTAAATAAATATTTGCTGGAATGAATGACTTTCTTGAACCTATTAGGTATTAACAGAGGTAAAATCCAAAAATACCTTAGAAAGCAAATTGGCAACCTTCATAATCAAATTTAACCTGCCACGTACTTAAGCAATTAAAATATGCTGACTGTATAAAATATTGGCTGATTGTCATGAAATATGAAAAAATCCACTTACCCTGTATAAGAGAGCTTAAGTCACAGAACATTCCATTCTGCAAGGCTTACTTATCAGGCACTGAATATGCATTTATTCAACAAATATGCACTGGGCAGCTATTAATATGGCTAGGCACATGTGCAGCTTCATCAGTTTTGTTTGGCCAGATAAAACCTCTGGATGAAATAGCACTTATACACTATTAACCTGTTCCTTCACAGCTAAATGGACTAGGGAGAATCCGAGGTACATGGCCACCAATCTTTAGACTCAACTGAAACAATAATCAAATGGAGATGGTAGATGGAACTGAAAGGTCGTGATGTATAGAGAATGGGCTGGGCAACTGTGTTAGGGAGTGTGTATGATGGGGATATAGAGGAAGTCAGAAGAGAAAGAGGGAGAAATAGAAAAACAGACAGAGAGACAAGGGAAAGTACAGAGAGGAGAATGACATGACTTCTAAGAAACATAACATGGCTTTGGCTCCAGACTGGATAGACCTAGTCCTTGCCTTTGTTCCCTAACCTTGGATTATCAGTAAGGCTGTTTTACAACTGGTTCTATCTTTACAATACTACTCTTTACCCAAATAAGCCTGCGCAGTTTTTTTCTACATCTTCGGACAGACTCGACGCTATCCTATGTATTCCAAGGAAAAATATTCAACTTTTAAGGTTTCAAAAATTTTTTTCATTTATTTTAAAGGCATTAATAAAAAACTTAACATACTAAGAAAGTTACAATATACAAATGTGCTCAATTGCAATTTTGACAGATTGACTCTTTTGTAGCATATGTCACCTTGAGTTTCTTTTAACCACTCACATTTCCATTGTTCGGTTATTCAAACTGATTATTCCCTAAAAACCCTTTGCTGGTTACTTAAGCAAGGAACACATGCAATAAGGGAAAAAATACAGATGATTGTGCCACCCAATCAAGTGTCCGATGAGGAAACATCAAAATACCATTCTCCTTGGGAGAAAACTGCACCTGAATTTGAAAGGAAAAAAGTCTAAATTACAAAATATAAAAACCTATTTTCTGATAAAATCATAAAGAAAGAACAGAGAAAATATAAGCAATATACTCATTGTGGTAGATATACTAGAACGGAAATATAGAAATATGTTGTATTTTTGTATACAGCACAAAGAATACAAAAATGCTAATATAAAGACTTAATGTAATACTAATTCCAAAAAATTTTTTAAGTACTGATATTTGGTCTGTCCTACTAGGATTTAAAATATATTAAAAAACAATTATCAAAATCATGTTAAAAAGATTTTAATGTATGTGCTGCTGAAGCGAGCACGTTAAAAAATTTTAAACACATTAGTGATTACAATAGTACAAACAACATTCTCCAACCACGATATAATAAAATTAGAAGTTAAACCTAACTACCTAGAAATTAAAGCATTAAACATTTCTAGAGTTGAAAACAAAACTAAAAAATGTGGAATTTCTAGAAAACAATAATAAGAATTCTACATAAGAGAACCTCTAGAATATAACATTACTCAGAGGAAAATTTATGGTCCTAAAATATTCATTTTA
>NW_012155284.1:10767486-10772501 GCF_000956105.1 Propithecus coquereli | reverse complement strand
GGCCTCCCAGAGAGCTAGGATTACAGGCGTGAGCCACCGCGCCCGGCCGAAGAGGGATCTTTTAAGGATCTCTATAATCAGTGATTCTAAATGGTTGCTTGGGCCAGTAGCATCAGCATCACCTGAGAACTCATTAGAAATGCAAATTCTGGGGCCGCTTCACAGAGCTACTGAATCAGGAACTCTGAGGGTACACCTGGTAATCTTTGCTTTAACAAATCCTCCAGGTGGTTATCATAAATGCTAAAGGATGAGAACTGCTTCTAATCATATTACAGAGATACTTAAGTAACTTAAAAACAGGGCTTGATAATAGGATTCTACTGAACTTTTTAAAAAAAATTAACTCAGGTAATTTTACAGAAAACAAATCCCAGACATAGAATTGCTTTTTCATTTCTCTGGATTCTTTGTAAACATTAGTGTATTTGTATATATACTTTGAATTTTAAAAAATCAATTTTATTGAATTATAATTAACATACAGTAAAATGCTCCCATTTTAAATAATTCCATGCCTTTGTGTATACCCATGCAATGACACCACAATCAAGAAAGAGAACTTTCTATTTTCATCACTCTAGTGTTCCTTTGTAGTCAGTACTGCTCAGGGTTTCCAGCACCTGGTAACATTGATGTGTTTTCTATGACTATAGATTAATTTTTCCTGTTATATACAATTCTTATAAATTAAATCATATGTTATGTATGGCTTCTTTGGCTTAGCATAATGTTTTTGAGATTTATTCATGTTGTTGCATATATCATATTGTATTGTATTGTTGCATATTGTATTCCATTATATGGATATTTTGTTTATCCATTTGTTTATCCGCAATGGACATTGGGTGGTTTCTGATTTTTTGGTTATTGTGAATAAAGTTGCTGTGAACATTCTTGTATAAATCTGTGTGTGTTCATTTTTCTTGAGTAAATACATAGGAATGGAATCGTGTTAGATTGATTGGAAAGTGTATATTTAGCTTATCCTGACACTACTAAACTGTTTTTACAAAGAAATTGTACTAGTTTACATTCCCACAAGCAATATATGAGAGTTCTAATTGCTCCACATCGCCTCAACCAACAGCTGGTATTGTACAATACAAATGTTAATTTTTAGAATATCTTCACAACTTTAGGCAATGATTTCTTAGGACTCAGAAAACATCAATCATAAAAGAAAAATTGAAATTGGATTTCATCAAAATTAGAAACTTCTGTTCTTCAAAAGACACGATTAAGAAAATGAAAAGACAAGTCACAGACTGAGAGAATATATTTACAATGTAAATATCTAGCAAAGGACTGGTATCCAAAAAATATAAAGAATTCTTATAATTCAATAATAAGGTAAATAACTCAATTTCAAAATGGGTAAAAGATTTAATTACTTTACCAAAGAAGATACATGAATGACCAATAAGCCATTAAATTAAAACCACAGCGAGATACATACATATGCCCTAGAATGGCTAAAATTGAAAATACTGCCCCATGTGTATATACTTGTTGGCTGAAAAAGTAGTTGAAAACAATATTACTTTAAAACTCAAAACACCAAATCCTCTCTTCAGATTGGGTTGTGAGATGTTTGTGTTTGCTTGCTTGCTTGTTTTTGGCTCCCAGTATTTTAATTCCTTTCCCTTGGGGATTTTTTCTCTTCCTGCTATATAGATATGATACTTGGATATTTCCAATTAAGGCTTATGAAGAAGTTTTCTTTTCTTTCTTCTTTCTTTCTTTTTTTTCTTTTTTCTCCTTTTCCTTTCTTCTTTTCTTTTCTTTCTTTCTCTCTCTCTATCCCCCCCGCCCCCTCTCTCTTTCTTTCCTTTTCTTTCGACAGGGTCTTGCTCTGTCGCCCAGGCTGGATTGCAGTGGCACGATCGTAGCTCACGGCAGCCTCGAACTCCTGGGCTCAAGCTATCCTCCTGCCTCAGCGTCCCAAGTAGCTGGGACTATTAGGTGTGTGCCACCATGCCTGGCTAAGAAGTTTTCAGCATCGCTAGAAGTAAAAGGGAAGTTCCTTCAACTGATTAAGGGTATCCACTAAAAATCTACAATAAACAGCATATTTAATGGTCAAATTTTAGAAAAATTTATACCAAGGTCAAGAATGAGACCTCTATTATCACTATTAAGCAACATATTAGATGATATGATCAACGCAACAAGACAAAATAATGTAAAAGACAAAATTGTCATAATATCAGATAATACAAATATCTACTTAGAAAATTCAAGAGGATTTACAATCATATATTAAAAATAGACCAGAAGGAGTCCTATACGTCATCAGTGAACATTTAGAAAATAGAATAGTAAAAAAAAATACTGTTTAGACCAGGGGGCGGCCCATACCAGCTTGTTTCTCTTTCTGAGCCTGGTTGTGTGTCCTAGTTTTTGGCTAGCTGACCAGAAGAGCATAAAAGATCCCTCCTCCTCAGATAAGGTTATGGCTTCCCTCAAGCCGAGGCGTCTCACATGTATCTAAGTTGTTCATTACCTAAAGACGAAGCACATCCTCTGCAACTGAAAAAGGACCATAGGAACTGGGCCTGGTGTTCCTGTGCCTGTTTTGTTTTTATTTTGTGTGTGTGTGTGTCTTATCCTTTACGTTATATAAGTATACCACGTGGAGTCTTGTGAATTTTTTCAGTTATCCAAAAACTGTGTAATTGATGAAGATGGTACTGTGAATAGGATAAATGAAACAATTTTTTACTTTAAAATCTAAATGATAGCTAAGGCTTTCTTTGGGAGAAAGAAAGATGAAATGTGGGAAAAGATCTAGAACCACTGGTGCCAGGCTGGTTGCCGAGGCAACACTGTTTGAATTTGCTCAAGTACTACAACTCTTGATGGGAGGCTTTCTCTGCCCCAGCTTTCCAAGAGTGGAAGGGAGAGGATGCATGCTCCATTTCTAATTTCATCCATTGGCAGAAGCAAATACTAATTTCTTCCTAAAGAAATACAGTTTCACAAGGAGATGTGATCTTACTTTTTAACATGCTAAGTTGGCTCCTGGATGCAGAGGATATTGCATTGCTTAATGTCATGAAAGAAAGGCATCCTCAAGCTAAACACTTAATTGTTTTCTGGAAATGGGTGCTGCCGTTCTCTCCAATCATTCAGAAATAAAAGATTCAGCTAAAAACTGCTGAATCAAGAAATTCTTGCCAACAATTCTAAAAGTAATTATCCAAAAACATTTTATTAATTGCATACAAAAGATATTGATAAAATGTGTAAGGCTTGTAAATAAAAAAAAAATTAAAACCCTGTGTACCCCATCGCTGAGCTTAAGAAAGAGATCATCACCGTTGCCTATGAAGTCCCTGAATGATCCTCCCCAACTAAAGACAAGCCATTCAATCAGCTTTGTACAGCTGCCCTCCATCATCAAGGGTCAACAGGGAGGGGGATGGGGAGAGGTACACCTGTCTATCTCAGAGCTACAGGAGAGGTATACCTATCTATCTCAGAGCTACAATATATGGAAGAAGTGTTCAATTTATATAAGAAATGGCTAACTTAAGAATTGAATCAGTTTCACACACAGATGAAATAAAAGTTGACTAAACACAGGATCCAGATGACTCTTTTGTGGGCCAAGGGATATTTCTTAATCCTGTAGAACTTACTTTGTATATTTAACTAGCTTTGGTGTAGCAGAGCAGTGGTCCCCAACCTTTTTGGCACCAAGGACTGGTTTCACGGAAGACAATTTTTCCACGGAGTGGGGTGCGGGGCAGGGGGGCAATTTCAGGACGATTCAAGTGCGTTCCATTTATTATGCACTTTATTTCTATTGTTATTACATTGTAATATATAATGAGATAATTATACAACTCACCATAACGCAGAACGAGTTGGAGCCCTGAGCTTGTTTTCCTGCAACTAATGCCGCCACTGATCTGATGGGAGGCGGAGCTCAGGCAGTGATGCAAGCAACGGGGAGACGCTATAAATACAGATGAGGCTTCCCTCCCTCAATCTTGCCGCTCACCTCCTGCCGTGCAGCCTTGTTCCTAACAGACCACCGGACCAGTACCGGTCTGTGGCCTGGGGGTTGGGGACTGCAGTAGTAGAGTTTACTTACAGTTTCCCTTTACCCATTACCAATGTGAAGAAGAAATAGGATTTAGGGAAAAATGATTTTATTCCAGAGGCTTTTGAGAGTTCAACATATGCTATAATGGCCTTAGAATTTTCTTATGGATATGAATATGTGATTTCATATCCAAATCACAATATGAAATGAGATTTCATGTTGCTCAAGGTATTACATTTCATGTGGGTGTGTACAATTACATCCGTGTCCAGAATTTCATTTTCTGACCATTCTAAATTCATGCTACTGTAAGTTAGAAAACACCCATTCTTTTATCCTCATTTTTATTTTTAATCAAGGATAATGTCACCCCCGGCCCCCACACAAAGTACGAAACATAGAGACAATATATATGGTATGATCCCATTTGTTTTAAAAAAACAAAGTTTTACATTTTTAAATGCATTAAGAATTTCTGAATATGTTGATTGTGGTAATCATTTATCATTTCAGAATATACATCAAGACATCACATTGTATACTCATGTTGTACACCTTAATTAAATATAATTTTTATTCATCAATTGTATCTCAATAAAGCTGGAAGGATATACATAAAAATGTTGATAGTGGTTACCTCTGGAAAGTGGGCCTAGAAGGCATTCTTACTTTTCTACACTCTCCTATTCTGTACTGTTTGGTTTTACAAGTCCTCGTGTGACTTTTATATTCAAAATAAAAAATTTAAAATGTTTTAATTCTAAAACATTAATAGAGACTACCTCTGGAGGGTGAGAGTACTGGAAGGTGACATAGGTTATCTTCTTTCTTGTCTGATTTTATTTGTAATACTTCTGTAATGCGAAAGTTTATAAGTATTATAATCTAGTGAGGGGAGAGAAACCACACAGAAATTTGAAAAGGAGCCAGGTGCAGTGGCTTGCACCTACAATCCCAGCTA
>NW_012155284.1:10752078-10760561 GCF_000956105.1 Propithecus coquereli | reverse complement strand
AGGGGGCTGGGCACAGTGGCAAATGCCTGTAATCCTAGCACTTTGGGAAGCTGAGGAGGGAGGATTGTTTGTGGCCAGGACTTTGAGACCAGAGTAAATTGAATAATGGTCAAAAATAGATTCACACTCTTTTAGAACTTTTATTTTGTAAATAACAACAGAAAAGAAATAATTCTTAAACAAAATCTAACGAGGGGGCTGGGCACAGTGGCAAATGCCTGTAATCCTAGCACTTTGGGAAGCTGAGGAGGGAGGATTGTTTGTGGCCAGGACTTTGAGACCAGAGTGGCCAACACAGCAAGACCCCATCTCTACCAAAAAAAAAAAAAATTAGCCAGGCGTGGTGGCTTGCACCTGTAGTCCCAGCTACTTGGGAGGCTGAGGTAGGAAGATCGCTTGAGTCCAGTAATTTGACAGTGAGCTATGATGATGCCACTGCACTCTATCCTGGGTGACAGAGTGATACCCTGTCTCCAAAAAAAAAAGAAAAAAAGAACGAAAAAGGAAAGCCATATGTTAACCAGAAGAGGCTATAATAATTAGGTTAGGTTAAGTGTGAAGAATGAGGGCATTATTAACTAGTTTATTCTTTTGGGAGAAGCAATATGACATGTGGTAATATATACAACTATTTAGATTCCAGGAACCAGCATATAAAATTAATCATCAATACACAAAAAAATAACTCTATGGAACTATAAGGGGCAAAAGAGCCCAAAATAGATTTATTATTGCCATGTAGAAATACATATCAATAACCCCAAATTTGACATCTAAATCTTATGTATTAGGTTATTAAGTATGAAATGTCCCATTTCCTTAAGTACTAAGTTTGACAGTTGATATGTCTGACATTTCATTTTGACATTTCATTTTTATTAGGAAGATACATCCTCGGTCTTTCAAACATACGTTTTGGCTTGTGATTATTTTTCAGATTTTTTCTTAGAGCAATTTCTGCGAAACCAGGGTAATCCAAAAATTCGTATTATTTTTGAGTTTCGTCGTGGAACCAATGCAGCACAAATAGCTTCAAACATCAACGGAGTGTTTGGGAAGGATGTGGCTAATGAACACACAGCATGTCAATGGTTTGAGAAGTTCTGTTCTGGTGATTTTCATCTTGAAGATGAGCCACATGGGCAACCTGAGGCCAAGGTGGATAATGACGAGTTGAAAGCTGTAGTGGAAGCGAATCCATCTCAACCTATGTGTGAATTAGCAGCAGGGTTTGATGTTACTATTCCAACAATACTGGATCATTTGAAACTAATCAGCAAGGTAAAGAAGCTGGATAGATGGGTTCTGCGTGAATTAAATGAGCATCAGAAGAGAAATCTTCTTGAAGCTTGCCTTTCTTTGTGTCACCTCATAAAAGTGAACAATTTCTATACTGTAGTTATGTGTGATGAAAAATGGATTCTGACAATTGCAAGCATTCAGTACAATAGTTGGATAAAGATGAAGTGCCGACACACAGTCCAAAATCGAATATTCATCAAAAAAAGCTAAGGGTCTCTGTTTGGTGGTCCAGTGCTGGTACTATCCACTACAGCTTCATGAAACCTGGTCAATCGATTACAGCAAATGTCTACCGCAACCAATTGAAAAAATGATGAGGATGCTTGGGATTAAGCAGCTGAGACTGGTCAATAGAGACAGGCCAATCCTCTTGTAAGACAACGCTCAACCATATGTCACACAAACAACGCTGCTCAAACTACAGAAGTTGGACTTGGATACTCTCTGTCATCCGCTATATTCACCACATCTTGAACCAACTACCACTTCTTCCAGGTTTTGGACCACTTCTTGCAAGGAAAGACATTCAATGCTCAACAAGCTGTGGAAAATGCCTTTTGCAATTTCATTGTCACTTGCTTTCCAGGCTTCGTTGCTGGCATTAATAAGCTACCATTAAGATAGCAAAACTGTGTTGACGGTTTAGGAGTGAACTTTGATTAATTGTACTGCTTCTTGTTTGAGATATAATAAACTACACTTGATCTGAAATCAGACATTTCCTATTTAATGACCTAATACTTGCAAAGTATAGAATATATTTTAACCATCAGACTAATTTTTCAGAAAACATGCAACAACTGAAAATTAATTGTTCCAAAATGGGAAAGGTGATGCAATGTATTGTGCTATCCAGCCAAGTATTTATGGAGAAAATGATGAAATATTTGTTAAAACCACCTATTCTTTTAAAAAAGGGGGAATAACTGGTAGTGGACTTGTTTTCCTGCCATAGACTATAAAACTGGGCACAATATATGTTACAACACATTTCAAACACTGGGCAACAGATGGTACAGAGCTGAGATCCTCGAGAAAGGGAAACCCATAAGGTAAACTTCGTATTCACCCTTTCTGGCTGGATATGATTTCCAAACTGCAGACTGGAAGGGGGATATTTCCAAACTGCAGACTGGAAGGGGGATGCTTCCTAGGATCACTGGTCTCCCCAAGTGGAAGAAACAAAGATTGGAGTTCAGGCCTTGGAAGAAGGCAGTTCCAATTTGAGGAGGCAGGGTCTAGAGAGGAGGGATTTGAAGAGAAGAAGCTTCAGAAATTTGTGTAGGATTTCCACATAGGTCTTTGTCCAAATCCTAAATTGCACTTATGTAGGACAAGACTTCACAGGGCCTGGCAAAAGCAGTTACTGAGGAGCTGAGAGCTGGAGAATTCAGAGGTTGTACAGAATTCCACCATTTACTATGTGGCCAAGACAAGCCATTTTACCTGTGAGCCTGCTTTCTCATCTGTAGAATTTGAATAATACTATCTAATCTGATGGGTGTTATAAAGATTAAACAAAATAACTATGCCTAGTATACAATAATAACTAAGTATAGCTAATATTATTAGTAGTCCTTATAATGGGAAGAAAAATTTCATGTGGCAGTTCCTAGTTTCCTTTACAATAAAAAACCCAAATCTACTAACACATACCTAAGAGTCTATTAAAACCAAGATTTATAATATGGGGTTTTATTTATTATTAACCAGAAGTCTTTATTGAAACACAAAGGCTCATTAATGCTCAGGTATACTCTTCACATTCGCCTTTCTCTACCTGGTAACCAAGAACTGGTTTTACTTAAAGTAAATATAGGTTAACCATAAATTACATGCCACTTTCAAACATAAAGGTCAATTTACGTGTCACAATAACTAGTGATCCAAGAATCAGAAATTCAAAGCTCAGAAACTAGTTTTTTCCAAAAGCTTCTCCAACCATATTGCTATCTTCGAAATATGCTACATATATCATCCCAAGACAATAGCTGAACTCACAAGTAATTATACCTTAAAAATAATGCTATGCAAAAGAATATGGTCTAATTCTATTATAAGAAGTTCTAAAATAGGTAGAAGTAATGTGCTCATAGAAGTTGGAACAGTGGTTGCCAGGGTGGGCAAATGTGATGAATGGCGAGGGAGGGGCACAAAGGGACCTCCTGGTTGAGGGAAATGTTCTCTATGTTGATTGAGGTGTAACAAGGGCATACCTTTGTCAATACTGACCAAACTTTGCCATTTAAATCTGTGCATTTTATTGTATATAAATTATACCTCAAAAAAGCTATTAAAAAAGAGTGCTATGCACAAATCTTTAATTCTCTTGAAAGGCCATGATTCATACATAAAAACACCCAAGTACTTAGATAACTAAATATCAAATGCCTTCTACTGATTGCTGTAAGTGAAACATGGACTTACACAAAAGCAGGAGTTGCCCTTGTTGACTTCCAGAATTTGATTTCTGAACTGCATTCATTGTTTTTCCAATCACCAAGAGCTTCAAACTTATTAAGACTTAAGTTCACGAAAATTAAAATTAAAAGACATTAACCCTGCAGTTTACTTCTGTTAATGGCAACCCTGCAGAAAAGCTAAACTTACAATATATCTCAGGCAAAGTGATCTCTGGCTGATCCCTTAATCAAGGCTCTCTTCAAATATGGCACCTTATGTTTTTCTCTCTTCTGAATGTAGGTACTGCTGTGGCTGTAGAACAGACCATGGAATTTCCCATCTGGGATTCCTTACAACCACAAAGACAATTACTACAGTGAAAGCCAGAGAACTAGCTCTGTTTTGACCTTATTACTAGGAATAGTATAGTGTGGTGGCTTTGCTATTTCCTGTCTGTACCTAAGAGGGAAGCAGCTTCATTATTCAATATTTAAGTTAAGATAAATAATGCCTAAAAATAACCCTAAGTCAAACACCATTGAGATTAACTCAACATTTAAAACCATTTAACCTCATGCAGGGTTTGTTAAAAGTCTTTTTCAAAACTAGCAAGAAATAGAACTAATGCCTAAATCTCTTCATTATGAATGAAAGATCTGAAAACAACTCTGAAATTTCTTTCCATTTACCATTTTCTCCCTTATTTGACAGTCCCTCCATCCTATGCTCTAAGTTCATCCTCAGCTTCAAAAAACTGCTAGAGAAGAACAAGATGTAGTACCTTTCCTCTAATGACAGAGGAAAGACAGATAAACAATAAAGATAATATAATGTGAAAAGCTACGTAACAGAAATAAGCAAAGAGCCTATTCAAGGAGGGGAAATCACATGAATGGGGGTGGTAGATAAGAAGGTTGGGTGGCATTAGGAATAATGATATGACATCTGAGCTACCTTATGCCTCCAAACACACATGCCCCAGTGCTTCTGGCTTTGTACACTCTCTGCCTGGGAACAGCCTAACTCACTCTATCCTCTGCCTGATTTTTCTATTTATCCTTTTAGACTTGGCTGAATAACCCAGGTAAATATCTTCAACTGAATGAAGATGACTAACCAAAGAATGAAATATGAGTAATTACACTTTGTGATGATTTACATAATTTAGAAAATACCCCTCCCAGGACTACAACTCCCATTCTGTAAATGGAAAATGTGATTTTTAAAAATTTGCTTTTCAAGGAAGTATCTACCAAGAATCATAACGTTCATAATCTTTTATCAAACAGTCATAATCCAGAAATTTTTCCTCAAACTATAACAGAACAGAATAAAACTACTACATATACGAAGGTATATACTATAATGTTATCTAGAATGGCAAAAACCGCTGCACAAAAGGTATAGTGACATACCACAGGCGAACACTGACAGAAAATGTAAAGACATAAAAAATGTGACATTAAGTAGGGATATAGACACACACACACACACACACACACACATACACAAAATGCTATGATGACATTCATATCAAAATATAGATGAATATGGGTGAAAAGTGTAAAGTAACAGGCAAAAAAGGAATACAATGACAGACACACAGCTAATTTTAAAAACAATTAAATACTTTTATTATATACTTTTAAACATACAGAAAATAGAAAAAAATAGTACAGTGAACATCCATATACACACCAGTTAGTCATTAACATTTTGCCATTTATGCTTCACACACATACATTTTGCTAAACCATTTTAAAATATTTTAGAGACACTGTAACACTTCATTCCGAAAATATTTCAGTATGCAAATTAAAACATTCTTCTATAAACTACAACACCCTTCTCACAGCCCATACAACTAGCAAGAATTATCTAATATCATTTAAAATCTAGTCCATATTCAAATTTTCTCAATCTCCCTCACCCCAAGACAAATGGTTTTACAGACCAGGGTCCAATCAAAGATTCCACATTGCATTTGGTTATTATGTCTCTTAAGTAATTTTTAATCTAGAATAATTAACCATTCCACCTCGCTTTTTCTTTTCCAACACTGATATTTTGAAGGAATGAGGCCAGTTATCTTCTACGGCATTCCACATTTTGGACCCGTGTGATCGTTTCTTTAGTGGTGCCATTTAACTTGTTGCTCTATCCCCAGTATTTCCTGCAAATGGGAAATTAGATCTAAAGGCTTGACTAAATTTCAGTTAAAATTTTTTGATGAGGATGCTTCATAGGTAACACAGTGTACTTCATACGGCATCACAAAATAAAAAAAACCCGCCTGATTATCTGACTACCAGTGATGCAAAATGTAATCAGATCCTAACGATCTCTTTATTGTAAAAGTATGTTTTTTCCATACAACCAACCAGCAAGTATTTGGTGACATGACATTTTGACACCAGGAGAATTTTAGAGGGGATGTAGATCTCAATCTTTTATCTAATCTTTGACATCAAAATGTCTTTAATGTTGTTTTACATTAACCTTTCAACTATGTAACATTTCAAATTTTTAAAACATTACATAGTTGTTTTCCACAAAATTTATACAAAAATAAGATTAACTTTCATAATGATGGCAGACTTACTCCTTAATTGGAATGTGAGCACCTTCCTTCTTTTTGATTTTGTCTGAAACCCTATAAGGAAAATGAAGGACAGGAAGTTAAAAGAATAACATATATATTATATACAAATGCTGATAAACATTTTCTTTCACATAAGACATTTTACTAATTTTATTTAACAAAATACGTTCAAAATGTAAGTTTACAGCCTTCCAATATGCTTTAAAAATGATCACCAAATGAATAATTGTTAGGCTGCAATTAAGAAGTTTTTCTTCCTTCACTAAGTTCAGTGATGTTCCTAAGCCCACTTATACCTTATTTTCATCAAATAAAATATATGACATAAACTTGTGTCATACTCATTAATTAAAATAAAACCATTAAAGACCAGTAGTTGGCTGGGTGCAGTGGCTCATGCCTGTAATCCTAACACTTTGAGAGGCTGAGGCAGGAGGACTGATTGAGGATGTAGAGAAATAAGGAGGTTCATAAACTATTCGTGGGAATGTAAAATGATACAGCCACTTTGGAAAACAGTTTGACAGTTTCTCAAAAAGTTAAACAGATTTTACCATAAGAGCCAATAATTACACCCCTAGGTATATACTCAAGAGAACTGAAAACATGTCCACAACAAAATTTTACACGGAAGTGTTTATAACAGCATTATTCATGATAGCCCCAAAGAGGAAACAACCCAAATGTCCATCTGGATAAACAAAACGTAGTATATCCATATGATGAAATATCACTCAGCAATTAAAGATATAAAGTGCTAATATATGGTTCAACATGAATGAACCTTGAGAAACTTATGCTAAGTAAAAGAATCCAGGCACAAATGGCCACATAGTGTATGATTCCATTTATATGAAATATCCAGAATAGGCAAATCCATATAAAGTAAATTAGTGGCTGTCAAGGCCTGGGAAGAGAGGGTCTAAGGGAGTGATTGCTAATGGGTATGGGGTTTCTTTGTGGGTAATGAAAATGTTCTGGAATTAGATAGTGGTGGTGGTTGTACAATATGGCAAATATAATAAAAGCCACCAACTACACACTTTAAAAGGGTTAATTGTAAGGCATGTGAATTCTATCTCAAATTTTTAAAAACAGAAATGATGTTGTCTTGAATGAAGTAGTAGCAGAAGAGAGGAGGCTAAGTACACTGATTCAGTATCTACATGGAAAAAATCAACAAGACTTTCTTACAGATTGGATGTAGCAAGTGAGGGAAAGTGAGGAATCAAGGCTAACTCTGCTTAAACAACTTGTGCTGCTAGTACACATGATATTGCTAACTGAGATGTAAGAGGCTATGGGAATATGGGTGCACGGACTGACACCAAGAGTTTTGTTCTGGGTGCATTTAGTTTGAGATGTCATTAAAGTGGGAAATTCATCATATATAAAAATATACCACAGTTACACAACAGCTGAAGAGATTTTAAGTATTAAGGGGGGCATGCACAGATGATACACTTAAAATTACACCTTCAAGTCAGTTGTTTCTTTTCTTCTATATTAATTAACTAAAAATTCAAGTGCCTATAATATTACATCATAATTTCAGCGTGGCACAATAGTTTCCTTTTAAAAATAATTTTAAAATTTTGCACTAAAATATAACAGAACATGTCTGTAGTAGACTAAGGTGTAAAATGACAAGTTTGAAGCCTCAGTCACCGAGGTCTAATTTGGTACATATTACCTCAGACTTTTTTCTATGCACAAAAAGAATTTCATCTTTCTTTTGCAAAAGATTATACCTTTGTCCATCCCCTACAATTCATTTTATTTCACATGAAAGCAGAAAACTACTGAGATTAAAAATAATTTAGAAAGAATGTTATTTAAATTAAAAAATGTACGCTCAGGCCGGGCGTGGTGGCTCACGCCTGTAACCCTAGCACTCTGGGAGGCCGAGGCGGGTAGATTGCTCAAGGTCAGGAGTTCGAGACCAGCCTGAGCAAGAGCGAGACCCCCGTCTCTACTAAAAATAGAAAGAAATTGGCCAAACAACTAAAAATGGAAAAAATTAGCCGGGCATGGCACATGCCTGTGGTCCCAGCTACTCGGGAGGCCGAGGCAGGAGGATCACTTGAGCCCAGGAGTTTGAGGTTGCTGTGAGCTAGGCTGACGCCACGGTGCTCTAGCCCGGGCAGCAAAGCAAGACTCTGTCTCAAAAAAAAAA
>NW_012155284.1:10750143-10751698 GCF_000956105.1 Propithecus coquereli | reverse complement strand
CCAACAAATAAAAATGTGGGGGTGGGGGCAGGGGTGGAGCTAAGAAAAAAAAATGAAGAAAAAAAAAAAAACACCCCCCAAAATAAAAATGTGAATTCTGGACATTCACTATTACATAGAGAATGCTAGATATCAACTGTATTTTTTCTTACATCCCATGTCATCTCATATTTAAATTTTTAAAAAAATCTAACATCTGGAAAAAGCCAACCAATAATAAGAAAAGACCAATAAAATTCAACAAGGATTAAAAGACAATAGGTGACTTAAAATGTTTATACATTTTTATTTAATTAGACTACATTTCTGTTCCATTATGAAGGTATGAATGAAAGATCAAGCATACTTTCATGTTTTTTCCCAACACACACACACACACACACACACACACACACACACACACACAGCATTCATTTCAAGGACTATATTAATAAAGGTCTTGGGCAGACCATCTGCCCTAACCCCACCCCAATATACACAATCTGCAAAAAGTATCTTTGTATCTGTTGTTAATGCCTGAAAATATACCATGAGAAATCCACTTTACATGATCAGAAGCTGACATCCAAGTATAGATGGCAGGGCAAAACATTAATAAATTCTTTAGAATGAGAATGACCTCCCTATAGACAGATACATGGCAATTTCTCTCAGGAAAGAATCAGGCAATATAGAGCTCAGAGTTGGAGCTACAAGAGCACTGTGTCTGAGTAACAGAAGAGCATTAAAACAAAAAACCAGAGGTTAAATTCAAATTTTCACTCATTAGAATCTGGCCCTAGGGATGGTCTAAATTGACATTGTGCAATCCCCTATATTCTGCTAAATCCTATATATGAAAGCAAAGTTTAATCTGAATTCTTTTGTACTTACCGGTGGTCCAGAAGGAAGTGGAGGCAGCCAGCATGACAGGAAGTGGGGAGGTGGTGGTGGTGGTGGTGGTGGTGGTGGTGGCGGGCCATTGAATTTTAAACCTGGCTATAAAGAATATTTCAAAGGAAAATTAATTTACCAATGTCAATATGAAAGGAAGAAAAAGGATTCAACACCAAAAGGGTAAAAACAATTACCGAGAATATCTGTATTATACATATCAAAAAGATTAAATGGAATTCCATGTACCAAATCCCAAAGTCAAATAGATTGGTAAGTCAAATGATGACCTCTAGATTCATTTCCTCTCTATGTAAACATTATGGAAGTAAAACAAAAGTAAGGAATATTTGTCATTACTTAATAAATCAGAGACAGTGTATTCAGCAAGACATTTTAATCACAAAAGACTATATCCCCAATTCCATTAACTAAATCATGTAATTTTTGAATGGAAGACCTTTTGGCTAACTTAATTACATACTGCGAAAATTAGCAGACCTTTCACCTAATAGAAATCAGCTCCCGGCCGGGCACGGTGGCTCACGCCTGTAATCCTAGCTCTCTGGGAGGCCAAGGCGGGTGGATTGTTTAAGCTCAGGAGTTCGAAACCAGCCTGAGCAAGAGCGAGACCCCGTTTCTACTAAAATTAGAAAGAAATTAATTGGACAACTAAAAATAT
>NW_012155284.1:10746592-10749486 GCF_000956105.1 Propithecus coquereli | reverse complement strand
CATAAATGAAGACAATGCTTATATTTACAAAACAATCTAGGAGATCTTCAGGATTCTGTCTGCATTAGATAGATGTAAATACTGCATTTTTTTTTTTTTAACATATTTTATATAGGTGACATGGGGAACTACAGCATATCATAATACTTTCTGGCCAGTTGTGGTGGCTCATGCCTGTAATCCTAACATTTCGGGAGGCCAAGGCAGGACGGCTCGAGGCTGGGAATTCAAAACCAGCCTGGGCAATAGTGAGACCCTGCCTCTATAAAAAATGAAAAAATTAGCCAGGTGTGGTAGCATGCTCCTGCAGTCCAAGCTACTAGGGAGCCTGAGGCAGGAGGATCACTTGAGCCCAGGAGTTGGAGGATACAGTGACCTATGATGATGCCACTGCACCCCAGCCTGGGCAAGAGTGAAATGTCTCAAAAAACTACCTCATCTAAGTTTGCTCAATTATTACTCTAATATGCAGTACTCCACAAAAGTAATTGGGTAAGTCTTTCAGTATAAATCATTTTGCACTGTTATCTTATTTCCTTTTCAAAGAATTCTCAAGAGTGTATTTATAATGTCTAAAGAGAACTACAAATGTTTCATGGGAAAGCTACAAATCACTTAAGGGAGGGGTTAAAAGTCCCAATATAAACTATTTCCTGGGAAACCTTTTGAGTAGGAGGTTTACCTTTCCTAGTCCCAGGCCTGACCCACACATGGGGGGAGGTGGAGGGAGAAAAGCGTTCCATGGAGTAGCTTTTGCCTTGATGTTATTTGGCTTATTTCCAGGAGACCTGGAGCTCTCACTTTCATCTGTTGAAACTTGACTTTCATTTTCATTCTTTAAAAAGAAAAAATGTAAATATTTTTGTTACGAAGGTATCATTAAGAAAAATTTAATGCCTCAGTGAATCAAACTGACAACTAGGTATACTGCTTAGTTTCTCATCTAGTCTCTGCTTCCAGGAATTGAATCTTTTTGTATCCTTACCTCTTGAGCATTCCGATCTATGTTATTAGCTACTTCAGAGGTTGGGGAAAGAAGGTCAGACAGATTTTGCTCCTCTCTATTTCCATATCCAGTGTAAACCACAACACAGGTTTCTCTCTTAAAATCAACTGAAGCAATGGTAGCTGGGTAAATGCAACCATCTTCTGACCAAATGGCAGAACATCTGTCACCAACTTTCCACTACGAAAGAAATCAAAGATATAAACATGCACACAAATTTCTTTTAAAGGGGCAAACTATAATCTTGTACAGAGACAGGGTGGAGAGTGGAGGGTTGAGGGAACAGTTAACTGATTTGGAAGGCTACATGATATAGTGAAAAAGGCTTGGGCCCCAAAACGCACACATCTCAATTCCAACTCTCTCATTTTTATAATCATGGACAAATCTCTTAATCTCTTTGAGTCTTATTTTAAATCCCTGTTAAATGGCTACAATAAAAGCTACCTCCCACATTTGTTGTGAAGAATAAGAAGGAGGGAAAGTGTATAAAGTGTCCAGCACTCTGGCCTGGCATGGAGCTGGCGTTCATCAACTGTTAGCTCTCTTACCCCTTGGTACACATGAAACTAAACTTGACTTCTAAGACATCAAAATGCTTAGCTTCCAGGTCTCCTGTTTTTAACTAGCAGAAGTGACTTTACCTAGACTTTTGGGTTCCCTGGAATTAATAGTTTTAGGGTTTTTGAAGAAAAAGGAAAAAAAAGATACCCATCTTTCAACTTAAGAAGTAAAAAACTAAATTTGATTGGCTTTTTAAAAAAAGAAGAAGAAAGAAGTAGTAAAACATAGCCAATTCAGTTTAAGGCCCTCAGGCACTCCACCCGAACAGCATCACCTGTTTCCCCAACCCACAAAGTAAACACTGTCTTGATGTTAGCATTTATCTTTCCCATCTAATTCCTTATATTTTCATTTCTTACATGCATGATCTTTAACAATAGAAAGTTTAATAGTTGTTTTAGAAGTTTTATGTCCTGCTAAAACCAAGGGACACCAAAAAAAGCACTTTATGATTACACATCAATAGAAAACACTATACTAATTACTGAAGTTAAAGATAGTTTACACTATTTAATAATGACAGTAACAAGTAATCCTTTGAAGTTAAATCTCAATATTCTAAAATACCCTGTTTCAGGGCTGGGTGTTATGGCTCACACCTATAATCCTAGCACTTCAGGAAGCTGAGGAGGGAGGATTGCTTGAGGCCCGGAGTTTGAGGTTGCAGCAAGCTATGACTGTGCCACTGTAGTGTAGCCCAGGCAACAGGGAGGGAGAGACTTTGTCTCAAAAAAATAAAATAAAATAACCTGTTTCAAGGGTGTTGCGGTATTCTTTTTTTGGCTTTTATTCTTCTTAGCAGGTTTTCTTTTAGGTGTGCCTTTTGGTTTATCTGAAGTTTCACAAATGTCACCATTCTTTAGAGCATGCTATGAAAACAAGAACAGAAATGTACATGTTACAGAGTGATATATTAAAAGTTACAACATAATTCAGTTGACATTATAAGCTGGTGTTAAGGCCCCATCCCCTCTGAAAATCTCTATTTACTCTTTTCACCATCCCTCACACCACAGAAACTGCTCTTGAAGGCATCATACATCTGATTATCAGCTATAAACATCTTTTTAATTAAGTCTTCTTGCTTTCAACCTCTCTGTAACATTAGATCCAATTAATCACCTCTTTATTCTGGTATTCACGACATAGCAATGTAGGGCCCCAGTGTTTTTTTTCATTACTTCTCTTGATCAAGTCTTTTTTTTTTTCCGTGGAGACAGTGTCTTACTGTTACCCAGGCTGGTGACAAACTCCTGGCCTCAAGTGATCCTTCCGCCTCAGTCTCTTTTTTTCTTTTTTTTTTTTTTTGAGACAGAGTCTCACT
>NW_012155284.1:10741687-10746127 GCF_000956105.1 Propithecus coquereli | reverse complement strand
GACAGGGTCTCACTCTTGCTCAGGCTGGTCTCGAACTCCTGACCTTGAGTGATCCACCCACCTCGGCCTCCCAGAGTGCTAGGATTACAGGCGTGAGCCACCGCGCCTGGCCCATCTATTCTTATTAGTTCAATTACAACAGTCTGCAAACAGCCTTCCAAAGCTATCATCCAGCTCCGACTTTTCTCCTTAGTTCAGCCCAACATTTCCAATTACCAATTTCACAGGTTCACACATACCTGAAACTCAGCATGACTAAAACTAAACTATCTCTTCCCCAAATCAGTTCTTTCCCTCCCTTACTCAGACTATTTCCCCCTGCAATATCACCAACTCTAGCCCACACTGAGCCCCATTTCAATCTGTATTTTATAGAACTCTCTTGGTAACTCTTAGTCCACTTCTAGTTTCAGTGTATACTGAAAAGCATATGAAAATATCTAGAATTCAGCTGCAAAGATAACATAGAGGTCTGATCCTTACCTCATGTTACAAGAGTAAATATGGGAAGGAAGTGGACTCCACATACTTGATGCTCTTTATGCTCTGAGTGTATGCTGTGTGTGCTCAACCTAGCCTGGACTACTGATGACTCAACATACAGGGTCAGATGAAGACAGTATATTTGGTGCTCAATAAGACCTCAGATGGGGGGAAGGTGATGATGCCAGACAACTGTATAAATGTCTTGTTTGGACCACAGAACCAGACTACACTGGAAATATACAGTTCTAAAGGAGTGTATATTCTCGTACCATGAAGAACACTTGACTTGATATCCAACTTATAGGATTTGGGAGGATCGAATTAATTTACTATACATAGAGCACTACAAACAGCGTTTAGAATATTGTCAACACTCTACAAGTATTAATTACTGCACTACTGGTATTTGTCTTCATTGCTATTATTTCACTAAAGGCTTATTGTTTAAAATTGTAGTTCAGATTGTCCTTTTCCTACCAATCTGAATTAGAGGACTTCTACAGTTTGATACAATGTAAAAATATTAAAAGGAATAAATGTTTAAAAGTTTATTTATATTGCCTCTTCAAAAGGGATGACATAGATAGGCTATCAACTTTTAAAGGAAGATATCTGATTTAATTAACCATGTTAGCATCTAGCTGCAAAATCGAAACTGAATAATTTATACTTTAACATTTACTTTAAGTATGTTAGCAATTAATTTTTTTCCAAATAAATAACATGAGAAAATAAGAAACAGAGTAAGTAAACATTTCATACCTTAAATGAAGCCACAGCTTTATCATAAGCTTTTATCAATGCTGTATCATCCCAAATGTCAGAATCATCACTCTGGAGAGGGCAAGGAATAAAAACAATTCATATTCAAATAGGTTTCGTCAAAAAAAATCACATGTTAGTTTGAGACCAGCTTGAGCAAGACCTCTGCCTCTACTAAAAATAGAAAAATTAGCTAGGCAGTGTGGCGTTGCCTACAGTCCCAGCTACTCAGGAGGCTGAGGCAGGAGGATTGCCTGAGCCCAGGAGTTTGAGGTTGCTGTGAGCTATGATGATGCCACTGCACTCTACCTGGGGCGACAGAGCAAGACTCAGCCGTCTCAGAAAAAAAACCCCAAAACCCCCATGTATTAGTGCCATGAGCCATCTTAATCCAGATATAACCAAATTACACTAAATTAAAAATATTTAGGTATTATAAACCCTAAATAAAGTTACAGGAAGCCCGTCTGCCTAGAGGTTATGTGACTTTACCCTCAAAACTGGACAAATGTAAATGTTCTAAGAGGTATGTCATAAAGTGAATGCCCCCACAATTTAATTCCTATCCATCAACTATGAGTAGATTTGTTCAAGGCTAACTACATTTCAACTAAGATAAGGTTTAGTTTGGCAGGGTGGGAAAAACATCTGGCCATCAACTTGACTTTATCTAGACTATGGTAATGCCATTCTTTTGTTTTTGTTTTTTTGAGAGAGAGTCTCACTCTGTTGCCCTGGCTAGAGTGAGTGCCGTGGCGTTAGCCTAGCTCACAGCAACCTCACACTCCTGGGCTCAAGTGATCCTACTGCCTCAGCCTCCCGAGTAGCTGGGATTACCTGCATGCGCCACCATCCCCGCTAATTTTTTTCTATATATTTTTAGTTGTCCGATTAATTTCTTTCTATTTTTAGTAGAGACGGGGTCTCGCTCCTGCTCAGGCTGGTCTCGAACTCCTGAGCTCAAACAATCCGCCCGCCTCGGCCTCCCAGAGTGCTAGGATTACAGGCGTGAGCCACCGCGCCCCGCGGTAATGCCATTCTAACCATAGACACTGTGGTCCAACGAATATTTTTTCTCTTGACATTATAATGTGTGTAGATTATAAGGATACAAACTGTTAATAATGACTAATCAATTAATTTTCATTTTCTTTTATTTTTTATTTTTATTTTTTTTTATTCTTATATTCTTCCACTTGGGTTAAGGCTTGTCCAAATTTTCATTTTAAATGGGAGTGATATTGAGTAGTCTGGAAAAGACCTAAAAATCATTATTTCTATTTTTGTATAAATTTAATTTAAATAGAAATATTTTTGAGCACCCAGTATCTACTAAGCATTGTGCACATCATTAAGAGGTATATGAAAATATGCTACCTGCTCTAAAGAGATATGTAACTAGGGATTTAACACATATTGTCACACACACACAAAATTATAAAATACTAAAATGTGAAATATAAACAATGAATGTTTTAAGTAAAAAGGAAAGAAATTAATGCATACTGAACGATCATATGGAGGAAACAGGCCTACGAAATAAAAACCAACAGGATTTGAACAGGTAGAGAAGAAAATAGAAAGCATTCCAGGAAAAAGCACGAGCCCCCTCCCCCTCAAAAAAAGCATGGAAGCAAAAATAAACACATTGACTATAAGATTTCACTTATATGAGGTATCCAAAATAGTCTAATTTATAGAAATAGAAAGAATGGGCCGGGAATGGTGGCTCATGCCTGTAATTCTAGCACTCTGGAAGGCTGAGGCAGGAGGATCGCTTGAGATCAGGAGTTTGAGACCAGCTTGGACCAGCCTAAGCAAGAGCGAGACACCATCTTTACTAAAAATAGAAAAAATTAGCTGGGCATGGTGGTTTGCACCTGTAGTCCTAGCTAGTAGGGAGGCTGAGGCAGGAGGACTGCTTGAGCCCAGGAGTCTGAGGTTGCTGTGAGCTAGGCTGATGCCATGGCACTTTAACTCAGGTGACAGAGCAAGACTCTTGTCTCAAGAAAAAAAAAAAAGAAAAAAAAGAAGAAGAAGAAGAAAGAAAGAATTACCAGGGGATTACCAGGGGAAATAGGGAATTGTTGTTTAATGGGTAGAGCTGCAGTTTGCAAGATAAAAAAGTTCTGGAAATCTGTTGCACAACAATATGAACATGCTACTGAACTATATACTTAAAAATGGCTAAGATGATACATTTTGTTATGTGATTTTCTTTTAACACAATTAAAAATAAAAATATAACACATTGTATTTGAGGGATCAGTGAGACAAGTCCAACTAGAATCGAATTCTTACTATAGAGCAATTGGAGATAGTTTGAATACATCATGTTGGGTGATGAGAAGACAGGTTACAAAACACCTTTAACCAGTATCTTGGATTCGGTATAGTAGTAGTAAATCAATGAATTCCAAAAAAGTTTGCCATAAAATTCATTTAGTTGTAATACTACTTTTTGTCATTTTCCTGTTAATCTCCATTATATATAGAGAAGTATGTTCCAATGTAAAACTGTCAATCTCTATATGATAAAAAGTCTTCATTAAGTTGTTTTGCAGATAAAGAAAGTAATCACAAAGACGTTAACTGACTTGTTAAAGGTTACACTGCTATTTGCAAGGGGAGCAGCTGTTCCTTGGATATTCGGCAAAAGGAAGAAGAGCCAACGGTAGAAATTAAGCGCCTTGAGGAAATAAGGAAATCACAAAATCAGAAGACATTAATTCTTCTGCAACTGCAAAAGTCACTACTGATAAAGGAAACTGTATTCCACCATATCAACAGAAGAAGGCACTCTTAAACTAAGACATCTAGACATACAGCAACCCAAACTCCTCATATCTCAACTGTCATTGCCAGACTGGGAAACGAGACATTTTAAAATGAACAGAAGGGTCAGGCATGGTGGCTCACATCTGTAATCCCAGCACTTTTGGAAACCAAGGCGGGAGGATCACTTGAGACCAGGAGTTCCAGATCAGCCTGAGCAACACAGTGAGACCCTCTCCTACAACAAATAGCCAGGTGTGGTGGCACATGCCTGTAGTCCTAACTACTCTGGAGGCTGAGGTGGAGGATCATTTGAGCCAGGAGTTTAAGGTTATAGTGAGCTATGATGGTGCCAATGCACTCCAGCCTGGGAGACAGAGGGAGACCCTGTCTTTAAAGAAAAAAAAAATGTATTTA
>NW_012155284.1:10729201-10731452 GCF_000956105.1 Propithecus coquereli | reverse complement strand
CCTGTAGTCCCAGCTACTTGGGAGGCTGAGGCAGAAGGATTGCTTGAGCCCAGGAGTTTGAGGTTGCTGTGAGCTAGGCTGATGCCATGACACTCTAGCTCTGGCAACAGTGCCAGACTCTGTCTCAAAAAAAAAAAAATTTAAAAACATGTATACTTGTGAAAGTTCATTATACAAATCAACTAGTTTTGTCATTCACCAGTCAGAGCTCGCCTGTTCCCAAAACCTTCTCTAGTGCTAGTGAGCTTTCTTTGAAAACAATACTTTCTCTTTCTAATAAAACTCCCAACTGTCCCTTTATTCTTCCAACATACCAAAGATCACCCTGGTTTGTGTGTATGCCCTGAATTGCAATTCTTGCTTCCCAAATAAAACGTTTTAAATTTTTAGCAGAAGTTGCAAATATCCTAATTGTCTATGAGTAAGGAAATGTTTGGATAAATTACTGTACATCCATACATCCAAGTTAAATCTGTATGTACTGACCCATAGGCATGGCTATTTGAAAAAAAAAAGTGCCAAGTTACATCTAGATTTCCTATATTTGTTTAAAAAACTTCGTGTAGTTAGTTGTATGGTGGGCTCCAAAATGGTATGTCCACCTGATATCTGTGAATGGGACATTATTTGGGAGAAGGGTTTTTTGTTTTTTTTGTTTGTTTTTCAGACAGAGTCTTACTCTGTTGCCCTGGCTAGAGTGAGTGCCATGGCATCAGCCTAGCTCACAGCAACCTCAAACTCCTGGGATCCTATGGCCTCAACCTCCTGAGTTGCTGGGACTACAGGGATGCGCCACCATGCCCGGCTAATTTTTTCTGTATAATTTTAGTTATCCAGATCATTTCTTTCTATTTTTAGTAGAGACGGGGTCTCGCTCTTGCTCAGGCTGGTCTCGAACTCCTAAGCTCAAACAATCCGCCCACCTCAGCCTCCCAGAGTGCTAGGATTACAGGCGTGAGCCACCGCACCTGGCCTGGGAGAAGGGTTTTTGCAGTAGTAATTAAGGATCTCGAGATGAGATCATCCTAGGTTAGAATGGGACCTAAATCTAATAACGAATGTCCTCATAAGAGAAGGGAAGAAGACAGAGAAAAGAAGGCCATGAAGAGGAAGGCAGAGACAGGAGTTACGCTGCCACAAACCAAGTAATGTCTGCAGCCACCAGAAGCTGGAAGAGGTAAGCAAGGATTCTCCCCTAGAGTCTTCAGGGGGAATATGGACTTGCTGACACTTTGCTTTCAGACTTCTGGCCTCCAGAACTGTGAGGAAACATATTTCTGTTGTTTTAAGCCACAAGTTTCTGGTAATTGGTTACAGAAGCTCTAGAACTCAAATACACTCCCTATATCCCTTATTTATGTGTATGCGTGTTTATACATATTTGCATGAGCACTGAGAAAATACAACCATGAGCACTGGTTAGCTCGGGGAGAGATTGTATTCGATTTCACTTATATAAAAATTCAAAAACAGACAAAACTAATCTATGTCGATAATCAGATGAGAGGCATTATCTAAGAGGGTGCTGAAAAGGTCCTACATCTTCATCTAAGCAGACTATTTATATGCAAAAGTCAGTTGAAATGTACATTTCAGACATATGCTCTTCATTATCATTTCGCTGGGATAAATGGCCAGGGAGTGTGGAGTGCAATTACTGGGTCAAACAATAAATATACAGTATGTTTAGTTTTCTAAGAAACTATTATTTAGAATTTTTTGGAATTTAAATTTTATTGCTAGAATTTTTTAGCCCTTTTGCTGCATTTTCCCAAATTTTCTATGATGAGCAAACATTGTAGTTTGGGGGGTTGAAAGGTTGGAAGAGACACGAACAGTATAAACTACATCGTTGTTTCTTATGTTTCAGATACTTACCACCTTCATAATTTGAAAAACCGTGTATTTGCATTTTTTAAATTTAGTCTTGGCCTTGTAATAAGAGGAATGAACATCTATTGTTTTAGTCTGCCCAGCATCCACTCTCCCTTTTGGCAAAGAGCCCCAAATTTGTTTATTGGATATAGTCTTGGTTTTTCCATCAACTTCGGCAACCTGCCCTCCTCTTGCTGAGGGATAGGCACATAACTCAAATAAGTCCAACTGGAGGAACTCTGAGTGACATAAAGACTGAAAATAGTTGTTAGAATTTCCACCTGACGGCAGCATTCAGCACTGTGGAAAAAACTGTATCATAGTACCTACTCTTAAGATAATTGGAACTCTTCCAATTCTTTTTTTTTTTTTTTTT
>NW_012155284.1:10726157-10727846 GCF_000956105.1 Propithecus coquereli | reverse complement strand
AAAAAAAAAAAAAAAAATGTTACAATCAGATTTTAAAATCTTGACTTTTCCAGGCAAATGATCCAATAGTAGGCTACTTATAAACTTTAATGTGCATTAGATAACTAGTGCTATGTAAAAAATTTTTTCGTTTTGAAGAAGTGAAGGTATAAGTAAAAATCTTTATAATAAGTCTTACTGGAATTTATAGGGAAGTGCATTTGAGCATACTTATTGTCATTCTTTTCTTATTAGCAGTTTTATGACTTGGCCATCTCTGAAGACCATATATTGCCATCATGTAATTACATACCGCAAGTACATCAGCAGATAAAGTTGTAGGAGGCATTGTAACAAATGTTTTTACTCAGTTTTGATCTAATAGATAACTATAATTGATAATTTCATAAAAATAACAGACCATTTTTAAATTGAATTTCATGTTTTTAAATAAGTTGCTCATACTCAATTTCATGTTTTTTTTAACTAGGTCCTCATCACCAACGGTAATCAAAGAATTTACCTAAAAAAGTTAACATGCTCCTTGCTTAGTTTATAGCACTGCTAGAAAACCCTGACACAGACGGTAAAACATACAAATCTCATTATCTGTGAAAGTCAATTTCTTATTAAGATTTTACTTCATGAATTTTTTTTTTTTTAAAGAGATGGAGTCTTGCTCTGTCGACTGGGATGGAGTGCAGTGGGGATATCATAGCTCACTGCACACTTGGACACCTGGGCTCAAGTGATCCTCCCACCTCAGCTGGGACTGCAGACGTATGCCACCATGTCCAGTTATGCTTTGAAACAGATCCTAGACTCAAAGCTAAAGGTAGTAATATGATGCCTGCCTCAAATAGAAAAGCTCCTTTCTGTAGTTGTCTTTGCTAAGGGAAAAAAAAAAATAGAAAAGCTCTGTTTACAAGATGGAACTTTAAAAGAATTTTAGACAAAAAAGATTAAGGGAATAAACTCTTCCCATCTATACAAACATGGAGGGGGGAAAAACAAAATACATGTTTTTTAAAGTCAGCAAATAACATTTTTTTTTAGTTCAGTTAGGCCAGCTGTGGTGGCTCATGCCTATACTCTCGGCACTTTGACAGGACAAGGCAGGAGGATAGCTTGAGGCCAGGAGTTCAAGACCAGCCTGGGCAACATAGCAAGACCCTCCCTGCCTCTACCAAAAAAAAAAAAAATTAGCCTGGCGTGGTGGTACACAACTGTAGTCCTAGCTACTTGGGAGGCTGAGGCAAGAGAATCACTTGGGTCTAGGAGTTGGAGGCTGCAGTGAGCTATGATGTCACCACTGCATTACAGCCAGGACAGCAGGGCAAGACCCTGTCTTCAAACAAAAAATTTTCAAAATTAAAAAAAAAATGAGGCCGGGCACGGTGGCTCACACCTGTAATCCTAACACTCTGGGAGGCCGAGGCGGGAGGATCACGCAAGGTCAGGAGTTCGAGACCAGCCTGAGTAAGAGTGAGACCTCGTCTCTACTAAAAAAAAAAAAATAGAAAGAAATGATCTGGACAACTAAAAATATATACATATAGAAAAAATTAGCCGGGCATAATGGCACATGCCTGTAGTCCCAGGTACTTGGGAGGCTGAGGCAGAAGGATTGTCTGAGCCCAGGAGTTTGAGGTTGCTGTGAGCTAGGCTGATGCCACGGCACTCACTCTAGCCCGGGCAACAAAGCGAGAC
>NW_012155284.1:10723787-10726107 GCF_000956105.1 Propithecus coquereli | reverse complement strand
GAACTCCTGAGCTCAAACAATCCGCCTGCCTCGGCCTCCCAGAGAGCTAGGATTACAGGCATGAGCCACCGCACCCGGCCCCCATGTATGTCTTTACATAAATCAAGCAGGTGTTAAGTTCCTGGTAGGACCTTACAATTTACTTTTCTGGTTTTCTTTATTTAGCATCGAGGGTTCCCAAATGGTTTCCATGTACATATTGTAATTTTTTTTTTCAAGTCCACCAAAGGAAGTTTGAGGGCTTCCCCCTAAATATTTCTGGCTTATATTCAGTATGTAAGAAATCTAGGCCAGGCGGGTCGCTCACGCCCCTAATCCAAGCACTCTGGGAGGCCGAGGCCAGAACATCCCTTGAGCTCCGGAGTTCCAGACCAGCCTGAGCAAAAGTGAAACTCCGTCTTTACAAAAAGTAGGAAAGAGCCCGGCTTTGTGGCGCTCGCCAGTAGTCCTAGGTACCAGGGAGCCTGAGGCAGGAGGATCGCTGGAGCCCAGGAGTTTGAGGTTTCAGTCAGCTACGATGACACCACTGCACCCCAGCTGCACGACAAAGCCAGACTCTGTCTCAAATTGTAAAAAAATAAAAAAAATATATATATACATAAATTAAAAAATAAAAGAAATCTATATGGAGGGAAGGGAGAATGGGTGATGTTGGTCAAGGGTACAAAAACGGTAATTACACTGAGGCGTACTAGATTATTTACCTGGATGGAACGTGGAGATCATTTCACGGTGCATATCAAAACATCTAGTTGTACTCTGTGTGAGAAATTTATGTTTTTTAAAAAACACCTCAACTTGTATACCTTAATTAGATACAACTTTATATGTCAAAAAGTTAAATTGTCACAAGATAATTTAAAAGACAAAAAAATATTTTTTAAAAACTCAGATTTTTTCACTCATAAAAATTTTCACAAAGCATTTGATGTGGAAATTTAAACAAAATATGGAACCAGGTGTCTTTTTCTTTTTATTTATTTTTTAAGATATAATTGACATACTATAAAATTCATCATTTTAAGGCATACAATTCAATGATTTTTAGTATATTCACAAGATTGTGCAACCATCACTGCTAATTCCAGAACATTTTCATTGCCTCACCCCCTGCCCCCAAATCCCCTTTAGCAGTCACTCCCCATTCTCTCCACTGCCCCATCCCCTGGCAACCACTAATCTACTTTCTGTCTCTACACATTTTCTTATTCTAGATATTTCATTTAAATAGAATCATACAATATGTGGCCTTTTGTGTCTGGCCTCTTTTCCTTAGCATAATGCTTTCAAGTTGGAATTAGTTTTAATGAATTTTAAATGGCACATTCTTTGTTGAACAAAATATTTCTATTTATCAGGACTTGTTTCCTCAACAAAAATGAACCTGAAGCAATTATGTTCTCAAAGAAAACATAGATGGACTTCTTTTGCTCATGATGGTGACATCCAGATTTGAGTTACTATATTTATAAAAGTGATTTCATATGGTAGACAAAGCATTCAAAACAAAATGTGGTGAATTTCCAAAGGAAACCATTTCACCAGATTTCAAGGCACTTACATAAACGTGAAATTTAACTGGCTGGGTGCAGTGGCTTATGCCTGGAATGCTAACACTTTGGGAGGCTGAGGTGGGAGGCTCACTTGAGGCCAGGAGTTTGAGACAAGCCTGAGCAACATAGTGAGACCTGTCTCTACAAAAAATAGAAAAATTAGCTGGGCATGATGGCACATTTCTATAGTCCCAGGTACTCTGGAGGCTGAGGCAAGAGGATTGCTTGAGCCCAGGAGTTTGAGGTTGCTGTGATCTGTGATGATACCACTGCACTCTAGCCCAGGCAACAGAGTGAGACCCTGTCTCAAAAACAAAAACAAAAACAACCAACTTAGAAAAACTGGACAGTTGACAAAAAAGAAAATCCGAAAGTCCAATAAAGATTTTAAAAGATCCCCAACCTCTAGAGCCAAGGAATTGCAAATTAAAAACTAAGATAATCATTTTTCACTCAGGTTGGCAAAATTACCAGAGATCAATAACATCTGATATTAGCATGGGTATGGGGAAATGAAGTGCTACCCTCTTGTTGAAAATATCTATTTAAAATTAAAAATATGTGGCCAGGTGCGGTGGCTCACGCCTGTAATCCTAACACTCTGGGAGGCTGAGGCAGGAGGATCGCTCGAGGTCAGGAGTTTGTGACTAGCCTGAGCAAGAGCGAGACCCCGTCTCTACTACAAAATGGAAAGAAATTAGCTGGACAACTAATATACAGAAAAAATTAGCCAGGCATGGTGGCACATGCCTGTAGTCCCAGCTACT
>NW_012155284.1:10721369-10723737 GCF_000956105.1 Propithecus coquereli | reverse complement strand
CTCTAGCCCGGGCAAAAGAGTGAGACTCTGTCTCAAAAAAAAAAACAAAAAAAAAAAACACAACTAAAAACTCTCTTTACCTCACTTCTCCCTCCACCTATTGCCCAATTTTTCTACCTTCTACTTATATTAATAATAAAACTCCTTGAATACGTGCTTACGAATGTTGCTTGAATTTCTCCCACTCTAGAACTTACTTCAATCAGATTTCATCCCCACGATGCCATCTTCTGATGGTCCCTCTTACAAATCCGCTCTACTTCAATCTTCCCTATTCCCCATCTTAGTACATCTCAGTAAAAAGCAACTTCATCTTTTCAACTGTTCAGGACAACGAGTTATCCTTAACCTTCCTCTCTCAAACCTTCATTAGCAGCTCCATCTGCAAGACCTGTTGCCTCTGATTTCAAAATATATTCGGAATCCAAATACTATAATCTAACTCCTACTAACACCTTGATCTAAGTTTGGACAATTTCAACAGACTCCCAACCGGTTTCCTCACTTCCCCCTGGCTCTGCCCCAAGTCAGAGAAGGGTGGACAAACCAAGGTATCGCCAAGTTGCGGTAAGGCCTAGGGTCGAAGCCATCAGGTCGCCCAAGTTGCGCGAGGAAGGAGCTTGCGTATGAGGATCGCAGGGAGAAGAGTGGGAAAAGACGAAGAAACACCGGGACCACGACTCTACGGTGCAGACGGCTCAAGTCCCGCACTGCGGCTGGAGAAGGAGTGCGAGGGCCGGGAAGATGGCGCTGGGAAAGCCTCACCTGGCCTGTACCACGCCGGAACAGCACCGAGTCCTCCTCCGGGACGCCACCTCCGCCGCCGCCACCGCCGCAGGCCATTGCCATGGCGAGCCTAGCGAGGGATGCGCGGCGTGGGCTCGGTCTCTGCTGAGTGACGACTTCCGCCACCCGGGGCTTCTGGGAGCGGAAGAGTACAGAGGCCTGGAGGGCGGCCTGGTGGCACTCCGTAGGCTTTTTATAAGTGGCTACTCCCCTCCCAACTTGGTCGCCTGGGTTTTTCTTTTTCTTTTTTATATATATATTTTTATTCTTTTTTCCCCCCATAATCCAAGCAGGGACACACCCGGGTTTTTCTTTTCTCTCTCTCAGTCTTCTGATTTCATTGTGTTGCATTTTTGTAGAGTGATTCCACCAAGGTGTTTTTTTTAAACAATATATTTTCTTAAAAAATAGTGTCATTTGCATGTAATTTAGAACATAGGAATAAGCAATACAATAAACATCAGTCCAGAGGTAACCAATAATATAGCTACCGTTTATTTATTTATTTATTTTTGTAACTCCAAGTCTTTATTAGGGGAAGTTAACTTCAATTTGCCCTTAATAATGTCTGTTCTCTTAATTTATGGATAAGTTATTTGTAACTCCAGGAAGGTTCATAGTGTTTTCAGACCCTGGCCCTTGGGGTAAAACCATATAGATTCCAATTCTAGCTCTGCCACTAAGCTGTGTGACCTTGGGCAACCATTTTCATTTCTCTAGGACTCAGGCACTTCATCTATAAAATGCAGATAATTATTATTTTTCAGTTGTAAAGAGTCAGTGAATTGAGTAAAACACCTAGCTCAAACAAGCTCTCAATAAATGCAAGCTATTGTAATTACAGCATCAGCAAGTGGTCTCAAGAATGGCAATAGGGCACTATGACCTAGGCAATTCTTAACTGCCCCACACTTGTCTTAAGCGAGTTTGAGAATGAATTAAAGCCTTGAAATGGAAGTTTCCATTACATTAAGGTAAATGGTTTCCTGTCTCCATCCTACACACTGCAGATCTCATGGGGAAACAAATTTCATCCTTCTACACTGCTAAGACACCTCACAGCACCCCCAATAGTCTTTCCAATGTCTGTAACACTTAAGTCCAAAGTCTTTTGGCTGTACATTGAAGGTTGTCTACAACCTAGCTTCGTCCACATTTCCAATCTTGCCCATGGCACACAAACACTCAACTGTGGTCAAGTTCTTTTTCTTTTCCTGGCACTCCATGTACATTCGCCCACAACTCATAGCTTCCGTTTTTTAAAGTGCGCTTAATATTTCATGCATTTTTGTTTCGTTTTTATTTATTTATTTAATCCTTAAAACAAACCTATGAATTAGGGGCTATTCCGATTGTAAAGTTGAGGAAACTAAGACTCTTGAGTTTACACGGCTGCCAGGAGTCCAGAAAGCAGAGTTCATGCCTTTAGACTCTTACCAACCTTAACATTTGTGTTAATATCTATTCTTTTGGATATTTTCTAGTACATTTTTGAACATAAAAAATGGGATAAACTGTTGTGTACTGCTTAAGGCTCTGCATTGCCCTGCCTCCCCATGTATGTCTTTTTTTTTTTTTTTTT
>NW_012155284.1:10720104-10721319 GCF_000956105.1 Propithecus coquereli | reverse complement strand
TATTTATTTTTGAGACAGAGTCTCACTCTGTTGCCCAGGCCAGAGTGCCATGGCATCAGCCTAGCTCACAGCAACCTCAAACTCCTGGGCTCAATCAATCCTTCTACCTCAGCCTCCCAAGTAGCTGGGACTACAGGCATGTGCCACCATGCCTGGTGAATTTTTTCTATACATTTTTAGTTGTCTGGCTAATTTCTTTCTATTTTTAGTAGAGATGGGGTCTCTCTCTTGCTCAGGCTGGTCTCGAACCCCTGACCTCAAGCAATCCTCCTGCCTTGGCCTCCCAGAGTGCTAGGATTACAGGCATGAGCTACCACGCCCGGGCAAGATTTAAATTTAAAAAAATCCACACAGATGATCCTTCCAATAACCTATATTGGTAGGTCTTTAAACTCCTCTTTAGCAGCCGTCTTGTACATACCCCAATCTCAGCCACTTACTTCTATGGTTTTTGTAACCAATTACTACAACCTCTCCATAAATACAGTTTAAAGAATCCTACTCTGTAATCATCCACCACTTTCTAGGCTCTGCAAGTTATTCCTTCTAGTAGCTTGATGATGACAATCATTCCACTTCACTGGGACTGAAAAAATATCGATCCTCCCACTTTTTAAACTGTCCCTCAGGTCTTAATGTACTTACTTCCTTTTTTAGCAAGCTTATATTCCATGGTCAATCATAAAGATAATTCATTTGTACCTCTCCCCCTCACTTCTTCACATCCACGTGGTAAAACTACAACCCTGTTAATTTCAACTCTCCTTTTCCGTTTCCGTGCATGCCCACACACACAACCTTGCTATCTGATCCCCTTTAAACTCCTGACCACAAATCTCAAGTAGGCCCTTCATGCTGCCTATCAACAGTTCCACTAAATTTCCCTAGTTCAACACTCAACGCACTTTCTAAAGGACTACTCCCTACCTTTTCTCTTCTCAAATCTCCAACACCTTCCCCTCCATGCTAGCTCCTAGCTGATGACCTTGTTTCCTTCACTAACAGTAATAATCAGAATTGTCACAATCTCCTGCCATCGAATCTCCCCATTCACATATATCTGTACCCTCTGTCACTACACAAACTGCCAATGTTTCTAACAAACGCCAAATCCATCTTCTTTTTTTTTTTTTTTTGAGACAGAGTCTCACTGTGTTGCCCGGGCTAGAGTGCCGTGGCGTCATCCTAGCTCACAGCAACCTCAAATTCCTGGGC
>NW_012155284.1:10703929-10708002 GCF_000956105.1 Propithecus coquereli | reverse complement strand
GAGACTCTGTCTCAAAAAAAAAAAAAAAAGAAAGGAAAATAACGTCAGTTATCAATGCTTCTTTTTAGCCCTATTTTTCAAAAACAGGCTGGCATTTAATAAGTGGATCACAATTTCTGACACAAGCCAGTAATAAAAAAAAATCAAAAAGATCAACGGATAAAATCAACCTCAGTGTATCTTGAGCAGTAGCAGCTGCTACCTCTTATTTTCAGCAGGACTTAATGAAAATTCCTACTGATAATTCACTACCTCCTCTTGAAGATGATTCAAGATAGTACTTTTAATGTCAACGAGGGTGTTCCATGGAGTTTGGTATTTTCTCTATTACATTCTAAAGTTGGTACTACTTCACCTAAATAATTTTTTCTTGCTTTAGCAACAAAAGAACTATCCAAACTAAAGTTAGTACATGAATTAATTCTACTGATTAAAATTATTCACCTGTATTTTCCCTTAATTGACTAGTTTTCCTTTTTAGAAGTTTAGCTTTTTTTAGTTTACCTTGTTCATACTATGTAATAAGTATCAATATACTGCAACAATTACACTTAATTTTCTTCCTCTCAGATAATTTTTCTGTCTGCCTTGAAAAAATGGTCACGTTGAAGTTAAAAACCTCTTAACAATGAATTCATTTGTCATAAAAATTAATCAAGAACAATGTTTTGGATTTAAGCCTTAATGACTAATTATACTCTAGAGATCTTCCTTTGCTCTGGGCAAGAAGCTCTTAAAAACAAAAAAGAAAGAAAAATAGAAATCTTCCTTATTCTATAATAATGACCATGTTTTTTGTGAAACTGTAGCTTTCCCGGCATTTATAAGAATTAATTTTTAAAAAGTCTGCACTAGGCTGGGTGCAGTGGCTCACACTGCACTTTGGGACGCCGAGGCAGGAGCATCGCTTGAGGCCAGGAATTCAAAACCAGCCTGGGCAGCATAGCAAGACACTGTCTCTACAAAAAATAAGAAGTAGTAGCTGGGTGTGGTGGCATGCACGAGTAGTTCCAGCTACTTGGGAGGCTGAGGCAGGAGGATTGCTTGAACCCAGGAGTTCAAGGTTGTAGTGAGCTGTTATCACTCCCCTGCACTCCAGCCTGGATGTCAGAGTGAGATCTTGTCTCTATTAAAAAAAAAAAAAAGACAGAGAGTCTTTGAACACCTTCTACTCTGCAGGATATTTTAAAGTATCGAAATTTATTTACTTTTTTTTTAAAAAAGCAAAGATAGAGCTAAAAGCATAAAAAGATTTTTGTACTCATGGCCTATTACTCTGTAAAAATTCTGGATATAAAATTATAGAAATTAGAGCCACCAAGAATCTTTGTGGTACAATCAGACTTCATTATCCCGTTTTTCCTTTTTTTCCAATTATAACCAACTTTGACAGCACATTATCCCATGTATTAGAATGTAACTTAAGCTGTAGTAATCTTTTTGCACTTGTGATTACCATCATAGAAAATTTTGAAGACTGAAATTAACTCAAGAAACAATGTTTTACTTTAATGAAAAATCTGGGGCTGAATCCAGCAGTTCATGCCTATAATCCTCTACTTTGGGAGGCTAAGGTCCTCGCTTGAGGCCAGGAGTTTGAAATCAGGCCTGGCAACATAGCAAGACTCCGTCTCTACAAAAAAAACAGAAAAAATTAGCCAGGCGTGGTGATGTGTGCCTGTATTCCCAGCTACTAGGGAGGGTAGGGCAGGTGTATCACTTGAGCCCAGGAGTTTGAGGTTGCAGTGAGCTAGCCTGGGCAACAGAGAGAGACCCTGTCTCAAAACACAAAACAAAACAAAAACTGGGCTAATATGAAAATTAAAAACTCAGGCTAGGCCAGGCAGCTCGTATCTGTAATTTCAGCACCTTAGGAGGTGAGGCGAGAGGATTGCTTGAGGCCAGGAGTTCAAGATCAGCCTGGGCAGCATAGCAAGATCCGTCTCTATAAAAAATAAGAAAAACTAGCCAGGTGCAGTGGTTCTTGCCTGTAGTCCCAGCTACTTGGGAAGGTGAGGTGAGAGGATCCCTCGAGCCCAGGCATTGGAGGTTGCAGTGAATTATAATGATCACACGACTGCACTCCAGCCTAGGTGACAGGGCAAGACCCTCTCTCTTAAAAAGAAAACAGAACAAGAAAATTAAAAATAACTCAGGCTGAAAAAACTGCATGGTTGTCTCATTCAATCATCAGACATGAGAGAGACACTTAGGATTCCATCCTATTTATGAGTGGTACGTACCATTGGTAAGACACCTATCACAAAATATTAAGGTCCTCTTAAAGATCTGTCTTTTCGGACAGTGGCTGACATATTGGGTGATCAGTAAAAATTTGTTGAATTGCATTTATGAAAAATCCAGTATTTGAAGAATACTTAAAAGTTATCTCATTTACTACTTCAATGGCATTTTTATTCTCTTTACATAATTATGTATATTTACTTCAGAATACAACAAAGTCTCAAATCTTTATTTCTCTAGGTTGTGTTTCCTAATTTATAACCACCATCAAGTCACATGTTTATGAAGAGGCTCAGAACAGGCTAAAATATAGCACTCATTCCAAAAAATTTTAAAGCTGTAAGTAGAACTCTGAGACCTCATTTAGTTGCTATCAGTGGTTTGTATTATCTATTGTCTTCAAGCAAACTTTGTAAGTTGATTTCAAAGCAAAGTTATACAATGGATCTTAAATTCTATTATATAATAAAATTTAACTTAAAGATCTACTTTAACAAAGTTGTTGACAAAGATTGTAGATTTATATAAGAGATCCTCTTATCTGATCACATTACCTAGATAAGAAATATATAACTGTTCACTGCTGACAAAAAATGATGTTCACCAATACATCACATACATGGTTAGTGTTTTATTTTTTGAAGAATGGTTCTAAAACATCACACTAAATCAAGCTGAAAGGTAAAGTTTAAAATAGACAGTTTTATAAGGATAAGTTATAACATATTTAATGACTGTTCACTCTACAAAATCTTGATCTTAGAGCTTATGATACACCCAGTTGGCAGTAGCACCCAGGTTTTCCAAATAGCCAGTCATTTTTCTTTTGTCTGCATAGATTTCTTCTCATTAGCTGCCTTCTGCTTTTGTTGCATGATCTCAGAGTCCCTATAATGGGGGAAAAGTCGTTACAGAAAAACTGATTTTATGTTCTCACTTGTTTCTACACAGAACTCATTTAGTATGTTAGAAGACAATTTAAAAGAAGATATAAACATTCTTGTCTTTCCATTTTCTTTTTGTTTTTTTTTTAATTTTAGAGACAGGGTCTTGCTCTGTCGCCCAGGCTGAAAGTGCAGTGGCGTGATCTTAGCACACTGCAGCCTTGAACTCCTGGTCTCGAGCATTCCTCCTGCCTCAGCCTCCCAAGTAGCTGGGACTACAGGTGTGTACCATCACACCTGGCTTTCTATTTTCATGGATTGAGACAGAATGGAAAGGCAAAGACTAGAAAGGCTTTGAAGTCATATCTTTTCATTTGTTGTTGTTTTTAATTTTTGTTTCATGTACTGTACATATTTTATAGTATCGAATTATTTTGAATACCACTTCTACTGTTATCAAGACCTTGGCAAATAACCTCTAAGTGCTTTCAAAATCAGAGCAATATGTATCAATGTTGTCCTGAGGAATAGCTATGAATATATATATATATATATATATATATATATATAAATAAAATATGTGCCAAGTAGGCAGCTATTGCAGAAATAATGGCAATTACTCTTCGTTGTTAACAAAGTTAATTCACTCTAATTTTTTTCCTCAAAGAAGAGGCATTTAAGAAGTCTCTTAGATATCCTAACTGGCATCCGGGATTAGGACATAGATGTTAAGAAGCAATTCAGTTTCTCACAATGAAAAAAGCACAATAGCTAGTGATTAAAATTGGATTACCCTACAGAAAAGCAGGATATTCAGGGCACTTTCTTAAGCCTTTGGGTCTCTGGCTGAATCTCCACATGTCACATTAACTACGAACTACAACCATACTATGTGGATTAGGTGATTTATGAGTCCATGGGAACCCATATTTTTTTTTTTTTTTT
>NW_012155284.1:10689445-10703749 GCF_000956105.1 Propithecus coquereli | reverse complement strand
CTCTTGCTCAGGCTGGTCTCGAACTCCTGAGCTCAAACGATCCGCCCGCCTCGGCCTCCCAGAGTGCTAGGATTACAGGCGTGAGCCACCGCGCCTGGCCGGAACCCATATAAAGTATACTAAATGGCTATATATTCAATACTTACTATAAGTGCTGGCTAAAGTCTCCTAACTCTGAGTTACTATCCCCATGTTTCATATTTTTTTTAAAAAAGGCTCAGCACTAAATAATTTGCCCCAAATCACATAATAATCAAGTCCTGCCAAATTTCAAAGTCCAGGCTCTTTCCTACATTGTTACTGCATAGATTCAACATTAGATCTTAATTTGGGATTGAATAGCTCTGTCCATGACAGTAAAATATTAATAATTCTGCAAAGCAAACAGCAAAAACAAGGAATGGAAGGAAGGTAAAACACCACAGCTACAAAGAAATGAAATGTAATGGAAAAGAACAGTGATAGTTACTTTTCCATTTGAAACAAAGCTGTGCTTGCTGCATAACTTTAGTAATATTATTAAAATTCAAATCCTCAGTTTTCTATTCTACACATTGGTGCTAATATCACTTTTCAGGGCTGTGATGAATACAGATAATACATATAGAGCATCTAGCACAGAGCTTTATAAGGAGTGGGTAATTCAGCAAACAATGGCTGTTTTTGAACCAAGTTATACGAGGTTCTCCAATAAAAATACTATTCGAGAGTCACTGATTCGTACCACGTTCACTTGCACTTCAATGCGACAGATGCTAAACAGAAATTTAAGACAAAGCTCATCACTTTATTTTATTTCATTTATTTTTTTTGAGACAGAGTCTCACTCTCTTGCCTGGGCTAGAGTGCCGTGGCGTCATCCTAGCTCACAGCAACCTCAAATTCCTGGGCTCAAGTGATCCTCCTGCCTCAGCCTCCAAGGTAGCTGGGACTACAGGCACACGCCACCAATGCCTGGCTAATTTTTTCTATTTTTAGTTGTTTGGCCAATTTCTTTCTATTTTTAGTAGAGACGGGGTCTCGCTCTTGCTCAGGCGGTCTCGAACTCCTGACCTTGAGCGATCCACCCGCCTCGGCCTCCCAGAGTCCTAGGATTAGAGGCATGAGCCACTGTGCCCGGCCATCACTTTAATAATAAATGTTACTGAAAGTGTGAAGTGATAGTTAATGGCTTCAACCTCCTTAACCAATGATTCTTAAGAGTGTCTGCACATAAGACTCACCTGGGAAGCTGTTTTTAGGTCAGGTTTAAGGTACAACCTAAATACAATAAAGTTACCTAGGGTGCTTTTTAATGCCCAATTCCAGACCAATTAAATCAGAGCTGGGTGAAAGGTAAATGTTTAAGGTAATGGATATCAAAATTACCCCGATTTGGTCACTGCACATTATATACAGATATAAATACATCACATGAACCCCCCTGAATATGTAAAACTATTATATATCAATTTAAAAAAATTAAAAAAACCCAAAAGGCAAACAAAAATGTAAGAACTGGGTGTAGGGCACAGGCTTGAGTAGCTGTTAAGGTTTTCCAGATAATTCTAATGTGCAGCCAGGATTGAGAACCCCTGTTAAGCCACACTGAAGCATGTGCAATCAGTTATTCACCTATTAAAACTTCCAAGCTCCATATGGACAATAAGATATAATTTTAGAATAAAATTTATCTTTGATTAGCTTTTTTTAGAAATGTGAATGCCATATTTTTTACTTAAGCTGCAGTCTCATTAAAGTGTTTCCGTAGTGCTTTTATATTGTCATGTATAGTTATATCTTAAGGCTGTGCATTCTTCCCAACCCAATGGATCTTCTATCTTCCTCAGAACTGTTATTACTATAATTCAGTCACCTGCCATCCAGACTAGTTTGGGTATGGTGTCTGCTTTGAAAATGTTGTATCTCTAGCACCTAATAGTGCCTTGTATGTGGAGGATGTTCAATTATTTTGAATAAAGTTCTTATGGTTGTGGAGGAGCTGCATGAGAGTCTCTGCAAAACAAATAGCTTCAGAACCTTAAATTCCTCATCCATAGGTTGGGATGATGATTACCCCATATTGTTTTAGTATGCCTGGCACAAGACAGATATTCATTACTCTTACCACTTTCTGCAGGTTAGGCCCAGTTGTACTGTTTAAAAAAATGCTTTTCATTTTCCCAAATGTGGCTTCAATCACGTTAGTGACTTGAGAATTCTATTAGTACCATTTACCTCTGCTTTCTCTGAGAGGTAGTCAAGCTATCCTCTTTTCTTTTTCCCTTGCTAATTTCCTGGGTTTTCTTCATATTTTTTTGGCGGGCAAGTTCTCGTTGATTTCCACCTACAAAGACAAACAATCATGCTCTTTTCCCATCTCCAAAATTATTAATAAGTTCATTAAAGGACTCTTATTTAAATGCATCTGAAGTTTTATTTTTATTTATTTATTTTCTTTTCTCAGAGAAACTCAGAGGAATGAAGTTAGATTTTTAATAGACAAGGCAGCAGAGTCTATTGATGGTGTTTACAGATCTGACAAGGAGGAAGCTTAGAGGTAAACACTTAAGGACTTAAGAGTATTATCATACCAATCTAAGTGTTTATTAGCTATAAATACTAGATATTTTAAAACAGGCATTCCAATCGTCTATATGGGCCAGTATTCCAAAACAGGTTCTGGCTTTTGAGGGGCGTGGGTGGAGCAAAGAAGAAATATACAGAGATCACAAGTTCAGCCCATCACAATTCCACTATTACCTGCAAGGGCCAAACAAAAGAACTAGGAAGGAGTTCCCGGTCCTCATTAGGCCTTAAGACTGTAGGTACCAGCTATAAACCACCTCCAAACGAGGATCCCTCCCGGCGCTGCCGTTTTCACACACCTCCGGGGGTGTGTTATTTACCGTGCAAACGCGCACCTGAGAGGCAGGCACCCGTCCGGCCTCAGAGGCCATACCAGAGTCAACCGTGACCTCTCTCTGCTGATGGAAGCCGGGGTCCCCGCCCTGCTGGACCCAGGGGGATTCTCGGACCAGTCCCCGCCTCCCCCTCCAGCCGCGCCTCTGTACTAGGCTCGGCGCTAGACTCCCTAGCCGGACGCTCCCCGCCGCTTCCCCCACTCGTCCGCACACTCACGGGCCATTCCGACCGCCACACGGATCCTGGAAGAGAGCAACTCGGAAAGTAACGGCTCCCTCGCAAGCTCAGCTTCCGTCACCACTCGTGGCTCGCGAAGGCTGAGCCGGCGTGGGCCCTCTGCCCGGCAACGCCCCCGCTCCGTCCGCGGCCCCGCCCACCGAGGCCCGACAACAGCCGCCGGCGTGGCCGGCCAGTCACTGCGCGTGCGTGGCCGGGGCGTGGAGGCCTCGCTGCCACGCGCCTTTTGGAGACTCGCGGAAGCAGGTCTTGTATGTGGGGGAGAGGGGTTGGCGTGTGTGGGTTTTCTCCACTGTGCGCCAGACACAGAGGCTTAAGCAGCCCCCCTCTTTTGATAACAAACGACGATAAACACTACAATATCTTACTTTTCGACAAAGAAAGCGAGCTTTCATTCACGCCCTTGCAGAGGCGGGAAGGGGAGGAAGAGGACTGAACAGATTGAGGGTTAACGCTGCGAAAGGCAGTATTCTAGCAAATACACTGCAAGGTAGGCTTCATTGTTCTCTGATTTTACAGAAGAGACTGACCTAACGGAAATTGGTTAAGAGAATCAAATTTAAGACGGACTCCAAAGCGTGCTCGTTTCCCATTTTTTCCTAGTGCCCTTGTCACAATCAGCAGTGTTTTAGGAGTTACCGGCTTTGCAGTTGGGTTGTGTGGTGGGGAGAGGATGACAAGGAGTGCAGTCTTACTACAAAGTCAGAATAGCCTAGAATAACCTCGGAACCGACGTAAAAGCTGTAGACCATATGCCATTGCTAGAAACGTGTAAAGATGCTCGTGTGGTTCATTTGGCTGGTACTTATTTTCTTCACCTATTTCATTAATTATTACAAAGTGAGATGGTTGGGGCACTATAAAATTGCCCTATATTTTTAAAGCTTTTATTTTGGAAGATCTCAAATTTATATAGTAGAAAAGTAGAGAAAATACTATAGTGGACCCCCAAGTACATATGGCCAAACTTCAAAAATTATTACCTTATAAAATTGCCTACTTTAGAGAAGGTGGGAGAAAGTGATGAAGACTGAGGACTCGAGATAGATTGTCTAGGTTGAAAGCCCAGCTCTACGGATTAGTAGCTGTGTCAACTTGGACACATTATTTCATTGTGTTAACATTTTTCCTACCTGTAAAAGGGGTAGGTATGCATTATACCCTTTTTTTTTTTTTTTTTTTTTGAGACAGAGTCTCCCTCTGTTGCCCTGGCTAGAGTGAGTGCCGTGGCGTCAGCCTAGCTCACAGCAACCTCAAACTCTTGGGCTCAAGCAATCCTTCTGCCTCAGCCTCCCGAGTAGGTGGGACTACAGGCATGCGCCACCATGTCTGGCTAATTTTTTTCTCTATATATTTTTAGTTACCTGGCTAATTTTTTCTATTTTTAGTAGAGACAGGGTCTCGTTCTTGCTCACGCTGGCCTCAGCCTCCCAGAGTGCTAGGATTACAAGTGTGAGCCACCGCTCCTGGCCACCTGGCTAATGTTTAATTTTTTTTGTAGAGACAGGGTCTCTCTATCTTGCACAGTTTGTCTTGAACTCCTGGCCTCATGAGATCCTCCTGCCATGGCCTCCCAAAGTACTGGGCTTATAGGTGTAAGCCACAGTGCTTGCCCCAGAATCTTCTTTTCCTTCTAAGAAGGAAGCTAGGCCTTAGTGTTTCCATCAGCCAGGAATTTTTTGTTCCTTCCAAATCCTCCATTGATACGAGTCAGGAGATTTGTATCACTGGTTCAAACACTGGCCCACACCTTCAGGGCTATCCTTATCGCTGGCTATTTTCCCTATCATCATATACGACTTCCCTAACCACCCTACTGCTAGCCTCCTGTTACTCTCCATTCTATTACCCTGTAAATTTCTTAGTTTTGGGGGGGGGGCGTGGGAGGGTATCACTATGTTGCCCAGGCTGGTCTCAAACTCCTGGATGCAAGTGATCGTCCCACCTCAGCCTCTGGAGTAGTTGGGACTACAGGCACGATCCTGTACCTGGCTTTCACCCTTTAAATTTCTTTCATGGCATATAATACATTCTTAAATTATCTTGTTCATTTGTTTGTTACGTTTTCTCCTCTCAAACCCAGAACATCTTGTTTATTGCTACCTCTTGAAGTAGATTGAGAATACTCACAATAATTTACAAAGTTTCAATTATAATAATTTTTGGATGGGTAATGCATTCACATTTAAAAGTACACAGGATTCTAAGAACACAAGTATAGAGAAAAAGTTTTTTAAAAAAGTACACAAGGGTATAGAGTGAATGGTCTTCCTAGCACGACGTGTTTCCCAGAAACCCAGTTCTCTGCTAGGAGGTAACCATTATCAGTTTCACGCCGTAATTTTTTTTTTTTTTAAGAGACGGGGTCTTGCTATGTTGCCCAGGCTGGTCTCAAACTCCTGGCCTTAAGCAACCCTCCCGCCTCGACCTCTCAAAGTACTGGGATTACAGGTGTAGAGCAACTGTGCCCGGCCATTTCAGAATATTCTAATATATGTTCTACTCAATTTAGAATTTCTAAGCCCTGGGATACGCTGGTGAGCAAGATGAGGCACTGCTCTCATCTTGTTTAACTCCTCTTCGGGACCCTCTAAAAACAAATCGACCAGCAAACTTAATGGTTCTCATAAAGGTTTGAGCTGAGGAGCTCACTACCTCTTTTCCCTCTTTTCCCTCTTTTCAACTACTCCTAAAGACATTTAGAGGAGGAACAGCACAAATCTTCGCGTCTTAAGTTCCGGTTCAAAGGTAACGAAGGCTCTGTAGCTTGGTAGTTACCGCGGCTCCTTGGCGCCGTGCGTCTGACGTTATTCCGCGGCACTGGATGATGACGCAAATCAGTTCCGGCGCCCGCTGAGGGCGGGGTTGCTGGAAGGAGGTAGAAATTTAGTTATTAGTGTGGCAGGGTCATGAAAAAGCGGCGGCGGCGGGAGAGAAGAGGAAGAGGCGGCGGGGGTGTGAAACTGCGGTAGCTGCCGGCCGGGCTGGTGGTGTGGCTTGTGGGGAAGGCGTAGTTCCTAACCCCCTTTCCGGGCAGCAGCCGGGGCTCGGGGCTGAGAGCGGCCGTGGGGCCGCCTCCCCGGGCCCCCTGGCTCCGCCATGTTCCGCAGGGCACGCCTTAGCGTGAAGCCGAACGTCAGGCCTGGTACGGGCGCTAGGGGCTCCACCGCCCCCACCGCCCCCAGTGTCCAGCGTGGACAGGAGTCTCCCAGGCCTCCGGAGCCTGCGGCTGACTCTGCTTCGAAGCTAGCAGAGCCTACAGATGTACCCGTGGTGGATTTCGGGCGAGCGGAGCCCCAAGAAAAGGCTCCTAGGAGCAGGTAAGAGCTTGCAGAGGGGAGTATTTTCATCTGCCCCCACCCCGGTCTGTCACCTGGAAGCTGAGCAAATGAACTTTGCCATAGGATACTCTCTCGCATGCAGTAAGCCTTTCAGTTGAGTCTCCAAACTGCAGTGTGTCTCTGACCCGCAGGGTGTGGCATATGTAAATTTTGTCATGGTCTGTAGACTCGGAGAGAAGACCGTGTCTTCTAGTGGTGAGGGGAGAATCCAGGTATAAGAGTTCTAAAGTTTTCATTCTTCCAGAGTACTTGACAGAGAAAGTAGTTTTGTCTTTTAAAATATTTATTTTTAAAAGGAGATCAGTGTTGCTTTTGTTCTGCTGATTTATGTCAATCGGAAGGAGTTCTGGTTACTTGATTGTGGGTGTGCCTCTTTAACTATGGTGACCATGTTTCCCTGAATGAAGAAGGCCGGCTTTAGTGTCATGTACCACGTTTGGATTTAGGACTCTTCTACTTTTTTTTCTTAAGACACAGGATTTCATTCTGTCGCCCAGGCTCGTGTGTGGTGGCAAGATCATAGCTCACTGTAACATCGAACTCCTGGGCTCAAGGGATCCTACCGCCTCCGCCTCTGGAGTAGCTGGGAATACAGGCCCTAGAGAAAGGTCGCTATGTTTGCCCAAACTGGTCTTGAACTCCTGGCTTCAACCCTATCCTCCTGCCTCGGCCTTCCGGCCTTCCGGAGCGCTGGGGTTACCGGCCTGAGCCACAGTGCTTGGCCACAGCTCTTTTACCTAATTTAACAATTTAGGTAGAGTTCCCAGGCAGAATTTATTCATCTGTAAAACGGGAATAATTTCTTTGGGAATTCAAGACTGGAATGCACTCTAGCCTGGGTAACAAAGCCAGACCCTGCCTCTAAAAAGTTACCTGCTTGGAGCATGATTGTGGAGAATGCATATAAACTATCTTGCACAGGACATGACTTTTGCCCACCAAAAGTTATTGATTTTTTAAACAGGTGATGGAAACGCCTTTAAGACAAGTAAGGTTAAGAGGGTCTCCGTTTCTATATTATATATATGAGGAAACCAGTAAACAACCTTGCTAAGTGACAGTAAAATGGTACATTCTATTTATGCTGTGACAGAAAGGTGAAAAATTTCTGTCTTTTTGGCACATTTTCCTCTGTTGGGCTGAATTGATGCTGGCTACAGGGTGTTATTTTGATAGCTCAGTGTGAAGCTTAGTGATTTCCAAGTTTCTTAAATGAATCCGTTTCAAAATTTCTACACAAAGTGGAAATACCGATGCCAGTAGCTCTTAAATTAATAAAAATTTTACAGATTTTGTTAACTGTATATGAGTGTATGATAATTGATTATGTAATAAATTACCCAGCGATTGTAGTCTTGAGACATTTAAGCTCAAGGATATTTAATTGGGCCTAGCGCAGTGGCTCACACCTGTAATGGTAGCACTCCGGGAGGCCGAGATGGGAGGATTGCTTAAGCTCAGGAGTTAGAGACCAGCCTGAGCAAGAGCGGGACCCCGTCTCCCTTAAAAATGGAAAAATTGTGCGCCTGTAGTCCAAGCTACTCAGGAGGCTGAGGCAGGAGGATATTTAATTGTTTTCTTTTTTTTTTTTTTTTAATTTGAGACAGAGTCTCAATCTGTTGCCTGTGCTAGAGTGCCGTGGCACCAGCCTAGCTAGCTCACAGCAACCTCAAACTCCTGGGTTCAAGTGTCTTCCTGCCTCAGCCTTCCAAGTAGCTGGGACTACAGGCGAGCACCATCGCACCCAGCCAATTTTTACCAGTTTTAGTAGAGTGGGGATCTCCCTCTTGCTCAGACTGGTCTGGAACTCTTGAGCTCCCACCCCTGCCTCCCAGAGTGCTAGGATTACAGGGATGAGCCACCATGCTCAGCCTAGTTGTTTTCTTAGAATTGATAATTCAGGTAGTATACTTTGTTACTTTATTTTTTAATCATGTGTTTTCTTTTTTGTATGTTGGTCTTTCCTAGTTATAAAGATCTGTAAGGTATATGTTCTTTCCTATGCATTTGGCATAATTGGGTAAAATGCAAATGATACATGTATCACATTGTTATAAGGGCTGAGATAATTTAAATTGGAGACTTCCTGGAAAGGTTTTTCTAAAGGTTAAGGCATTTTCCATTTTTATATAAAATCAATTGTAAAATATGAAAAAAAGTTTTTAATTCTTATATCACCTCTTTTCTTGACTTAATTTGCTTTAATACCATTTCTGAAATATTTACGTCTAAGCTGTACCATATCTATGTAATTTGGGGTGACTGAGTACTTTTTTTTTTTTTTTGGTCTGGTTTTGAGTTTGTATTAAGTACTTTTTTTGACTGAAGAGTTTATTCTGATGGCTGTATAAGTAGAGTTATACCTGACAAAAGATAAATGATTTCTGCCTCAAACAGAATTTGGTTTGGCTTATGTAGCTAAATGTATATCTTCAAATACTACAATACAGATATTTCAGAGGTTTGAAGTTTTGTGTATTGGATTTGACTGATCTCAGGTGGATAAGTAGAGTAAAATGCTAGTAGTTTAGCCCAATTTAAGGAGACGTCACTGAATTTTAAATTTTATATATAATTCATAAATTTGAATATAAATTATTTTAAAAAAGCAACTCTTGGTTATCTAGTAATTCAGATTAGGCTAATTAAGCTTTGTTCTGTAACTTAGTTTTTTTTGTTTTGAGGGAGCTGAGCATATAATTAATTATGTGCTCTAATGTGCTTAGGGACTTGAAGTTTGAAAAAGAGTAATGGTCTTTATTAGGATTTACATATGTTAAAAAGATTTACTAAACGAAATTTTTTTTTGTAATTTCTGTCGTAAGTAGCATAAATCTCAAGTGATTTTTTTTTTTTTTTTTAAACAGACTTTACTATTTTGGATTTTTCACCAGGCTACATTTTGAAGCTAGTATGTATAAAAAAGATTCATGGTATCCTTTTTTTTCTTTTTAAATTTCAGCAGTGTTGGAAAGGCTGGTGATGAGAAAGATGTTGAAGAATCCAGCAAATCTTCCTTTCCTGTTTCCCAGAGAAGAAAGCGACTATCAAGTACTTCTAGTGTGGTTAAACCTAGTGTTAGTGTTCCTACAGAATCTCATCCCTCATCTGCAGTTAACCAAGAAACTCCACAGCCAAACCCCATTCCAACAAAAGAGAAACAGCCATGCTCAGATAGATATCGAATATATAAAGCCCAGAAACTGAGGGAAATGTTAAGAGAAGAATTGAGAAAAGAGAAGGTAAGGGAGGAAAATCAGAATTTTGACATTGCCTGCTAGATTTCTGTTTTTATGTTAGTAAGGCATCATTCGGAAGAAAAATAAACATCTGTAGCATTTTTATGGGAGAACAAAACCGTATAACATCCCTTATGTTAACAGAATATCCCCCCTTGGTTGATAGAATGGTTGAGAAACACCGTGAACTTAAACTACTTTTTTCACTGATGATAATTGTTGCATATTTTATTCATTTACATTTTTCACATTTTTGGTGAAGGCCACAAAGTTTTAAACATGTACACACAGATACACACACAAACATATTTATAAAATAAACCTTCAGGCCGGGCGCGGTGGCTCACGCCTATAATCCTAGCACTCTGGGAGACTGAGGCGGGCGGATTGTTAGCGCTCAGGAGTTCGAAACCAGCCTGAGCAAGAACAAGACCCCGTTTCTACTAAAAAAATAGAAAGAAATTAATTGGACAACTAAAAATATATAGAAAAAATTAGCCAGGCATGGTGGCGCATGCCTGTAGTCCCAGCTACTCCGGAGGCTGAGGCAGAAGGATCACTTGAGCCCAGGAGTTTGAGGTTGCTGTGAGCTAGGATGACGCCACGGCACTCTAGCCCGGGCAACAGAGTGAGACTCTGTCTCAAAAAAAAAAAAAATAAATAAACCTTCAGATTTTTCATAAGAAGATGTCCATGTGACATGTGGTATATTTATTTGAATTAAGACAAATATAGTTGAGCAAAATGAATTGGTATTGTTTTCTAAATTGACAATAAGGCAAATTACAAAGGGAAAAAATTTGTGGTATGCGTGTAGTAGAGTCCATGTTCTTTTTAATCTTGAAGGTTTTTTTTTTTTTTTTTTTCTCTTTAAGGGCAATGTAACAGTAGTGAAACATGCTGGCCCTGGAGTTAGATAGTTAAAGTTTGAATCTTAGCTTCATCCCTACTAGCTATGTGACCTTGGACAATTTAATGAATTTATATCTATTCCTCATCTGTAAAATAGGACCAATAACAGTACAGGTTGAGCATCCTTAATCTGAAAATCTCAAGTGCTCCAAAATCTGAAACTTTTTGAATGCTGGTATCATGCTCAAAGGAAATGCTCATTGGAGCATTTTGGATTTTGGACTTTCGGATTAGGGATGTTCAACTCATATGTATTCTGCAAATATTTCAAAGTCCAAAGAAATCTCAAATCTGAAAAACTTCTTGTCCCAAACATTTGAGATAAGGAATACTCAGCCTGTATCTACCTCATTGGAGGGTTGTGAAGATTAAATGAGTTAATATATGTAAAAGGCATTTAAACTGGTGTCTTGAGATAGTGCCCAGACAGTATTTATTTAATAACTTGTTATAAATTATAGAATACCTTTTTTTTTAATTAAGAGGAAGGCATTTTGCTTGGTGCTTTATGTTTGTTATTCTTTCAACTATGTGAAGTAAATATGACTGTTTTGCACAGAAGAAAACAAGCTCAGATCTATTATTTGCTTTGTGTCAAACTTAAGTTCAAGATTATGGGATTTCAATTCATATTCTCTAAAATCTATGCCTCTAAAAATGTAAACTCCTAAAATGTTCTGTGTTTTATAGAATCTGCTTAATTAGATTTATTTTGGGGAATTAACATTTGCTTCAAGAATTCTATAGAATATACAGAATCTCAGTTCACTACAGGGTTAACAAAAGCTATGTACATGTAATTCTCGGTAAGCTATTTAGGATTTAGTTAGAAGGCATCTGTAAGCATGATTTTATACATTGAGCTTTTATCTAGTCCTAGACACCTTAATTTTTAAAAACTAAAAACTATTAAGGGTAATGTACTACAATTTAATATTCAGTTTATAAAATTGGGTAATTGGAGTAAGAATAATATTAAAGCATTTGCAGTGAATGTAACAGAGGATTGTATATTTGAATATAGTACACCTGAAATTGTTCTACATAAAATAAAAGTCGATCTGTGTGTTTGTGTATATAGAAACAATGGAAAAACAAATATGCTATAAATGAAAGTCAGAGGCCACCAGATCGTTCAAAAATGACTATGAGAGACTTCATATATTATCTGCCAGATAACAATCCAATGAGGTAAGTAAAATTTGTTTTACTTTCTTTGGGTATGTGGCGATTTAACTATCACTTTTAGAGTACTACTTCATGTTTTCCAAAAGTTTGTTGACAAAATTTGTAACACATATGATGTCCTTTTAGATAGAATTTTTTTTTCCTGTGAAGATCGCAAAAGTATACATAGAATTTTCTAACAAAAATTAGTGGTGTTTCAAGCATCCCCAGACTGCTTACTGGGGATGGTAAATGATGCCTTTTATCTCTGAGATTAAAAATAAATTTCCTGGCTGGGCATGGTGGCTGATGCCTGTAATCCCAGCACTTTGGGAAGTTTAGGTGGGAGGATCACTTGAAGCCAGGAGTTCCAGACCAACCTGGGCAATATAACGAGACCCTATTTCTACGAAAACATTTAAAAATTTAGCCAGGTGTGGTGGCATGTACCTGTAGTCCCAGCTACTGGGAAGCTGATCTAGGAGGATCACTTGAACCCAGGAGTTTGAGGTTGCAGTGAGCTGTGATTGTGCCACTGCATCCGGCCTGGGTGACAGAGTGAGATCCTGCCTTTTAAAATGAAATAAATGAATAAATAAAAAATTTCCTTTGTTACATTAATTACAAAGATAAAACCAGCCAAGCAACTTTTCTTTAATTAATATTGTAATTTCTATTTCTTATATACTGTAACCTGATCTAAAAGAATGATCTAGTTTTTATGCCTTATCTCTTGATTAAATATAGTGACAGTTTAACAAATTCTTCGAGAATAAAACTTTTTTAATCAAAATTAGTCTAGGGTCGGGTAGGCGGAAGGTTTGTAATAAATCTTGTTGTGTGGTTGATGAATTAGTAGGGCCAGGTAGTAGTTGTGAGTTGTGGCATGTTCTTCAGTATAGTCCTTTTTCAGGTTTACCAGGACTTTAGCTTGGTTGAAGGAAGGGCCAGCAACCTAGGTTTTGAGTTGTTTGACATCTAGGAGTTAGAGACAAGATACCTAGGTTGCTTCATACCTTGGGACTGGTGGTCTCCCTTCACTGAGGACTCAGGGGGTAAGAGCATTCTCTACTGAGGGCCTACCACGTTATTTTTACTTGATGGCAAGTTTTTGACTGAAAATTGATTGTTGGGCTGCACCATCCTTAATGAAGTGCTATGGTATATTATTAAAAAAAACCACAGAAGTTAGAATAATTTTCTTCTTGCCTACAGGTAGAATTGACAAGATGTAAATTAATAATTCATATTATAAATATTCTGTTATTTATGTTTAATAGTTCTTCACTGGAACAAGAAAAGAAAACAGAAAAAGTATTGACTGCAGTCCAGACAAGAGAGTAAGCATCTTATTTTTTTTCATATATTCTATTACGGCTACATTAAAAAAAAAAATGAAATCGGGGCTGAGCACATTGGCTCACATGTGTAATCTCAGCCCTTTGGGAGGCTGAGGTGGGAGGATCACTTGAGGCTGGGAGTTCATGACCAGCCTGGGCAACACAGCAAGACCCTATCTCTAAAAAAAAAAAATTAAAAAGAAAATTAGCCAAGTGTGGTTGTGTGTGCCTGTATAATCCCAACAACTCACAAGGCTGAGGCAAGAGTATCACTTGAACCCAGAAATTTGAGGCTGCAATGAGCTATGATCACCCCACTGTATTCCCTCCTGAGCAACAGAATGAGACCCTGTCTCTGAAAAAAAAAAAAAAAGGAGAGATCAAACAGTGCTTCCTATTATAGTCAAATTACATTTAATTGGATTTTTAAAATACTCTTACTTAACAAGAATAAAAGTTACTACCCTATTTAAATCAGTATGAAAATGCTATACTATTTGTGTATTATATATATATATAACTGACCAGTATTATGATTTTAAATTAAAGCTTTTAGAATTAAGAATGCTTTGTTTTGTCTTAGAATAATGGTACATTCATGTGGTATGAAATTCAAGAGGACCAAAAGTGAATACTGAGAAGTCGTCTGATTCATTTTCTGCCATCTAGTTCCCCTCCCTGGAGTAAACAAATGTTACCAGTGTTTTAATATGTCATTCCAGTTCTAGTCTATGCATATCCAAGCAAACGTGTATCTTTTTTCTTTTCCTTTTTTCTTAACAGAAAGTTAGTGTGCTTCATACACTGTCTTGCAACAGCTCTAGCTTTGATGCCACTTGATGTAGTCTATTTTTTGTACAAGCTCTGTTTTGTCTGCCATGTTTATAACTGTCATATGTGAGCTTACTCCCAAGAAATCCCACCAAGAGACCTTTTATAATAGGAAGTTATTTTAGCTTTGTAATTCAAAGTGGGAGACTGTGGAAAATTATCAGAAACATTGGGAGTTCTTTAGTTGTCACTTCAAGGGTTCATTAATGATCACTGTTTGCATAGGATCTATATTGTGGTTTTGTTTTTTTTTTTTTTAGACATAATCTCCCCTCTGTTGCTCAGGCTAGAGTGCCGTGGGGTCAGTCTAGCTTGCAGCAATCTCAAACTCCT
>NW_012155284.1:10670233-10689250 GCF_000956105.1 Propithecus coquereli | reverse complement strand
TGCTAGGATTACAGGCGTGAACAGAGTGCTGAAGCTTTAAAAATAATAGGTTATGTTTTATAGGCTTATAGGTTATGTTTGCTTCAATAAAACCCTAAGGAGGCCAGGTGCGATGGCTCATGCCCAGCACTTTTAGAGGCCGAGGTGGGCAGATTGCTTGATTCCGGGAGTTCGAAACCAGCCTGGGCAACATAGTGAGACCCAATCTCTAAAAAAAGAAAAGGAAAAATTACCTAAGTGTGGCGGCATGTGCCTGTGGTCCCAGTTACTAGAGAGGCTGAGGTAGGAGGATTGCTTGAGCCCGAGTTTGAGGTTGCAGTGTGCCATGATCGTGCCACTGTATTCTATCCTGGGCAACAGAGCAAAACCCTGTTTCAACAAAAACAAAAAAAACCCTAAGGAGACAGTGTAGTAGAATGGAAAGCGGATGAGATCTGGGATCATTGTTTGAAAGACCGTGTTTGACTTTTTGCTTTGCCCTTACTGTTATATAATCTAGAGTAAAAGTTATTTATCTTCTCTATGACTCAAATGAGTATGCAAATATTAACCCTGAAGGGTTGTTCTGAAGAGTTAATAAAACGATCTGGATACTGGCTGGGTGCGGTGGCTCACACCTGTAATCCTAGCACTCTGGGAGGCCAAGGCGGGAGGATTGCTCAAGGTCAGGAGTTGGAGACCAGCCTGAGCAAGAGTGAGACCCCGTCTCTACTAAAAATAGCAAGAAATTAGCTGGACAACTAAAAATATATAGAAAAAATTAGCCAGGCATGGTGGCGCATGCCTGTAGTCCTAGCTACTCGGGAGGTTGAGGCAGGAGGATCGCTTGAGCCCAGGAGTTTGAGGTTGCTTTGAGCTGGCCTGACACCACAGCACTCTAGCCCGGGCAATAGAGCGAGACTCTGTCTCAAAAAAAAAAAAAAAAATTATCTGGATACTACTGCTGTACAACTGTAAGGATTATTGTTGTTAATTCCATAATAATTGGATGGGTATACTCTGAAATTATGTAGAGATAGAAAAGATGAGCATTTATTTCTCTTTAGTAAAGAGTAAAGGCTTTTTATTAAATGCTTCAGGATAAAATTTGAGAAAATCCCATAATCATGTCCTTAACACATAGTATTTTCAATTAGGTTATGGGGGAATTTGGAAATAGCTAGAATGTTGAATTTGTACTAATTTATTTTGAAGTTCATGGGATTCAGGAAACACTTCTCGTGACCATGTGAATTGACCTATCTTTACATTTGGTAGGCAAGAAGGTAAGAGTACTCCTGATGCTGAAGATAACGAAGCATTGGAAGAAGAGACAGATGATGGGCCATTGCTGGTTCCTCGAGTAAAAGTGGCAGAAGATGGTTCCATTATTTTGGATGAAGAAAGGTAGGTTAAGAAAAAGAGAGGTTGTAGTTTCATGAGAAGAAATATACTTTGTCTAGTGAGAGAGATCCTGTGTCTGTATTTGTCATTGTCACTTAGTAGATGCTGATGTTTATATTTGCATGATGAATATTGTAAATAGAAAAGTGGGTTAGATTAATATATAATTTGTAGCAGTTTTTATAATACTGTGTTTTGTATGAGAAGATAGTACTGCTGCCCTGTCATCCATTAACCTGACACCATTGTTTTACTAACTTTACTTGTAATTGGGTTGAGCTTACCTAACTAACCACATGCTGTATTCCACTGAAGAGAGGTTTCTGAGATAGACTCAGTCTTGAAGTCAATATTCAAGTTTTCATATTATTAACTGATACCATATCTTGGTGTGTGTTGATAACTAATGGATATGCAATGAAACATAGGCTTAACCTATTTTATGATTCTTACTATGGTGAGGTTTGATTCACCTTCTGGTTAAATTTCTTACATCTGGCATTGTGGAATTTAATTGTCACAAGTGTATTTTTTTCAAAGAGGATAAATCAGTAAGTACATAAAAAAGAGGAATGGAAAAATCTTTTGACAGTTTAATAAACATTTTTATAGCATTTACATTCTGTGACAATTATACATAAATGTAATATTGCTAAGCTAAAACTACTTGTTTTCGCATGCTGTTTTCCATTAATTTGTGATGATGATTTTACTGGTCATTAAGTAGTTAAAAGCATATTTAACTGCTTTGTCTGCAGGAATGTAAAATATAAATATAAAATGCTTATATTTCTCAATATTTATTTTGGGCCTAGTACAGTAATATATATTGAATAGAGGAGATATTCAAAGTCAATAAAACAAATATTTTTTTAGGTGGCCCAAAGATATTTTTTGTAAATTTATATTGCCCTTACGGATTTTGAAAATAAGTTGGCATTTATTTCCACCCCCTGTGAATCAACATTTTAAGTAAAAATTAACAGATGGCTTAGAAAATATCCATATTTCAAATGTATATTATTATACTTTTGATATGACTGCCATCCTAAATTTCAAAATACAACTATTTAAATCTCATTTATGGCAGGGTGTGGTGGGTCACACCTGTAATCCTAGCACTTTGGGAGGATGGCTTGAGGCTAGGAGTTCAAGACCAGCCTGGGCAACATATTGAGATCCTGTCTAAAACAAACAAACAAAAAAATTAGGTTGACGTGGCACATGCCTGTAGTCCTAGCTACTCAGGAGAGTGAGGCAGGTGGATCACTCAAGCCCAGGAGTTTGAGGTTGCTGTGAGCTAGGATGATGCCACTGCACTCTAACCTAGGCAACAGAGCAAGATCTTACCTCAAAAAAGAAAACAAAAAAAACACAAAAAACTCATTTACTATTTGTTTCATTACTTCTTTTTAGTGAGGCTCTATTTGAAAATGTGTTTCTTTCAGTTTAACTGTAGAAGTTTTAAGGACAAAAGGCCCCCGTGTTGTTGAAGAAAATGACCCCATATTCGAGCGTGGTTCTACAACTACATATTCCAGCTTTAGGAAAAACTATTACTCTAAACCATGGTCAAATAAAGGTAACTAATTTTCATTTGAAAGTGTATAAGTTATTTATTTGAAATGAAGTGAACTATTTTCTGTTTCTGGATTAGATCAGGTCTCCCCTAAGTAAATAAAATGCAAAGTACCATGTTTTCTCTCCAGCTAATTTTATTGGCACCTCCTTTGTGCTTCCTCCATGGAATTGTATTTTGAAGCTTATCTTAGAAATCTTTTTGAGAATTAGCTTTATGGTCATTTTGGCTGAAATCTCTTTGTAAAATCCCTGTATAAAAAACATCATTTAAGTGAAAATGAATAATATAGTAGTATATTAATAATGTTCTACTTCACATAGAATTGTGTAATAAAGTTTCTATAGGTTAAAATTAGGCTGTTAAACAAAGTACACAATAGCTATTGCCTGCTGGTGCTTTTTATTTAATTTTTATTTTAAAAATAATAGTCTGGGCCGGGCGCGGTGGCTCACGCCTGTAATCCTAGCACTCTGCGAGGCTGAGGCGGGCGGATGATTTGAGCTCAGGAGTTCGAGACCAGCCTGAGCAAGAGCGAGACCCTGTCTCTACTAAAAATAGAAAGAAATTAATTGGACAACTAAAAATATATAGAAAAAATTAGCCGGGCATGGTGGCACATGCCTGTAGTCCCAGCTACTCGGGAGGCTGAGGCAGAAGGATTGCTTGAGCCCAGGAGTTTGAGGTTGCTGTGAGCTAGGCCAACGCCATGGCACTCACTCTAGCCCGGGCAAAAGAGTGAGACTCTGTCTCAAAAACAAAAAAAAACAAAAAAAAAACAATAGTCTGTTTTGGGAGAAAGTTCAAACACAGCTGAAGAATATAGAGTGAAAAGAAACATTCTGTACTTCCCTTCTCTGACTTCCCCAATCCTATGTATCCTACTGAGGTAACTTCTATTAATGGTTTCATGTGTATTTTTCTAGCTACTTTCTTTATGTACTAAGCGCATCTTAGTTGCTCACATAGTGTAATCTTATACTGGCTATAACTGACAGTTTTCTTTAGGGCACTTTGAATGAGACCAAATAGGCAGAATGTCTTTTTAAAAAATTCCAGCTACTTTGCTATTAGCGCGAAAATTTCTTATGCTACGTTTTTTTAAAAGAATGTTTAAACAAGGTCTTTTTAGATATTCCATGAGAATCTTTCTAATAAAATTAAGTACTATCAAATTTATTTTTAAATCAGTATATATACTAATGTAAGATTTCTTTTCTCTGAAATATTGAGAGGATTAATCTTTGTCATTGTAAATCTTTTATTTTTATAGAAACAGATATGTTTTTTTTAGCCATCAGCATGGTTGGAACTGACTTTTCCATGATTGGACAGCTTTTTCCTCACAGAGCAAGGATAGAAATTAAGGTAAAGTAAACCCATCATATTTGCTGATTAATAGGAGACCAAAATTACAAATGTTACTATTTTTTTTACCTTTGGTTTAAATCTTAGTCCATCTTTTTGTACTGTTATGTTTTTGTTACATTTGTCCCTCTTTAATGCTTGAAAAGTAATATTTCTCAGTTCTGATACGATTACAATCTCCTTAATGTTAGTATCATATTTTCTTATAAATATCTTGTCCACTTCTAAAATGAATTTGAGGTTAGTACCAATAAAGGCACTGAAACTAAGATAAAAGAAAAGTTAGATAATGAAGAGGGGAGATAAGTGTATCAGAATATTTAGGTGTTAAAAAAAAGAAAGGATAGCCTTGTGACTTGAATACTATAAAGATAACTTTTTGAACACAAAATATATTTCAGAATTTTCTAGGGAGGCATAAAAAGAATAATTCTGAGTTACATAGTTCTCAATATCTAATCTAACCATTGCTTTTGTAGACCACCTCAACTGTGGGAACAACCAGTGGCACTGTTAATAAAACTGATATCACTTGCAGCTATAACATACCTTGAGAGGATGAGCTTTCTCTGTTTTCTAGTTTCTTTGCTGAGGAACTTTATACAAGTTTCCTGGATTGGAGTGCATTTGAATGCTGTAAAGCTATGTTGCCATGATGCATTCTGAATTCATAGTGAAATCTTTACCCAGCTGTGGGCTTTTTCCTTCATTTCCCATCCCAATCATGTTCATTACGTTAATAAAGGGAACGATTAGGAAAGGTGGGTTTTTTTTCCCCTAGAACTGGAGGATTAAGCATGGATTGCCTGGGGACATTACATAAGGGGCATTGTACAGTATAATGCAATAGTCCTACTCATAGTTCTGCAAGGGATGAGGAACTATTTATATTCTTTATATTCATTTTCTAATGTTGATCTTTGTTAAAAGGAGAATAAAATGTTAAAGTTCTGTGAAGGCTAGAAGTTGATCGTCTAGGGTTGGAGCTCTCTGATGATCTGAGTAATTAATGATAAGTTTGTCACTAGACTTATTTCTGTCAAAAATCACTTAGACTTTTCTCCTAAAAGTTTAGTGTGGTTCTAGCAGGTCTTTGGGCAGAGTGCCATTTCTGGTGCTTTTCTTCCTGTAGGTCTGAACAACAGGTCTGCCATTGAAAAATTTTCTCAGCTTTCATTTGTCTGAATGTCGTTATTTCAGCCTTGTTTTTGAAGGATATATTTTGCTGAATGTAGATCTCTGATTTGACATTCTTTTTCCTTTTGGTCTTTTAAAGATGTCACTCTGTTGTCTCTTGGCCTCTAGTATTTCTGATGAAACGTGGGCAGCCATCATTCATACCATTCTTCCCCCGTGTATGATTAATTGTTTTTCTATGGCTGTTTTCAGGATATTTTTTTCTTTAACTTTCGCATTTAGCAGTATGACGATGATGGTATGCCTAGCTTTAGCTTTCTTTGGGTTTGCAGAGCTTCTTAGCTCTTTAGATTATTTTTCACTATATTTGGGAAATTTGGAATCATTTCTTTTAAAAATTTTTTTGCTTTATTCTCTCCTTCTGGGACTCCACTTACATGGTTTACCCTAAGTGACATTGTACTACAGATTATTAAAGCTCTGCCCACTGTTTTCTAATCTTTTTCCTCTATGTCAGTTTGAATAGTTTCCATTACCATGTCTTCAAGTTCACTGACCCTATCTTTTATCTTCAATCTGCTGTTAAGCCCCAGTCGTGAATATTTCATTTGATATTATTTATTTATTTTTTTTGAGACAGAGTGTTACTCTGTTGCCCGGGCTAGAGTGCCGTGGCGTCAGCTTAGCTCACAGCAACCTCAAACTCCTGGGCTCAAGGGATCCTCCTGCCTCAGCCTCCTGGGTAGCTGGGACTACAGGCACTCGCCACCATGCCCGGCTAATTTTTTCTGTATATTTTTAGCTGTCCAATTAATTTCTGTCTATTTTTGGTAGAGATGGGGTCTCGCTCTTGCTGAGGCTGGTCTCGAACTCCTGAGCTCAAACAATCTGCCTGCCTCGGCCTCCCAGAGTGCTAGGATTTGATATTATTTTTTAATTTCTGTAATTTCCACTTGGTTGTTTTTTTTAGTTTCTGTTCCTCTGCTGTGATTTCCCCATCTGTTCACTCCATATTTTCCTTTAAATCCAGAATGTATTTATAACTAACGGTGCTTTAACGTTTTTTTTTTTTTTTTTTTTGAGACAGTCTCACTCCATTGCCCCTGGTGGAGTGTAGTGGTATCATGATAGCCCACTGCATCCTCTAACTCCTGGGCACAAGCAGTCCTCCTGCCTCAGCCTCCCAGTAGCTGGGACTATGGGCGCACACCACAATGCACGGCTACTTTTTCTATTTTTACTAGAGTCTCACTCTTGCTCAGGCTGGTCTCAAACTCCTGAGCTGAAGCAATCCTCCTGCCTTGGCCTCCCAGAGTGCTAGGATTATAGGCATAAGCCACTGTGCCCAGCCTAACTTTTTTGTCTGTTAATTTCAATATCTAGGTTATATTGGGATCTATTTCTATTGACTGTTTTTTTTTTTCCTTTCCTCAACTGTGCATCATATTTTCTTATGTTTTTTTTTTTTTTTTAATTCATGCCAGATATTGTGGATGGTATGTTGTACAATGTCTGGATTATGTTTTTCTTTCTTTTGAAGAGTGTCGAGTTTTGTTTTGGAAGGCAGTTAACTTACTACCATCTCTTCTGGTTCATGTCAAGGCCAGGTTTAAGCCTTTGGTAAGGCAGATCTAGACTGGTCCTTAATGTATTTTTTTGCAATAAAAAGTTTTAGTTTTCTGTTTTTAGTAAAAGCTTGTATATCACTGATCTGCGGAAGGGGGAGATTGGCTGATTGTTCCCTCTCTCCTAAGAGGTATATGCATAAGTAGACATTCTCAGCCACAAACTTATGCCCTCCAACTTCCTAATGACCTTAGGATAGATTGAGGTTTAAAATTTAAATAAAATCTCTCCATCTTGTTAATGGAGGTAATCTGGAGTGGAACTGAGGAAGAAGATCAGGGTCTTTGGTGCTGAGGAAAATGTGAAGAAATATGCCTTAATATATAGAAGTTTCTAAAGATAAACTTGGCCTGCTTCAGAGTTTTGCTTAGTTGTTTCTCTAGTTGTTTTTTGTTTAGTCTCCCCTCTATGCCACTTGACACCTGTCAGAACAATGTGAGAGGTTTAACCAGATATGAATATTTAATTTTAAAAAAGTTATTAGTTAGCTTAATTGATTATAAGTTTCATCTGCTTCCATGTTAGTTGACTTTATTTTTTCTGTCCTTTGTAAATCCACCTTCTGTTGCTGTTTCATGCTATTAATAATGAGGATCAGGAAGCTCAGTAAAAATCTTTTATTTTTAAAGAGCTAAAGGTTTAAGTAATTTGCCTATTAGCAGAAGCATATTTAGTAGAGAATAGTATGTTATTCATAAGAGTTGCATTTGTAATGCTTTTAAAAACTTGTTTAATGGGAGAAAATTACTATAGGGTTTTTCTTTTTTTTTTTGTTAACAGAATAAATTTAAACGTGAAGAGAAAACAAATGGATGGAGAATAGACAAAGCATTCCGTAAGTATGAAGACCTCTTTTACAAAGTATCACTTGAAGAGCCTTAAAAATGACCAATCTTTTGTCTTTGGCTCCAGAACATTTTAGATTTGTTTTGTCCCTACATTGGCATAGGAAAAAAAAAATAAGACTAGAAATTTTTCTGTTTAGCAGTATGGCTTTGGTAGTTGCTACAAATCTATAGGCAAGGGATTAGCCAAAACATCCAGAAGCAGGTAAACAGGGTTCTAATTCTAAGTCCAAGAACTTATAGAGGAACTGATAGTACCACTTCTAAGTTCTTTATTCTGTAAGAACTGTATTCAAGGAGATAAGGAGATACTATAAATGTTTCTTTCCAGTAGTCAATCAGTTGTTCAGTCAACAACACTGACTACCTGCTGTGTGCTAGTTACTATTCTAGATATTGAGATGGTGAAGAGGGCAAATGAGAATCCCGCGTTTAGAGCCTTAAATCTTACTGGATGGGGGAAAATAACATAGTTGATAAGTGTGATAATTTTACATAGTGATTAATTTCTGAGAAGAAGAAAGAAGAGGGTGTTAGGAGGTGAATGTTCAGATTGAGCAGGGAAGTTCTGTTTGAATAGGTATCATTTGAATTGAATTTAACCTGATGTGAAAGCGTGATACTGTTCAGCTTCTAATATCCTCATTAAAATTAACATTTTTTTCTTTTATTAAGTCTGGAGAAAGACATCAAGGGATCTCTAAAGAAAAGTAATTAAATTTACTGTTTAAAGTACTTCCTAAGCTGGGTGTGGTGGCTTGCACGTATAATCCCAGCTACTTGGGAGGCTGACATGAGAAGATTCCTTGAACCTGGGAGTTGTAGACCAGTCTGGGTGATATAGTGAGATCCTGTCTCAGTCAATCAATCAGTCAGTTCCTATATGCTTTGTTTGGAAGATACATCTTTTTCATGGACCTATAATTATCAGCATTTTATGATTAATAAATGTCCATGAAGCTGTAACATTAGCCTTAGTGGTAATTTTAAGGAAAAAAATCCAAGTATAGGGAGAATTTAGAATGTGTAGCATGCATATTTATTTTATGAGTAGACACTAATGTATATGAATGTATCCTACACCCAGTGTTGTACTGGGGCTTCAGGGAAACAAACCACTACCAGAAATGGCTCCTAGAATATCTGGAATATTGTGGTCCTCAACTCACTTCATGTTAGAGAAGTAGTTCTGAAACTTTTCATTAGGTTTAACACATTATAATCAGAAAATAATCCATAAATTTATGAACAGTATATTTGGACTGTGGAGCCTTTTTAAAGACCATTATAATAGGTAATCTTTGAAACACGCTGGTTTTGAGCCAGGCATGGTGGTGAATGCCTATAGTCCCAGGTACTCAGGAGGTTTAGTTTAAAGGATCCCTTAAGCCCGAGAGTTTGAGGCCAGCCTGGGCAACATAGTGAGACCTGTCTCAAAACTGCCTCTCCCCCCGCTCCAACTTATGATTTTGGTGCTGTGGTGGAAAATAAAAAAAAAAAAAAATTAAAACTCACATAGGTTTTTGGGGGAAACTTATGTTTTGAATTTCTGAGAGAACCATTATGGATTCTTTGATTGCTAAGTTTGTCTTTCAGAATCATTGTTGTGGAGAGTCGGAACAGATTAAGTCTGGGTCGACAATGAAATAGAGCCTTTAGGAATCCCAGATTTGGTTTTGATTTCCTGAGATTATTTTTATTTTAGTATATATTTCTTTTTCTGAGGCCATCTTGTAATCAAACCAATCTTCAGCTTACATGTATAGAGAATCATTTTCTCTCGTTCACTATAAGTTTAGCTTAGGCAAAGATTTAACTTCCATACTGAATTCATTCCTGGTTTGTTCACTGATTGTTCTTTCTGATATAGTGCTGTCGATGGGTATTTCGTAGGAGTGTTCCTGATTAATATTCATGTTTTTCCACTTTGCTGATACTAGGAAGAGTAAATGGTGAAATGGTTGTGATAAAGATAGAACATGTGGTGTTAGGCATTGTGAGAACTTCTTAGTCATCTTTGTCATTTTTAAAAATTGATTTATATTTATACATAGTTCAAAGTATAGTTTGAGTTTTGACAAAGAATATACTTATGTAACTACTACCCTCAAACAATACATGGAACATTTTCATCACTTCAGAAGGTCTCTTGTTTTGTTTTCTAGTCAGTCAAATGCTGTCCTCTTGGTTCAAGGCAACTTCTATTTTTATTTGAATCACCATAGATTAGTTTAGCATATTCTAGAATATCTGATTCTTGGAATAATACATTATGTACTTTTTTATATCTGGTTTCTTTCACTCACTATGTTTTTGAGATTCACCGATATTATTGCTTGTATCAGTAGTTTTTTTTTTTTTTAAACTAATGTAGTCCTTTTATTGCTGAGTGGTGTTCTGTTGCATATTCACTTATCCATTCTGCTGATAGACAAGCCCATTTGTTTTTAATGTTATGATACTTTAAAAAAATAAAAACTAGAAATAGTTTTTTTAAGAATAAAAACTTGAAAGTTCTTTTCCTTTTTTTAAACAGAGGAAAAGCGTCCTTTTGACTTCGATTTTTTTGCTCATTTGCTTCAGAAAGTTCTTGCTGAAGAAGAGAAAAGAAAACAAAAGTCTGTTAAAAATCATAGTTTAAAGGAGAAGAAATCCTCCAAACCACGGAAAAATGTAAAAGGTATTGATTTTAAAAGAAAGTGTGCTATTTTACTTAGTAATAATAGACATGCAATATTGTCTCTCAGATCTTTGAAAGCTCATGTGTATATATTAATGGTTGAGGTGGTTATGATCATCAGGGCATCCAATGGAAAGGAATTGATTTTCCTTCATTCTGCCAGTTATCTAGGCCAAAACAGCAACTTGCTTTTAACTTTATTAAAAAAAATTTTTATTTCAAAATATTAGGGGGTACAAGAGTTCTTGTTACATGGATGAATTGTAGAATGCTGAACTTAGGGTTTTTAGTGTGCCTGTCACCAGAATAGTGTTCATTGTACCCTATAGGTAAGGTTTTATCCCTTGCCCTCTATTAAATTTTTAAATTGGCATGGCTGGGCTGTTTGACATTTTTCTAGTATCTAGAGCGTAGTTGTTGCTAATCAAAGAGTGTCACAGGGTTGAAATGTCACGTTTTATGTTGTGGTTATTTATTATCATTTTCCTCTGTAAAACAAATCTGGTATAAAATTCTAATATTTAATAAATGGAAACCTAATATTTTGGGGTTGTGACTAGATTGTATTGTTTGAGTCCAACTTATTTCTGAAGGTTAATGTTGACTTGTAACAGGTAGCAAATTGTTAATATGAAGATATTTTTATTTTTAGGCTTATATTTTCTTAACTATTTGAACTCTGTCCTATGAAGACAATGTGCAACTATGATCACATAATTTAAAGAATCTTGGAACTACAGGAAAACTTATATGTTAGCTAGGCAGTGTCCCAGCCCCCTTTCCATTTGTTTTGATCACTAAGAACTAGCTTCAGAAATCTGAAGACACTTTTTCCCAAGGTGTTAATACCGTTAGAAGTGGCAGAATTAGGACACAAACCTAAGCCTGTGAGAGCCTGTGTTGGAGGTCCCCAAGACCACCCCCCAGGTTCCATTATATGCTAAGAGAACTCACAGGATTTAGCACCCTCTGCCTGGCATGTACCAAAATTCCAGACTTCCAGAAGGAAAGCAGTTTAGCATAAACCACGTTATCTGTATAAACAGTTTAGACACAGGGAGCCAGTCTTTTCACTTAGGGTGGTAGGAACCCTCCATCAAACCAAATTCTCACACATGGCCCAAGGGCCAACCTTATAAGTAAGGTTTCTAAAGGATAGCATTCAAACCTGTTGTATTAACTCTTTTTCTGTACAAAGCCAATCTAGAATTTCTTCTTCTGGAGCATGGTGCCTATGTCTTTTAAAAAGTAGTATGGATAACTGCAAACTACCTTTATTCTTTTTTTTTTTTTGAGACAAGGTTTCACTTTGTCACCCAGGCTGGAGTGCAGTTGTGCAATCACAGCTCACTGCAGCCTCAAACTCCCAGGCTCAAATGATCATCTTTCCTCAGCCTCTGGAGTCGCTATAACTACAGGTGTGCACCACCATGCCTAGCTAATTTTTCTTTTCCCTTTTCTGTCGAAATAGGGTCTCCCTATGTTGCCCGGGGTGGTCTCGAACTCCTGGCTTCAAGCGATCCTCATGCTTTGGCCTCCCAAAGTGCTGGGATTATAGGCATGAGCACCTGGTCCAACTTTTATTCTTAATAGTATTTTTTTTTTTTTTTTTTTTACTTACTGTACGTTATCCTGGAAGATTAAACTAGATAATATGAATTTTTCTTGTGATTATCATGTTGCAGGTGATAGCCTGAGTAATTCACTGTATCTTATTTAATGTAAGAACTTTTCAAATATATTATTATAAGTCTCAGAATTTAAGAAAATTCTGATTACTTTGACAGAATAAATCAAATGTTATTTTCTCACTTTTAAAATCTTGTCTTTTTTAAAAACAAAAGTAAATGACATTGAATTTTATTATTCTTTGAGATTAGATACTTTTAGAGAAGATATCTGATTGGCCGTGGTTATGAAGTTAAACTTGCTTTGGTTTTGATGCCGTCTTAGTTTGTTTCATGCCGCTGTAACAGAATACTTCAGACTAGGTAATTTTTAGAGAACCGAAATTTATTTCTAACAGTTTTGGAGGCTGGGAAGTCTAAGATCAAGGCATTGTCATGTGACAAGGGCCTTCTTGCTGTGTCATCACATGGCAGAAGTGCAGTAAGAGAGAGCAAGGAGAGGACCAAACCTGTCCTTTTATAATAGCATGAATTCCACCGTGAGGGTTCAGTCCTTATGACCTCTTACAGGTCACACCTCTTTTTTTTTTTATTGAGACAGAGTCTCACTCTGTTGCCCTGGCTAGAGTGAGTGCCGTGGCATCAGCCTAGCTCACAGCAACCTCAAACTCCTGGGCTCAAGCGATCCTCCTGCCTCAGCCTCCCGAGTAGCTGGGACTACAGGCATGTGTCACCATGCCCGGCTAATTTTTTCTATATATTTTTAGTTGTCCAGATAATTTCTTTCTATTTTTCTTTTTTAGTAGAGACGGGGTCTCGCTCTTGCTCAGGCTAGTCTCGAACTCTACACCTCTTAGTATTGTTACAATGGCAATTAAATTTCAGCATGAGTTTTGGAGGGGACAGACATTCAAACCATAGCAGATGTTGTTTCCATGGTGATCTCTAAATTTTTTTTGTTTTATTATTTAATTCATGTTTTCATCTTTTAACACAGTTGGCTATTAATATGCCTTAATAGGAAAGGTACTAGAAACTATTTTAAAATACTTGTTAAAAAGATTGTTCATTGAATAAAATGATACAAAAGATAAACTCTGTCTCCTACCTGTCTCTCAAAGCAAATTCTTAAGGTTTTCCTGAGATAATTATATCTAAACCCTTTTCTGTGCATATATATGTGTGGGTGTGCCTTTGAGTACAGACAGTGCCCAACTTACCATGGTTCCACTCATGATTTTTCAACTTCATAATAGTGTGAAAATGATACACATTCAGTAGAAACCATACTTTGATTACTCATACAACCATTCTGTTTTTCACTTTCAGTACAATATTCAGTAATTACATGAGATACTCAACACTTTATTATAAAATAGGCTTTGTGTTAGATGATTTTATGCAACTGTAGGCTGATGTGTTCTGAGCACATTTAAAGTAGGCTAGGAAGCCCACACCTGTAATCCCAGCTTCTCTGGAGGCTGAGGCAGGAGGATAGCTTTGACCTCAGGAGTTCGAGGCTACGGTGAGCTATGATCCTGCCACTGTTCTTCAGCCTGGGTAAAGAGTGAGACTCTGTCTCTAAAAAACAAGAAAAAAAGGAGGCTAAGCTATGATGTTCAGTAGGTTAGGTGAATTTAATGTATTTCAACTTATCATGTCCTCAATGTACAGTAGGTTTATTGGGATGTAACCCATTGTAAGTGTAGGAGCATCAGCATATGTGAATGTTTTTAATAAAAATGAGATCATATATATTCTACCACTTGATTTTTCAATGCAACAGTATGTTTTAAAATTTTTCTTATTACTACATGTAAACTTACCTCATTATTGTTATTGGCTGCGTGGATTTTTATAGCATGAATGTACTATAACTTATTTGGTCATTTTCTCTTGGACATTTTAGGTTGCTTTCAATTTTTTTGCTTTTATAAATAAGACTACAGAGGACATCCTGGAGTATTAATATTTATCTTTTCCATCTTTATGAGTTTTTCTGTAGGTTGTTTACATATTTATAACCACTTCTCTTGTTTTCAGTGAAAAAAGTTGCCCGTGAACAAGTGAATAATGATCCAGATGCGTCTGTGAGTACTAAAATTTCAGACACACAAAGATCTCCAAAGGATGTTCAGACAGTTGAAGAAGAAGATTCTTTGACTTTATCAGGGCAAGATTCAGAACAGGTTGCTTTAGAACAAGATCTAAATCAAAAGGAAAGGAGAAGGAAGAATCAAGAAGCAACTAATGAACCGGAAGCAAACAGTCTTGTGGAGAATGCCACTGTTCAGTCAGGCCCTTCTAAAGGAGAAAAACATAGGAGTAAGTTTCACACATATTTTAACAGCCTCTGTGTTGCTTGAGAGGATGTGTGCAGCAATATGGTATATAACTAAAATACTTTCCTTCTAGATAGCAGCAATTAAGCAATTAATAATGCTTATTAATTTTGTAGTTATGGTACTGGGTTAAATCCTTTTATTGTTAATTAAAAGAAAAAAATTTATTGTAAAAAAACCAAATTAAAAAAACAAAGCAGGGAGATTTTTCTCTCAAGTTTGTTTCTAAGATGTATCACCTCGTATATATTCCCATTAACAATGAAATGACATGTATATAGTTAAATGTATGTTGCTTATGTCAATAAATGACAGGTTTTCATGTTGTATCTCTACATAGCACCTCTGTGAACCCACAATGGGTTGTTTAATTTCTATAAAAGAACTGGTGGAATAAGTATTCCTCCTGTTTTTCTTTTGTACCCTTAGAATGCAAGCATATTGACACATAGGAATTACTAGTGCTTGAGGGCTGAGTTTGGGGGGCTTGGTCCCTTAAGAGTTCATACATAGATTATTTGAAGCAGATAATCAAGTAAAGAGAGGAGGAAAAGGGAGGAGCAGACCAGAACAACTTTCTGTAAAATTTATAATGTATGTGTGTCAGCTTTACCAATATGATTTTAATAAATGAATCTTGGTAATTAATGTAGTATAATTTATAGGCATTATGATATTATACTCTCTTGTGGCTTGCTGTAAGAGTCATTTCCATATAAAGCAGAATAGCTTAATGATTCAGAAATGAGATTTTAGAAATCTAACAGACCTTGCTTTAAATTCCGGGTCTTTTATTTGTTAAATATTACATTGAGCAAGTCACTTAAAATCTCTGAATTCATGTTCTTCTCTTTATGATGGAGTTAATGTTAATACCTTTAAATAGGATTGTTTTTAGTATGAAATGAGATAATGAGACATCTGACGGACTTAAGAGTTCTTGCCACTTAGTACTCAATAAATTATACCTCTGAAAGAACAAAAGAATAGCCAAGTCTACTTTTAGTTTCTTGACTAGACATGTAAAATAAGTCAATTTAACCACTTAAAATCTAATCAAGACAAAAGGAAGATGCTGCAAATTGTCCAGGAATTTTGGACTGATCCTCAAAACATAAGCAGTTATAAGTTGATTAACTTTTCTTTGTGCTCTAAAAATAAGATGTATGCCTTGTCAATGGGAACTTGAATGTTGAATGGATTAATGTTTTGTAGGAAAAGGCAATGTTATGTAAATTACTCTGTGCTTTAAAAAAATAGATGTTTTTGCTGTCATATTTTAGAATAACATACATTTTTTATTTTTAGATAAATGTCAGTCTTTAAGGCCTGAGGTAAATGAAGATGAATGCAATAAACAACAGCTTTCCTGTGTACAAAACATAGATGACATTGTGGGTTTAGCCTCCAGTGAAAAAGTTGAGAAAATAACTGACCCCATCCTTTTATCAAGGTATCTTCTGCATTTTTTCTGCTTTATCTAGGCTATTGATTAGCAAGAGAGGTGTGTTGAAGTCTCTAACAGTGATTGTGTATTTGCCTGTTTCTTTTTTCAGTTCTATTTGTTTTTGCTTCATGTATTTTGAAGCTCTGTTGTTCGGTGTGTATATACCTAGGATTGTTGTGTCTTCTTGGTGAAATCCCCTTTGCTGTTGTGTATTATCCTTTGGTATTGCTCTTTATTCCTGATGTTTGTCACTATAGCTTTCTTTTGGTTGGTGTTTGCATGGGTTTATCATTTTCTGTAAAGATTTTCTTTTTATCTTTGGTTTTCATTAATTTAAACGTGGTGTATCCTGCTGTGTGTGCGCACTTTAATTTTTTGTTTGTTTTTGGCTGGGTGTGGTGGCTCATGCCTATAATTCTAGCACTTTGGGAGGCTGAGGCGGGAGGATTGCTTGAGGCCAAGAATTCAAGGCTGCAGTGAGCTGGACAACAGAGTGAGACCCTGTCTCTTAAAAAAAAATCTAGAATAATTAAAGCAGTGGGGTACTGGTACATGGGTTGACAAATTAATTCAGTGGAACTAGGAAGAGTCTAGGAAGAGAAACTTCTTTTCTTCTTTTTTTAAAAAGTACTTTCAGTTGCTGTTTTATAGGAATCTTTTATATAGTAGAGGTAGCTTTTTGAAATTAGTGGGCAAAGATTAACTTCATTAGATTATGATGAGATATGAAAAAGATAGTGTTAGATCCCTATTTTTCCCTTCCACTAGCTTACCAAGGGATTAAAGACAACATATATAAAACAAATCTTTAAAACTTTTAGAAGAAAGGTAGGAACATATCTTTGTGGACCAGGCGTGGTAGCTGACACCTGTAATCTTGGCGCTGTAGGAAGCTGAGGTGGGAGGATTGCTTGAGGCCAGGAGTTCAACATAGCCAGCCAAACCCTGTCCCTACAAAAAACAAGAAAAAAATTTGTGGGGCATGGTGGCACATACCTGTAGTCTTAGCTACTCTTGGGTGGCTGACCTGGAGGATTGCTTGAGCCTAGGAGTTAAAAGTTGCAGTGAGCTATGATTACACTGCTACACTGCAGTGTGGGCAACAGAATAAGAACGTGTCCCTAAAAAAATAAAAGAAAATATCTTTGTGATGTAAAGGATTTCTTAAGACATAGAAAGCACAGACTTTAAAAGATAAGATTGATAAATTTGACTGCAGTAAAATTAAATACTTCTGTTAACAAAGGCTCCATAAAGAAAATAAAAGGCGGCCGGGCGAGATGGCTGACGCCTGCGATCCTAGCCAAGGCAGGAGGATTGCTTAAGGCCAGGAGTTTCAGACCAGCCTGACCAAGAGCAAGAACCCATCTCTACAAAATATAGAAAACTTAGCCGGGAGTGGTGGCGCGTGCCTATAGTCCCAGCTACTGGGGAGGCTGAGGCAGGAGGATCACTTGAGCCCAGAAATTTAAGGTTGCAGTGAGCTATGATGATGCCACTGCACTCTAGCCAGGGCAACAGAGCAAAACTCTGTTTCAAGAAAAAAAAAATTAATAATGTTTAAGAAAAAAAGAAAGTAAAAGACAAGTTATAAATTGGAAAGTTTTACGGGTAACATGTAGTCAGTAAAAATATATAGAGGGAGGCTAGGTGCGGTGGCTCATGCCTGTAATCTCAGCACTATGCGAGGCTGATGCAAGAGGATTATTGGAGCCCAGGAGGTCAAGGCTACAGTGAGCTATGATCAACCAACACACTCTAGTCTGGACAACAGAGTGAGACCCTCTCTCAAAAAAAATATATAAATATACACAGGCACGAGCAAGAGAGTGATTGAGAGAAAGAGAGAACTCCGATAAGTCAGGAGAAGATAAACACCCAGGAAAAAAATGAGGAAAAGAAAGTATGGCTAAATGTGAATAGTGCTGGTTAGTATATGGATATAAATTATATTATCGTTGAAGTCTTTCATAATGCAGTACTTCTTGGTTGGCATAGGACAGTGTTAACTGCAACTTGAGCTTATTAGAACTGTGTCCTCACTTGATATGACTTTTGGTTAACACAGTACCATGCAAAGCAAGGACCGCCTATATCAAATTTTAATGGTACCTAATTCCTAAATATTACTGCGATTTTACACTTGTATTTGTTTGGTGAATCCCATTTAATCAATAATTTTTCATTTTGAAACTTCTTGAACACTTTCACAAGCCTGTTAAATTGTGGCTGTTGCTTTCTTTGAGGGTATAGTTCTTTATAACTTGATACAAGAAGGATCATAGAGAAGCCAACATAACAGTTTTGATTATTCCGTAATATGAAACATCATCTTCCAAAGTGGTGTTTTGTGTATTTAAAAAATCTCTTGTATAAAAATATGTATTACTAGGAATTCTTTTCCTCCTTGTATATTTTCATTTCCTTAGTAATCAACAAGATGCCATGTTAGTAGCAACTGAGTCTTCAGAATCAGGCACTTCAGATTTGCCTTCATTAGAAGTTGGAATTAGAACAATGTGTGAAGTGAATAATGCTGACAGTAGTTGTACAGAAGAAAGAAATGCTGACCTAAAGAGTAAATCACTGTAAGTATTTTAAATGGTAGGACTTGTTTATTTCCACAATTTTGACAATGTTCTTAAATGATAATATTGCTTTATTTAGGGATTAGAAGAGATTAACATGTAGACCATTTAATGTGTAATTATATTGTGGTCCCTTAAAAGTGAGATGTCAGTGTAAGGCTGAGTGCAGTGGCTCATTCCGTAATCCTAGCACTTTGGGAGGCCCAGGTGGGAGGATTGCTTGGGGCCAGGAGTTCAAGACCAGCCTGGGCAACATAGCAAGACCTCCTCTCTACAAAAAATAAAAAAATTAAGGCTGGGCTTCGTGGCTAATGCCTATAATCCTAGCAGCCTGGGAAGCTGAGGTAGGAGGATTGCTTGAGCTCAGGAGTTCGAAACCAGCCTGAGCAAGAGC